>NC_139763.1:83797656-84164030 GCF_965231275.1 Zosterops lateralis | reverse complement strand
TACTTCTTCCCCTTCTTTATTTTATAGCTCCTTTTCTGGATGATAATGCCAGACTATTTTTGACCTGAAACCCACTCAATATCCTGTGCCTGGACATCAAATTAATGAGTGACTTAACAATTTGTTGCCTGGAGAGGCTGGGATCTCCCCATTCCTGGCAGTGTTCAAGGCAGGCTGGATGTGGCTCTGAGTAACCTGGTGTAGTGGAAGGTGTCCCTCTCTATGGCAGGGGGGTTGGATCTAGATGGTCTTTAAGGTCTCTTTCAACCTAAACCATGCTATGATCCCATTTTTTTCCCTTACATCTTGTTACGTTCCTTTTTCTCTGTAGTTTAAATCTTCTAAAACTAGTTTTTTCTTTTTCTCTATCCCAGTCAGGGAAATTTTGCCTTTCATCTCTCTCCAAATGTGTCTGAGTATAAATAAAAAGAAAGGTAAGCAGAAAGGGGACACTTATCTGTGGAGTAATTAGCAGAACAATATCTGAGATTCACTTCAAAATGTTTCTGTTCTACAAAAGCATTAAACAATATTGGTAAATTCTGTATGAAGTTTCCTGCCCAATGTCTGATTGTGGCTGACTGATAAACTGACAGAGATTTAGCTCTGTGCAGGCTGCATGGGCTACAGTCAGAGTATATGGGCTCAGCCATGTAGCTGGAGCTCCAGAACCAGATCAGTGTATTTGAGAACCCTTGGGTTAGAAATGGCTCCTACACCATTAGGCTGTAGATCTGCTACTCTGCTTTTCTTCTCTAATGAATGGCTAATTCGATTTCAAAATAGCATTTAAAAATAGAGCATCTGTTATGAAAAGCTAAGGGAGAGGTCCAAAACCCTCTGTAATTGCACTTGAAGCACTGTAAGCAAAAGGTATGTGTCGAAGTCCTAGGCAGAAATCTGTCAAACAAGCAGAAGTAGCAAGCTCTTAACCTTCTATTCTGGTCCTGCCCACGTAACTTGTTTTTTTTTAATCCTGGGATAACTTATGTCAGTGTAAATGTCACTCGTTTTACCTTGCTTCATAGTGGTTGCATTACTTCTCTGGAGGATTTGGAGGCTTGGATTAAAAAAGGAATACCCTCAGGTGACTCTCCTGTTCCCTCTGCCCTATTAGAACTGGACTGCTCTGTAGCCAGGAATGCAGGTCTGTCTGGATGAGGAGGAAAGTTAGGAGAGATCTTGATTTTTTTTTTAATTATTATTTTTTTTTTTTTTTTTTTTTTAATAATGGCCTGACTGAGGGAAAGTGTACCTGGTTTCCTGTTTCTGCCTGCAAGGTTGTGACACCACTTTAATAATGATTCTGTGCAGTTTAATCCTTGGTAGTTCAGGCCTAGGAGGGGTCAAAAGAGAACCAAGCAAACCCTTCAGAGATTATCATGGATTTTGGTGAAAGAGAGGGTGTGCATTTGAATCTTCTTGGGTTAAGTGGTCATGGGGGCTCTGGATTTGGCTGCTTCCTGGGTATGTAGCTGTAGCTGTTGGGCAAGTGAGCTAACACCTTGCATAGCTATGTTCTTAAAGAATGAGCCACTCCTGCAAGACTAAATACCTCTTCAGGGACAGGCCTGATACTCCAAAGCCCAGCCTCACAAACTCTAAACTCCTGATTTAGCTGCCTGTGTATGAGAAACAATTCCTGCCACAGCCTTTTGCTCCTTCTTCCCTATTCCTGTGCTATTCAGCATCATTTGTAGGGCAAGTCCTTTCCATGCAGTGAGAACTGACACCTCACCTCATCCAGCGCAACTGAAGGCTGCTCCAGAAACTGCTCCCTGCTTCATGCTTCTCATGTGTAGCAGCTGGGTTTAGCTCTTGCCATGGCCTTCTATCTTCCTTGCACCATAGCACACTTCATTTTTCAGTGTCAGAGTTCTCTGCTCACATCTGGCTGTAAGTGTTCAGGGAAACTGGTACCAGTCAGGGAGAAGACAATTTTGCATGATGCAGCCCAGCCCAGCAGTGCAAACAATCTCATGAGTGAAATTTTTATGGCTGATAGACTTCCTGTAATTCTTGCAATTTAATATCAGTATTGAGGAGGACTAATGTTGCTGCTGGCTGGTTTCAACTTAGCAAGAATGACCCCCAATAGCAGACAAAATTTTCATGTTATGGGGCTATTTGTTAAAGCATTATACTTGGGAGGACAAGTTATTTTCCTCTCAATAGGGAGCTATTGTGAGCTTTTCAAAATGTATCTATTAAAAAAAAAAAAAGATAACAACAAGTAAACAAAACCCCAATAACAACCCTGAAATAAAAACTTCATTGCAAAGTTTAAGTTAATTTTTGGTGACTGAGAAGAGACTTGATTCTAACTGGTCTATGTGCAGACTGCATGCTACCTTTTCTTAACCATCTTGAACATTAACTTTTTTAACCATTTTGATTTTTAACTTATGTGAGAACTTTAAGGTAGTGCTTTTTCTGCAATTTGTTCTTTGGCTTACTTGTTGTTTCTGTGCCTGAAGGACTCCTAAAGGATATTTTCTTTCCTCTAGCACTTGATTTGTGCTGGCAGTTGTGTGAGGCCCTGTTTTGAAGTAGGTGTTGCTTTAGTTACGGTAGCAAGGACCCAATTAATTAATTGACACAAACTTTCTTAGTATCCTTGAGAGTACCTAATTTGCTAGGTAGATAATTTTAACCTTCAAAACTTGCATGAGTGTTTAAGGTGAGTGGTTAGTCAGCCATCCTGTGAGAAGGGGCAGACAAAGGGCCTGCTCTGTTTGCTAGGTCTTTGTCCACAGTAGTAATCAATTAAATAGAGCTGTAGTTACAAGAACAAGGCTGGTAGCTACAAAGCAGGGAGGTTACAGTGACAAATTAAAGTGGTTCAAGTGAGTTATGGATTCTTTTGATTCTCACAGGTACTTACTTGTGCAATTAATTATCTGAGAATGATGGAGTGCCTTTTGCAATGTTCTGTGTGATCCCAGATTTCTGTGAGGCTGCAGGCTGCAGAGGTGCTGTGGGGAAGTTGAGATTGGTAGCCTCTGTCAGGGAAAGCAAGGATGATGTAAAGTGTTGCTGTCTCAACTACACAATTTAATGCTTAATATGTACTACAAAGCTGTATTGTGCACCCTCCTGCAGAGGCAATGGGCAACTGCAGTGACCTGAGCAGTTGGCTGTTGGCAGTGCTTTAGAGGCAATCCAAGAGATACATGGAAGGGCAACCTGTTAACCCACGGGTTCCCGGTTTTACAAAAGTAGTGGGTGAAAATCAGTGTGTCAGTGATGGTAGCTGTCCTTGCTCAACCAGCTCATCACCTCAACTCAAATGAGGGGTAAGAGCAGGACTCTCAAAGTCACAGGGATGCAAAAGATACTGACTAATGGATTTCCATGATGAGATAAAAATCTGAGAAGTCACGTTCATGGACTTTGAAATAAAACTTGGAAAAGATTTCTTCAGAACTTATTGGTGTTTAAGACTGAAACTGCTCTACAAACTGCCGTACTGTCAGCTCAATTTAGCATACTCTACGCATTACATTTGAATGCAAATCCTTGTCTGCTCTTTTTAACAGAGATTTCTTCCCATCAATGCTGCTAGCCCCTTAATAAGCCCTTTTGTTGAATTTCTGCCCTAGCAAAGACCGGTAACTGTAAACTGCAGCTCAGTTTGTTCTCATGTAAGAAAGAATATCTCAACAAAGTGCAGGAAGTGTGTCACTTCCCAGTAGCCACTGATAGGAAATACTTGTTAATTAGTCACACTGTTTTGTAGACTTCCATTCTTCAGTACTACAATTCCTACAAAACAGAATCCTTGCTAAAATGTTGCTAATGCTTGCTGGAGAGCAAGGAAGGAGGGTTGAGGTCAGATAGTTCCCCTAAAGTCTCCAGTATCTAAACTTGTTAAGGCCTTTACTTCAGCCTTTTTGGTAACTTTTTTTTTTAATTTCTAGTACATTCCTAGGTTTTTTTTTTTTATTTGACTTGCATCAGTGCAGTGTTCATTAGCCTAATCCAGGTAATGCTAAATGTCAAACTAGAATACATTTACTTTTTTTAAGAATGGGGCAGTGGAAGAAAAGGAAAGGGGTTGACAGCTCCTGGTTATAGATGTACTGTCCCACAGAGGACATTCAAGTGGGAGAAATAGCGGGTGTGTTTTCCATTCTGCAATAAAAGTGTGAGAGAAGGGAATGGAGGTCCTGTTGTCCCATCCTTTGTTATCTTCCATGGCAAATCCATATGTTTAAGATGGCAGGTCTCCAGAAGAAGAAGGAAAGTGCTTCTTTCCTGTAAAATGAAAGGCAAGTCATGGCTTCTTAACAAAACCTTCTTAAGAAATTAATCAGTTAGTTGCATTATGAGTTTCAGGGTTGCTTGTTGCTGTGATCCTTTTTGGGAGGGAGAGCTGGTGCAAAGTTGTGGCTGTGTTTCTTGTGTAACTTCCTTGCTAGAATTTGAATCTGTCTTGTATTTATGTTAGGAAAACATTCAGAAATAGCTAGCCACTAAATACTGAAATGGATCAGATATGTGGATCAGGAGATGCTTCCCACCAAGGAATTGGTTTGCTTCTGATCTCTCTAAAGGTTTTAGTATTTTGCTTGAATCTATTTTCAAGCAAGATATAAAAACATTTCCTCCGGCTGCACCCTGTCTGAGTTTAATGCCAATGTTGACATGAAGAATGAGAAAGTGGCAATGGGAGCTTGAGTCCTGTGAGCCTCACACTTCTGCTGTCTAAATGGAGATGAGAATTATTGTTACACCACTGACAGTGCTCTGCCTTCAGAGATCTACAGGGCTGAGTCACCTTCATTATTATATTTCAAGTCCTGTATGCTGAGAAGATATTCTTTGTTTTGTAATTCTTGATGAAAAGAAGAATTAGCTAGAAGAATGAAGTTCTTTCAAATGAACTATTACTAATTCTAGCTGTGTGCCTGCTGGGATTAAACTACAGCCAAGTACAATTGGTACAGTGTGCAAGGAAATATAACTAGATTTGAAAATATGCTGATGTTAGTATCAATAACTTGGTGGAATTTCTTTAATTTTGAAGATCCTTCAAATAATATTTTTAGTAGATTTATATCTATTGCAATGTGAAATAAGTGGCATGACATGTACAGTTAGTGTGGCAGTGGTCACAGGGAGAAGGGATGTTCAGGTGTGTTTTCCTGAGGCTTCTCTGTAATTTATGAGCCTCTTTCTCCAGAGACCACAGCTCTTAATACCTCTGGCCTAATGGTTTTACGCCATAACAGGTATAGAGATTGACATTCTTAGGCAGTGCTGCCAATATCCAGGCCCTGTGAAAGAAGTGGCAAGCTGCCATATGTGATTAGAGGGATTACGCCACAACCAAAGCAAATTATTCTTTTCTGTTCCAATATTAAGTTGTTAACTCTTATCCTCTTTGCTATTAACCCTTCTTCAGAGTAAATTGCCTTTATACTCTTCAAAGTGATGAAGGTCTTAATGTCTTACCAAATAAGAATAAAGTTAAGCTA
Organism: Zosterops lateralis; assembly: GCF_965231275.1. Taxonomy (NCBI): domain Eukaryota; kingdom Metazoa; phylum Chordata; class Aves; order Passeriformes; family Zosteropidae; genus Zosterops; species Zosterops lateralis. Next base: position 84,158,550 of record NC_139763.1, on the reverse strand, counting down.
CAGGCAGAGTCATGTGGACCAACAAATCAGATCTTTTGGGAGAAAATGAGCATTTTTCTGGAGTGCTTGTGGTACTCCAGCTGAACTTCTTTCTCTTTCAGCTGGTTGAACATCATTATGTAAGGCTGGCAGTGAAAGTATCTTGAGACTGCAACTATTTTACAGGTTAAAACCAGCAAGGATTATTTCGATACTGTCGAGCAGGGGTAAGGTGTGAGCAAAGCTTCTGGGTAACTTTAAATATTTTCCCCTTTGTGGCCGTTTGGAGCAGTTATCTGGTCCTATTCTTTCCTTTAACCATGTTGTAAGGAATACTGCACAGGAGAAGAAATAGGGTTATTATTGGCAATAAATAGGCAATAAAATGAAGCATTGCTGTATTAATAAGGCAACACTGAAACTGCTTTTAAAATAGATATCCCTCGCTTCTGCAAAAGTCCTTGTTCTACCAACACTCTTCACAACCAGCTAGATAAGAACTTCCCTACCTCCCACTGACTAAACATACATGTAAGCAAACACTCTTCTCTAAATTAATCTCTGGGACTGTTGGAAATAAGATATGATGTGTATACTCTGCTATTATAATTTTGAAAATATTTTGATAGCACCTCTTGTAAGAGCATCCGGATTGGCTGCAGATATACATACCTTGCTGATATGCTTATCTTACTGGTGATCTTTTCCTTTCTGCCCCTTCAGGAACAAAAATGACAACAGGCCTTTTTGTGCTTTCTCTAAATTCTTGTCTTGATCATTGCAGGCAACAGCTTTTAAAACTCCCGTTGTGACTTAAGTCCCTCTTCAAAGTTAATAGCTTTTTTTTCTCCACTGCTCAAACCAAAATCTATAATCCTCTGATCTTCTGAGCAAATATGTTCATGACCATTTGTGCTTGTGCCAACACTGGTGTTCAGCTTAATTAGCTGTTCTGCCTTCATGGGATTTGCCTCATGTATTTACAGAAAAATTATCTCTAAGCCCAGGCTGGTGCAGAGTTACCTGTGACTGTACTGCTTGATATCACTGGAGAATGAAATTTATTCAGGAGACTGATTTGTTTCTTGTAGCTGCAAAGCTGGAGCTTGTGGAGCTCGCAGTCAGAGGTACCCTTACTGCCTAATGTCACTTTCCAGGGCCGTGGGGGCCAGTTTTCCAAGGCTTTTATTGTTCTTACAGTTCTTCTTGGCTTCCCTGCTTCAAAATAAAGGTTTATTATTTCCTGAGCATGGGTGTAGGCCAAACTTGGTTACTTTCGAGAATGAATTCCTCTGCACATGCAAATTGTTGTAGTCCACAATTGCATTTATCTGTCTTCCTCAGCTTCCTGTTGCCTTATGTGTAGACTTCCAACTCATCCTAGCTGCTATTGCTGGTATGTTCTAGCAGTGGAGAAATATAGGTAGAAAAATGTGTGGCTTTCAAGCACATAAATCCAAACCCTCCTAAGAGCCAGCAGGTTAGTTAGAAGTGAATGCTTTCTGGGGTGAAGATGTGTGCAGATAGCAGTTGCTGACGAGCCAGGCCTGCAGGGCAGCTGTTCAGCTGAAGGAGTTGGCACAAGGAGCTGTGTGAGGCAGCCAGGAGTGTAGGATTGGCTGTCACCTTCTTCCTCTTGTTGGAAGGCATTGGCTGCAAGACAGAGTCTCTGGATCAAAGCTTTAGCAGCTTAGGCCTACTCTACAAGGAGCACTTGAAAAGGAGTTTTGCAATGTAAAATTAGGACATTATGAGGTTTCTGCATGCAAAAGGAGATCTTGTTTGTTTGAATGGAACAGCTGACTCTGGAGTTTTGCTGTTTGTTTTCTGACTCTGTTGGTAAACTCGGTGTCAGCCGTGGCAAAGTACTCCAATCTTTCCCTTGACTCCCTCATTGCATCCCAGAGGTGTACACAGAGTAAAAACTTGGAAACTTAAACTATTATTGTAGTGCCTCTTAATGTAATATCCCATAATGTTCAGAATACAGTATTCAAATTAACATTCCCCTTTTGTATTTGGGGGAAAGCAGTGTGTGGGGGTAAGCAGAGCCCTCTGTAGGGTAAATGAGTTTGTGGACAAAGTTGGCTTTCTTTTGTGGTTCCTGTTTTAGAAAAATGTGAATTCTGACTTAAAGCAATTGAGGTGTAGAGCTGCCTGAGAGGTTCTGAAAAATTTTACAAGATAAAATTTTTGGATAAGTGCCTGGCCTAAACCACTTGGAAACCAAAAGCAGCTTAAGAGTGTGTGTGGGCAAAACTATGTTTTGAGTTGCCTTTCTGTTTCTTTTATTGCCAGAACATAGAAGCTTTCATGAATGATAAAACATAATTTCAGATTCCTGTTTATTACTGGGAGTCTTTCATTAAAGGAAAGATTTTTTTTTTTCTGTGATTTTACCTGAATTTAATGTTTAAGAAAAAAATCATGCCAAATATGCCATGACTCACAAATGTTAGCACATGAGAACCCTACATTGAAAGTCAGTCAATGTGGTATCAATTCCCAAGATTTAATCAGTTTGATGAAGATCTTTCAGTCTTATTTGAAACTTGGGTGTGAAAACTTTCCTGACAAAAAACCCCTTGCCACTGAACTTGCAGTGGTACCAAACTGTTCAAAACTCTCAGTTTTTCCTGACAGGGTTTTTTAAAGGGGAAGACAATGTCAAAAGAAATCTAAATAATTGAGCCTGGGATGGTCTCAAAGTGTGAACTCAACAAGGGGAAGACATTGGTTTTTTTTTTTTTTAACTTTTCATTTTTAAATTAAGCTTTATAACAGGTTCTGTACTCTAAGCTAGCAGGTTTTACTATCTGTGTTTGGAATCAGTGCTGATAATCTTTCACAGAAAGCCAGCCTTGCAGTAACTTGTATCAGACAATCTCATGAGACTGGCCATGCACCGCACACACAGAAAGAGGTTTTCTTGTTTATGAAGACTGTGGAATCATGGGTGAAGAGCCTGCCAGGGTGGGTGGTATCTTGGTATCTCACCTCTGATTGAAAACAGTGGGGGTGCAACCTTAGCTGCAGAAACTGCTCTGCAGAATGATGGTATCTGGGAAGTTTAGTAGCAGTGCTGTTTGCTGGGAGCTCTCACAGCCTGTTTGGCTGTGCCCTTGCAAACTGTTGTTCCCATGTGGAGGACTGAACCTCTGTTTCCACTGATTTTATTGATTTGAGTGCTGAGAGACATCAGTGAGGTCTGCAGGCAGTTTTGTAAATGCTGTCCAACTATTTCCTTTAGATTTTTAAATTCATATAATAAGACAATGCAACACATCTTCCCTCAGTCTACTTTAAACAAAAAGGCCAAAGATGTGGTAAGATATTATTCTGTGCAACAGCTTTCTTTCAGATTTGACTGAACTTGGGCAAGAAAAAGAGCAAAATCTTTGATTATTCTAGTTCACAGCTGTCCAGGGTTTGTAGTTGCAACATGAGTTTCTGTGCCTATTGGCTGGGCACTTGCCATTCAGCCAGCATCCAGGGCTTTGGATTAGCAGTGTGGATGCTGCTTGCTGTGTCAGATGGTGTAAAAAGTTCCTACATGGCAGTCAAAACCAATGTCCATCCCTGCTCCTAAGCTGAAGGAGTACTGCTGTAGATACAATTTAGGATTGCTATATTTGTTGGTAGTCCAATAAGTAAGCACTCTTCACTTTTGCCTAATTATAAACCCATAATTTTCTTAATGCAAATGAAGTTACAGATGGCAGGTTGTTTGAGATGCTGTTGTGTCAACCTCATGCAACAAAATCACAATGAAAATCATAGAGAAAAATATGGCAGTGAAACACAGAAGGTGGTTGGGCATTGGAGTGGTTGTGGGGATATCACATCAGTAATGTGACTACAGCTCCCTACCAAATCTAAAAGAAATGCTGTTGTTTTCAGAGTGAAGTTTCCCTTTGAGTCCTGCCGGTGTCAATATCTTGATTGAATGGCCTGGCTGCACTCCTGTGGCCAGGGGAGCAATGCAGTGACTCATTGCAGGATTGTAGTGCTGGGTAGATCGATATGAGGTCAGCATCCTGTCAGCCCCATCACAGTGACAGTCTGCAGGGGCCAAGGAAAGACACCCACAACCCTGAAGGGCTGTGATGTGATGGAGCTGCCTGGTACAGAGACATGTCTACTGAAAATACCTGCTTCTTTTCTGTCTCTCACCAGCTTTGGCACTAGGCATGCTTCTGAGCCTTAAAATGAAGCTATTTATTTCTTTTCTCTCAGGCTTTGACATTCATGTCTCTGTAATCCTGAGGCACTAAGATACCCTACCACAGACACGAATAACTCCCCCCCATGCCACTCTCTCTATTCCTTTAAGGGTTTTTTTGAAGATGTATTTGTCTTTAACAGTTGGAATTATCTCTAAGTGGATAGTCCTCTGAAACCATGGCTTGTGAAACAGAGACAAAACAGTATTTTAAATTACTACTTGTAAATGCAGTTTGGCTTGTATAAAGGAGTGAGGTTCATGTTACCACATGACTTGTAATTACACATACTCAATATGATTATGTATAAATTATTTCACATTTATTCCATATGGTCTGTGGGACAGTGATTTGGCCTTTTTTTTCCCCTTCCTTTTACTTTAAATCATCGTGATAAGTGCTCTTTACTTATTTTGAGGGTGGTGGTTATCTCCCCTTTCCTTCAAATTGTTCTGCTGACTGTAAGAGTGACTTGAAATATACTTGTATAATCTAAGTGTATCAGTTGTATGACACTCATCTCTATGTTTTAGGGTGTGAGTTGTCATATTGGGGAGGAATATATTTTCATGGCCATCTTGTTCAAGAGGCCTGTAAAACAGGTTTGACTTGAAGTGACCATTTGAACTTCATAAAGTCATTTAATCACACTGAAAAACTTGTTTCTTTTAATTAAAAATGCCTACATAATCTACTTCCCTGATCCCTGATATTGCAACTTGTTCTTCCTTGTGTCTTTTTTAGGGAATGTTTTGTTTGTTCTCAAACACTGGATATGCTGGGTCAATGAACTGTTACTGCAGGAAGCAGAGCTGAGAGGACAAACTGAGAAGACATTATTATGATGGCAAGAAGGAGTGCAATACTTACCCAGAAGTCTCTCATCTAGGGAAGCATGCAAGAAAACAACCTTTGTGACTCTTTAAACCACTGACTGTAACCTGGTCCAGGTTTGTCAGTGCCTGCTGAAAAAGACTTCTAGAACTTTAAAGCAGGCTACAAGATTGTCTTCAGCAGGATCTTCCCAGACACTTTACCAGCCCTGCACACAGAACAAGATGATTGACCTAAGCTTCCTAACAGAGGAGGAACAAGAGGCAATAATGAAGGTGCTGCAACGGGATGCAGAGCTTAAAAGAACAGAAGAAGAGAGAGTCAGGTAAGGGATCTATCACTCTACTTGTCCTGGGAAGACCTACACAGTTTCTGTACTGTGTTTCTCAGGAACAGATTAAAACAGTAATTGAACTTGCTGAGGGCTCCATATTCCTCCACATATGTGGTTTGGAGATTTTTTACTCTGGACTAGATTTACCATAGTCTCTGGATGAAATCCCTCCAACACAGATGATTCATTACTGGCCAAAGTAGTTTTAGACCTTTGCAATTCTCTAAGGAGCCAAGAGCCCCCTGTACACATCTGCCTGGATCCACATCTGCCTTGGTTTCCTCAGAAGAGGATTCAGTTTGCAAGTGTCAAAACCACTGCAGACTGGACTAATAAATAGTAAGTGAGGGACTTGGCTCAAAAGGAGTGCAAGCACCCTCAATAAGCCAAATTATAATTTCAGTCAGCAAATATGTCTGAATGCTGAAGTTGTACCTAAAATATGTGGAGCTGTAATATAATGGAGGTGCAGTCCAGAAGAAGTACCAACACTGTGTCCCACTGCCAAGAAAAGTCCTTGCAATCCACAGATAAAGCAGAAAATTGCTCCTTAACTTCTTTGTGGTGTCACAGATGGAGCAATGTGTTGTTATTCTGGGAGGTTTTACTGGAGCTACTATTAGGGTAACTCCCATGACTAGAAATGCATGCATGGAAAGCAGTGTTTCCCAGATGGCTCTGAGAAAGCTGCCTATCTACACAGGTATAAATAGCAGTCAAATAGTTGCTTCAGCTGATACAGATAGTTGTCTGCTCAAGAGGGAGGATTTTGGTAGGCATTGGGGTGTTTTGTTTTTTTTTTTTTTTTTTTTTTTTTTTTTTTTTTTTACAGTGTGAAGGAAATTATCCATTACAAGGGACACAAAATATTTGGAAAAGTAATGAAAAATGGAGCCTGAGGTGCTGAAAACTCCAAGTGCTATAACAGTGTAGTGGTTCAACAATTTCTGTAGCAAAACCAAATTTTTACAGGCCTCAGTGAAGGCAGGATTTTCTCTCACTGATTTAGAAGTCTTCTCTAAGATTCCTTCTGTGATGGAAGGAATTGTGATGTTCCTCATGAAGTAATTTATTTCCAGTTTAAATGTTTTGAAATCATTCCAGCCATGATGCATCTCTGATGCTTCTTTTCTACTGAGAAAGATTTTTTTGATAAATGTTGTTGGGGTAGGCATACCCTGTATCCTGTAAAGGAAAAGGCAGCCTGCCCCTTGCCCTAAGCAGCATTCCTTTAGCTGAGGAACTTGTGCAGCCCTGAGGTTCTTGAATCAGCATATGGAGCATTTTGTTGAGTTATTCTGCTTACTTCTTTTAAGAGCAATAAAATGTAGACCAGTAGCTTCTCCTTGTTAAACAGACTTTTCCTCTCAAAGCATTTGCTTTGCTGAAGGTAAAATCATTACAGGCACTGTTCCAAGTTCCTGCCCCCATCTTAATGCAGCCGAAGTAAATATTTTCACCACACAGTTTTGTCTTCTGCTTCAAAAAGCAGTAATCTGACTTTTCCATAACAGAAGAGGCATTTTATTTACTGAAGGTAGAAACCCACTGGTTTTAGTCTTGGAATGTTACAACAGGGCCAGGTCTGAAAGTATTCAGGGTAAGTAATTGTAGATGAGAGTTTGAAAACAGCATCTAGGGAAAGGAACCCTTCTTGGAACAGAAATTCAAAAAAGCCACTCTCAGTAGTGGTCTGAAAGGACTGTCAGCAAGTATTTTTGTCCCTGTAGCTTTACTTTTGCCATTTATAATTCTAGTTCAAGAGGGTGTGGTGGAAAATGCAAGAGACTGCAGGTTGTAGCAGCCTGTAATCAGCATGTTTGCTGCTACAATAAAAAGTCTCTTCTGGTTTCTAAATATTATAATTTCTGAGGAGCTGGAAGCTTACATATGAAATGGATTTTTCTGCTTAATTGTGGCACATGGAGCTTGCTTTTCATATCTTATATATTAAAACACTATTTGAATTATATCTTCAGCCAAGGAGATGCAGTATTTTAGTTTGGATTCTATAGCCTTGCACAGCTGGAAGATTCCAAGAACTGGGACCAACTGTCATCATACAAACATCAGACAAGGTGTTATTTATATGTGTATATAATGGAAGTCTTTCAATGTGATGTTTTTTTCCTCTCCAGAAGAAATTCTGAGGTTTGAAGGGTGTTTTTTATAATCTGTTCCCTGCTCTTGGAGTGTGGACAAATTGGTAACGTGACAAAATCCTCTTTGAGCCACTTTCTAGTGGAATTTTACAAATCACCTGATACAGTCTCTTCCCTGCTAACAGTTCCTAGTATTGCTAATCTAATAAAACTGCTCTGATTAGGCTGGCCCATGCAGCCTCCTTAAGGCAGTCTGCTTTAATTCTTGGTTTGTTGAGGGCTGTAATAGGTGTTTCCCCATCTTGTGGCTCCTTTTGTGCTGGTCTGGATCAGCATGATTAGTTTTAGGTACAGCACTGCTTTGGCATTCCTGCTTCCTCCCTGACCTCTGCTGAGGTTTGTCTCAAAGGAAGGAGGATATTTATGTTCTCACTGGCAAAAGGGTGATGAAGAAATCTCAGGTGACAAGAGGGGGTGATGCACAGAAAGCAAGCGACATTGTAATGCTCTTTTATTCCTAGTGCCAGAAGATGCCTCTCTTTCCTTCCTTACCCTGGGAGCTGCAGCAGGTCACTCAATGGCACTTGCTGGGGATGGGGCAAAGGCATAAAACAAGAGTCAGGTGACAGCGTGGCAAGACTAGAAGCTGTTTTTCAGCATATTACTAACTTAATTATTTTGCCTTTGTTGTCATCATTCCTGCTCAGGAATCTCTGATGTGTCCTGTTCCAGCACTGGACAAATGAGTGGGCTATGTACATAACTGAATGTCCTGGCAGTAGCTCAACATAACCCCTAAGTCCTTTTACAGATGCATAGTTCAGAATTAACTTCACTTTGAGCCCTTTCTGGAGACAGCAACGTGAGCAGAAATATCTTTGTCTGTGAAGTTATGGAGTGTGGTTGGGTGACTCTTCTGTGGTTTGAGTAGCTGGCCCCCGGCACCAGCGTGTCTAAGGCAGACAGCTGTTGTGGTCACCTCTATGACAGGGCTCCCTGCTGTGCCATCAGCCCTTCCCAGCAGAGCCTCCTGGCAGTGCTCCTGTGGGCTGTGCTCGTCATTGGCTGCTCCTCGTGTAAACTGAAGGAGGTTAATGATAGGCGAAGTTCTGATGTGGAGTTGTTTGTGTGGTGGGTGGGGACTGCTGTGATACATTAATTCTGTGGCGTTGCAAAAAGGGAGAAAGCTTCAGGGGTCTGATTGTGCTGGGAGTGTGTGCCTGTTGAAAGCCTGTTGTAAATGTTGTTTTGACTCTGGCTAGTTCTAACAGAGATCCTCTCCAGTTACTTTTCAAAGCTGTTTTCCTTACATTGTTGACTGTCAGAAGGAAGGCTCTTTTGTGAGGTGGGAAATATTTAAGGTATCATGGCAAGGTTAATACTGAGATTGGGGAAAACCAGACTTAGGGCTGTAATGTGAAAACAACTGACATCAGGATACATACTTAAAATCGTCATACAATAGTTCTTTGTTACATGAAACTGTTTTGAGAGTGTGCTTAACTGAGGCAAGGAGGTTCTTGGTGCACCTGTTACAGCAGAAAAAGATAAGCTCATGTCTTCTGGATGAATTCCCTGTTATGGACGCTGCTTAGCACCACATGTGGTTTTCCAAATACCCTGACAATTCAGGAAGTAGATCAGTTTTATTCTCTAGCAGAATGTTCACGTCATTATTTATCCTTCTTAACAAAGCCAACTGACGTAAGAACGATGATGGGGAGGATGGTCCCAGCCCACCTCGTAAAGTGCCACTAAGAAAACCAGGACTGTTTTCATCTTGATCACATGAGATAACTGTGCTTAAGGAAGAGACCTTTCTTATTGGTGTTGGTAAAAGATACAGCATTGGACTACCCTGAGAAATGAGCTGATGCCCTTCCTTTCCAATATTGATTGCTACTTTGTCTTCTAGTAGCAGATAAATTGTTTGACAGGATGATGGTTGTTTGGGACTGCTAGTAAAGCAGGGAAGATGGGACTTATTCTGCATGGTAGAAGAATGTACTGAAGGGGAAAAGTGGATACTAATAACAATGTTTAACCTGTATATTGAGTACTCCCTCTGTAGACAAGGTTTTCACTACAGTTCAAAAACTTTCTTGGTAAGACTTATCACATGTTTGTACCTGACACTGTGTTGTATTATTAGGTGCAAACTGAAGCCTTTGTCTTCAGATTAGATTAGTCTTGATTTGTAGTTCACCTGAAATCCAAAATGCAACCTTTTCTTTTGTACAGCAGGAAAGATGTCCTTGCTGGTAATGTGAAGCAAGCTATAATACAACCTCTTCTGCTCACTTATATTTGCTTGCATGTGTCATTTGGTGGGGCTGCTTTTATGCTTTATATATCTACTTTTAAAGCCTGTGAAGAGCTGGGAACACCGTGTGAGCAGAACCTGCCAGTTACATATTTTCTAACAACTTTTCCACCCCTTGTTCAGATTGTCCTGTGCTGCTGCCCAGGCAGGCTCTAACACCAAAGGTGTTTTGTCACAGGGTCATAGTTTTGGTTCCAGATTCTGATGGAGACCATATTTCAGTGGGCAGCAGAGCTTCATGTTTTCTCTTTCTCTCCAAAATCAATTGACTTCTTACACCTCTGAGCATGTAACTCATTCATTCACACTGATGCCCCAGGCTTGGATGTTTTTGTCTTCTCTCTGGCTTGAGAGAGAATATCAAGTCTTTGTCTTGTCATCAAGACTTGGGCTGATTACAGCCAGTCAGTTCTCCAAGGACCCAAAAGCAAGATGATACCTGAGATTTATTCATCAGGCTATTGTTAGTAGACTTAATACACACAGACTTCTGAATAAGCATAAAATGGAAGAACGTGCATTACTACAAACAGAATTGGCTTGTTTTTTCATGTATCCAGCTACTTCTAACTATCATAGATCTTGCTGTCTAGAGAGACCCCAAAGGCAAGAATTAGAGATGTTGCTTATGAGGAATTGTGATGACAAGGATGGGGAAAAGTTGCATAATCCCATAGGACTGCTTTGCTCTTTCTAGTGTAGCCCTCAAACAGTTTGAAATTATATTACTCTATTGTTTAAACCAATTGAATAGTAACTGATGAGGTTTTTTTGTTTTTAGGGTTTGTGCAGCTACCATGCAAAAGATAGCTTACTTGCAATTTGGGGACTGCCCACTGCAAATATTTGGGTGTAGTTCTCTAACAAATGTCAGAACAGACTTTCTTCCTATACCTTATATAGATATTTGCAGACTAAAGAGGCATGCACATACAAGGTGGAATGTTTAAACAATTACTGCTTTGTCCTGTAAACTTTTTGTAGTTGCTTTTACCAAAGAAAAAGAACCTAAATCAACAAGTCTGGCTCTGATAATGCCTGGTATAATATCATTTTACTCTGTTCTTGCATGAGTGATATTACAAAAAGTTTGTCTTGTCTGTGTTCAGAAAGTGACCCAGAACCTAAAACCTTTGTGTTTTTGTTGGTTTGCCATTTGTTGTTATGTTTGCAGCAAATAGAATTGAGATAAAATTCATCAAAATTTTCTTTCCTTTCAACTTCACTTATTTGGTATTCCATTTGCTGAAGGGAGGTTTTGGAAGTTAATTTGTAGAGAAGGTGTAGTAATATCAGGATTTTTAAAGGCTTTATTGGCGAGTCCCAGACTATGCTGGCACCACACAGATTCTCTTGCCTGAAAAGCTCAGCTTAAGCTCTCAACTGGGGTATAAGGCAGTCAAATGAGGTATTAAGGTGTCAGTAGTCACATCTTGCAAATTCTTTGGTGACCTGTAATGTCGACTATGAACAAGGCAGGTGCAGGGGAAGGAATTGAGACTATTATCAGATGTTCCAAGGTGAAGAGGAATAACCCAGTTATTCCATGCATAGATTTTCTGTTTGCCTGCAGAGTGATGGTCACTTGGTTTGTACTCCTGTTCAGTGCAATCTGCATGTACTTACTGCCCTAGGGGAGATGACAAATTTTCCATCTTGCCATAAAACATGTTTCACCTTAGCATAGTGGAAAAATCATATTAAATAATTGGAACTCAGTTTTATTCAGTCCAAAATCCTATTTTAATTTTCTTTTAACTATGTTCCTTTACTTTCTTGAGTTTAAAGTTCCTATGGGAGAAATGGTCACTAGATTCATTATAACTTTAGGCTGTTTCCCCTTGAAAAACTGCAGCATAAGCTAACTGGCATTTTACCAGAGCACAGAGGGACTCCAGAATACATACTTGCATCATACATAAAGCTCTTGGTGCATTTTCTCCTAATTGTAAACCTGGCAGCTGAGCCTGCTATCTGATTTTCAATCTGGATGTGTGTACTAGTTCTTTGATCACCAAGAGGAAATTTAGTGGCAACTTGGTCAGCCTGTTTGTTAACTGGGGAGCTGGCACAGAGTCAGTTGTTGGCTTCTAGTCCTGTTACGGTTTGCTGAGAGTCCGATGTAGCTGTGGAAAACCGTGACTGCAGTCTGATTTCTCCACAGTTCCTTTCAAGGTAAACCACAATCTATGTGTAATTCCTAGCAGTCAATCAGGCCCCCATAGTGCAGGCAGTTACTGCTAAGACCTCCTCCTAGCAAATCTTGAGAATTCTAGTAACATTGTAAAAATTCCCATTTGTTGCAAAAACAGCCGCAGGCATTACAAGTCTATGATGTATTGGTGAACACAGGAAGCTTAAAAACTTTTTTGTTGTGAAGACCTAGAACTAATTGTCTTTCTGATGGTGAAAATCTGTTTATTTGTGTCTGGAGAGTACCTGGAAATAGCTTTAATATTTATGTTGCTCTTAGTTATTCAAAAAAACATAGGACTGAGAGGCTAAACACCTCTCTTGAAAAGATGAGTAAGCCAAGCTTACTTCAAGGTGAGATAGTGAAAGTCTGTTGTAAGTCAGCTGCTGGGAGCATCTGTCAGCTCTCACCATACAGACCCTATCATGCAGGCAGGTCATTTGTAAAAGAAGTGCTGTGTAAAATTATACCTTTGTTAGCAAGCATAATGAATTAATTCCCAAAGTCTAGGCCTGTTGAGCTGGTTGAGTTAAGGTACACCAACTCTCATAGGCAGCAAGCAGAGGAGGGAGCAGGGGGCTTGGCTCTCACTTCCAGAAAAGGAGAGCGGCATTGTCCAGGTGACATTTATTGAGTCTATGCCTCTGTCTCTGTCAGGCTGTGTTAACTGGTCGCAGATCTGAGAGTCCTGCAGGCAGGTAAGGCCTGGGATCCTGTCCCCTTCCTCAGCCCAGCTGAGCTTCCTCTGCTCTCAGCTGACTTGTAAAGGTTTCCAACCACACCCCAGTTTCAGTGGCTGAATACCAAGGGGAGAGGAGTGAGCAGTGTCTGGGGTAAAAGGATTGAATGAAACAGGGTGAGGACATTGAATACTTGTGCTGTGACTCAGTACCCTCCTGCTAGAGAACCTCCCTTGGCATATGTTGTCATTCTGTCCCAGAGCACTTGCTGTGGTCAGAGCTCTGCTGCCCTGCAGGCTGTGCAAACAGCTGAAAAGCCAGTCCCTCGCCCTAAGGGCCATCACTTCTGAGAAGACAAATAACACATGTGAAAGCAGGTGAAAGGGAGAAGCAGTCACCTGTGTAAAAAATTGTATGTTCTACATTTCCATTCTTCCTGCTGGCTGCATTTATAAGCCGAGTAATATATTTGCTGGAGGACAAACAGAAGCTACTGCTGTGTTCCTGCTTCAAGTTACAACACCTGCTTAGGAAAGGTAGATATTTTGGCCCTTAGAGAAGCAAAGAGGGAGGGGGAAATTTAAAATGACTCAGTAATACTATGTACTGTTGAATCTTGGATTTAAAAATGCCAATGATGACATCAACATCTGGCAGCCTAAACTGTATGTAGCAGATTTGAGGCACCCCTAGGAGAGACTGATTTTTGACAGTACTTTCAAAATGCAGTTTTCAGTATTCAAATTCTAATATAGCTGATGTGTTCAAATAAGGCTTTTCATATCTGGCCATACAAAGGTGAAAAAGAAGTTGATTGACAGATGAGAATGGTCTATCTTAGTGTGAGGGCTGGGACTAGCTCAGTGTCCTTTCTCTGCTGTGAATGACTATCTGTATGTGACAGCCAAATCTGCAACCTATAATAAAAAGGCTGTCATCAGAGTTAATTGATTGTAGCAGAAGATCTATCCCCTAAAGCCATGAGAAATGTCATACTCTGGTGAACTTCCTTGGGGTTGGGCTAGATGATCTTTGAAGGTCCCTCCCAACCCAGCCCATCCATGATTGTCCATCAGGCCTGTGAAAGCACCATTCCACAGCACTGTGGGCTATGCTTAGCCTTCAAGTCTCAGTAAATGGGTCTGATTTGATTTCTCCCTTGGGCTTTGTTGTTAGCTTATTTTGCTGAAGGAAAGAACATAAATGGGGAAGGGAAGATGAAGCATGACTTGACTTTTTCTTTGTTGAAGTGCTCTCTAAATCTGTGCGGTAACTTCCCTGATCTGCAGGTTAGTCTCCAGGCCATGTGTAAGTATATGCCTAATATGTTATATGCCTAACAAGGAAAGAAAACAACCTCTCACATTGCCCACAGCAACTACTTATTCTGTTAAGTGTGCCTCATAAAAACAGGAAAACCCTGAAGCCTGAAAACAAATAATTAAAAATTTGTCTCCATGTTTTTAAAATGGCTGCAGTTCACATGATGGATATATGTAGATTATTAAATGGCACAAACTTATCTTGTTGTTTCTTCCATGTGAGGATGTTTTTCTTTGTAAGTCATATTCATATAAGGACTTTTGTGTAATTTATGGAAAAAATGGCACCACGCTTCCAGTACACATTTGGAGTGTGTGTGTGTAAAAGCAGTGCAAAAAAACCCTGAAGAAGTATCTTCTGAGCCCCAAAATAGCTATGTTTTTAATTTTGCTGGAAACTTTTTATGCTGTTCTAATAGCTTATCTCAGTTTTAATCTTGGAGAACTGGCCTTTGAAGGCAGGAAGTCAAGATCTGCAGTTACTGGAGACTTCTCTAGTGCTTGAGTGTTTATCATAGCGAATTTTTTTTGTTTTATAAAAAAAGAATTACCTTCAGAGCACAGGTTGAAGTAATAAGGCTGAGGCTCTTCCCTTTCCAGCTCATTGTCATCCTTCAAAACTAAATAAGGAGCATAACGGGTGAGAAGATGGAAATAACGTGTGGAGACAGTGTTTAAAAAGTCAACAAAACACAACCCTGCTCCCCAAAATAAAAAAGCAAGCAAAAAAATCTGACTCCTTTTTCTGTTCATATAGATAAGTATGTGAAGCATGTTTATATCTCATTTATTGTTTTCTCTTCCGCAGGCATTTACCAGAAAAAGTCAAAGACCGTGTTCAGCTAAAGAATATGAGTGGGCAGTGGTTTTATGAGGCCAAATCCAAGAGGCACAGGGACAGGATCCATGGAGCAGACATCATCAGAGCTTCCATGCGCAGGAAACCGGCCACCATTGGTAAGCGTTTGCTTTGTCCTTTGTTTTGGAAAGGCTGGCTTTGCTAACCTCAGACAGTGTTGTCTGTGAAATACAAGGATACTGGTGTCTCTACAACTGGAAAATGATGCAAAAAAGAGACTTCCCATGTAATTTACTGTGTAAGCCTCCCTCTCCCACAGTGCTGTATATTAAAGAGTGGTGAATGCCAACTGAAGGGACTGGTTTGTGTTTATGTGTAGGATTAAAAGCTCTCTGCACTCCTAGACCCATCCTCATTTCCATTTCTGAGGCCCTGTGAGTTATTTAGGAACATGCAAAGAATCTGAGATTGAGGAAATTGCTCTTTTACGTGAATTTCCAAGATTTTGGAGCTTAGTTTGGGACCTTTGAGGCTTAATGGCCGGCATCACAAGCTAGAGATAGTGGTTAGAACTAACTGAAATGTGTGTGCTGAAAGCTCTGGCAGCTGTAACTGACATCCTGTGTCCAGATGAACTTTAAGTTGCACCCAGAATCCCCATGCCCTGGTGGGTGCCCTGGTCACCATTAACTTTATCCCCTGGAGGGAGGGAGTGAGCAGTCAATCTGTATTCACAAAAACATATTATATAATATCCAGGATTTTATAAACCCCCATTATAAATCTCTCAGCATATGACTTTTAATCTAAAGTTCCTGATCTATTTTATTCTTCTTGGTATGGAATATTATTTTTTTTCTTAACGAAACTGGTGTACATCCAATTTAACCTCCTCAGGTTCTACTAAGTGCTTTTGATTTAGAAGGGCAGGACTTACATGATCCTTATCAAATTGTACTGATGTACTATTTAGTTTTTTTGCTTCTGTCAAGGGATTTTGCTATGTGTTAGTGAAGCAAGTAAGGTAGTTCCCTCCATACTGTGACTGGACTAGTTTGTTGCTTTCTATGGGTTTTGTAACTCCAAGTTAGCCTCGTTTTCCTCTGTCTAACTCTGTAATTTTGCACCTTCTCAATTTCTATGTTTTCAGAAGTGGTTTTGAATAATATCAGTTTAGTCAGTTTGAGGTTACTGCTTTGAGTTTTTAAGTTAAAAAGAAAAGGCCTGAAACAGAAAAGAATGCAGAAAAAAAATCATAGGTGGTTTGTGTGGTGTGTTTGCCATTTTGGCTGGGTTTGTGCGTCAAGGTTATGAAAATCAGCTGTAAAATTCTAAGTAAATTTCACAGTAACTTGTACTGTAAAGGAAAGTACTAAAAGCCATACCATCTTAAAGGAAAGCTAATTAATCCCAATCTCATTACTTAAACAAAGGCACATGTTGGTACATTCAGAACTATGTACAACTGCTTGGTTTCAATGACTCATGAGATGGCAAGATCTTTTTCCTTCCAGTTATAGGTAGCAAAAATGTGGATAAAAATCTTGCTTATTTTTGCACACTAAGAAATTCTTTCTTCTAAACTGTTGGTGAAGTGGAAAAAACCTTAGAGGAAATAATGGAATGTTTTTGCTCTGAAAGGGGTTATCAGAATAAGATTTTGTCCCACCCTAGAAAGAAATGTAAATGTATTTGCATTTGCTGAGTGAGGTGGGGCTTTTTGTTTGTTTGGGTTTTTTATATTACCTTTTTAACATCTTGTGGTAATTCTGTCCATAAAGGATTAGCCACTTGCCTAAGTGAGTTATGACCAACTTCCAGCTTACTCCTTAGGAAGGGAATAACTGACTGGATTTCAACATATTTTCAGTTTTGCAAAGTTTGATCATTTTTGCTTCCTCAGGACAGTGAGGATGAACTTTCAGTATTTGTCTAACTGCAAGAACTGCAGGATCAGTTTTTACTGGGGCTCTTGCAGAAAGCTCCACCATTTAGGATCATTTTAAGGTTTAAACCCAGATATATCTGGTGTAGAATGAAGTATTCAGAACAGTATTTGACATTTTTAGAAGGCACCTGATCTGCTTCTGAAAACAATTCAACTATAGTGAGCTTTAGAAATGGCTGTAGGCCTAAATGCAAACATTTGTACTTCTTTCTTAAGTAATGCTGTGTGAACGTGGGAAACAGCAATATTCTTGTTTCATGTTTTAGCTGAAATGGGTCAGAAGAAAACGAACAAAGCAAAGATCAGCTGGGTGAACAATGTTAATAAAGAAGTCTTCATGCCACCTGATCTACACAGCATTGTGGAACATCAGGAGGAAGAACAACAGAAAACTAGTTTGAGGTAAGCTGTGTATCATGCTTAGAATGTATATACATGGACTAGCGAAACTTGGAAGCTGTAAGTTCCACCCAAAATATTGTACTTTCCTCTTATTTCAAAGGAGATTCACCAAATGTTTCCTCAGAATTGTACAAGAAATCTGTGCATGTGACAGGCACATAATCATGTATTGTTCTGCATTTGAATATAGAACAATTAACAATCTTCAATCTGGCTTTTCTCAGAAAAAAGTTGACAATCAAGCATAGAATGGTCCCACACATGTTCTCATGTCACAATTTATTTTGGTTCCTTGAAGTGAGACCTGGATTTTCTAGATAGAATGGCTGGCTATGATCAGTCCTCTGCAGTTGGTAATAGGAGGACCACAACCTCTGCATCTCTTCATTCAGTTGTTTACTGAAACCATTCTATCAATTCAGCCTGATTTTTAAACTTGGATTACAGCATTATTGAGATTAGAAAAATGAGTAAAATCATCAAGTCCAACCATTAACCCAGCACTGCCAAGGCCACCACTAAACCACATTCCGAAGTACCACATCCACATGTTTTGAACACTTCATATCTCATGAAGAATTGGAGACTAAGAAATTGCTGTTTAGAATTTTCCAAATTATTGGCCACACAGTTTAAGAGCTCTGAGACTTTTTAAGAAGACCAAATATATTTCAGATGGAAAGAACTAGAATATTTTGATAGATGCAGAAAATTAGTCAGATTCTACCAAGAAGAGTAAATGTCTTTCTGGAATGGAGAAGCTTCCTTTCAGAGTAAGGTAAGACAGTCATCCTTGGTATGCCTGAATTACTACAGTTGTCAGGAGGACTGGATGATGAGTAGTTCCTGAACTAAAAAGGATTTCATATTAAATTACTTTATCTCAAGTCTGTAAACATCCCAAGCGACTTTATTTTGCTTTGAAATATCCTGAGTTGATTTCTGAAACAGACATGTCTTCTTTATAAAATACCGATCTGTAATTCATCAGCTGTGTTAAAAACTTCCAAAAAGCCTACATTTGAGAAGGAAAGTGCTGAAAGAGCTGGAGTCAGAGCAGGTAAAAGTGAAATATCTTTAAGTGGCCAGATTCCTCAACACACTAGGAAACAAGAACCAGGGTGTAACCCAGTTAGGCACTGTTTGTGCTTATAGTGAATAGAGTGAGGTAAGAGCCAGTGTAGCTTCTTAGGGAAACTGTTTTACTTCTGATTGTGCCATTGATCAGCTCTATAACCTGTCACTTCCTTGTCTGTCTTCTACCTCCTTCTCTGTACATCCTCTGTTTTTTCTTTGCAGTAAGGCTTCTCCTACTATGCATTTTTACAATACCTAGTAGCAATTGAACCTTTCACTTTCGTGGTCTGCAGTCTGGGCACACGCATTCATGGTGAATGGCTGCAAAGGTTGGTGTGAGTCTTAACAACTCTGGCTTGTGTTTCTGGTTTTTCTTATATTTTATCACTATCAGTGAACTCAGATGTTTGTTTTGACCACATCTGAAATCATGCTGAAAAAGGTCAAATGAACTGCTTTGTTATGGACTCAACAAAAATGAGGTTGTCCAAAAAGGATGATAAAGGTTGCTTATCACAAGACAGAGCTCTGTTTCCCCTCCCAACTCAAGTTAACTGATGTGCTGACAGTTAGTTATTACTAAATGTAGGGGTTTTTACGGGTGGATTTTACATTCAGGAGATTGCTATGAAGTTATTTCTTTAAGAACAACAGAAGGCATGTTGCTGTTTAATATATCTTTTAGAATATATCTTTTAGAGTCTTGCACATCAGGAAAAGATGATACTTTTAAAGAAGTATAGCCTTATAATGCTATTCTTATAATTACAACTCTCCACAAACTGTGTGTGATTGATAAGGTGTAATAGATTTTATAATACACAGGGCAGCCTCTTCAAAAATACATAACATAGCAAGGCTTAGGAATATGTAGACAATTTTTTAAAAATGAGACCGACTTGATAATGGTCTTCAGCTTGAAGTGATTTGATGACTTATTTCAGATCACAGCCATGCAAAGCTTGATAATTATATTCTAGGACTTTCTCCTGCCTTTTGCTCCAAATTGTAGCAGGAGTTAATCAGCCTCCATGCCTTGTTCATGTGTACTTGTACTTTCCTCAATAGTTCAAGATCTTCTCTCTAAAGCAAGCTCACACAGTCCAGTGATTTATGAGGCAGTTGGAAATGGACCTTAGGAAGTGATCTATCATATGTGGGCTGGATGCTTACTTACATTAACTTTGCGTAAATAACTTGATTAAATGCCTCAGATCATTTGTTTCTAAAATGTCAAAACCTACAGCAAGCAAATGTGGCAGGGCTGTGAAATTCATTCCTTATGATTTCAGCGGGGGCTTAATTCACTATAATTGGGGTTAGTCTACACAATGTTGCATGTGAGAAATTGCAGGAGGCACCATATGCTTTTAAAATACTCTTCTTTTCTGTTCTCTTGATACTGGAATTTGAAAGAGACTGGCCTGGCATAACTGTGGGCCTGTCTCTAATGGCAGAAGGAAACAAAATGATGAGAAAGCAATAACCCCAGTAGCTGGGGTGGGAATGGAAAGTCTGCAAACATTTAATTTGGCTGCTAAGATGGTGGAGCCACAAGGAATTAATGGACTCTTCCTGTTACAATGCAGTAGTCTTGACACAGCTAAGAGGATGAAGCACAGAATCATTCTAGAATTTGGGATTGCGTTGAAGGCAGTTCATGCCTTACAGTGTCCAGATGCCACCTGTGGTTCAAGCACTTGGACTTTTAAAGCATTTTCAAGGGCTGCTTTAAGAATAAGTTTGTGGGTGTTGTGAGGTTTATGGGGTTTTTCTGTTTGTTTTTTTCCCCCTTCTCCTTCTTTCTCTAAGAGTGTGCCTCAGGCCAGCACTGACTTGCAGGCTTTGCATAAACTACACAGCTGCTAACTTGAGGATTGGGTCCAGAAGATATGTGATAACAAATGACTTGGAGTACTTTTGTTCTGGATCCTGTTCTTAAAGCAAAACAATTCTTACTGAGTGTAAAGAAAGTTCAGTTCTGGTAGATCTGTTTGTAAATTGATAAGGATAAATCCAGCCCTGGGGCCAGTTCAACTACTATTGAATCAGGGTGCTGCTATACTAGGTGGAGCAACAATATTCTTAAAATTAGTGGTGACCATTATCCCCACACCCCAAATATCTAAAGTCCATAACAAAGCTATGAATTGTTTCTTTCTTGAATGTTATATCATTGTGATAATTTTTTGCATACCAGAGCCTTTACAGGCCAGGTGTGTGAAGTGTTTTTGAAGGTGTAACCTTGAACAGAATGAGTTTTCAAAGGTGAGTCACACTGTCAATATTACCTCTGTCCAGTGATGCCATCTGTCTATATGGTGAATCTCAAAAAAAGAAGGATTGTCTTTCAAATTAAGATTTGTAGGTAATTTGCTTCCCTAAGCTAGAAGGTGTTCTTGATCAACATTGAGCAAGTGGCAAGTGGGAGTCCTGGAGTTCAGCAAGTGGAAAACTTGCAGAAAAGCCCTGACTTTTAAAATCCATGTATTGACAATGCCTGCAAATCTTTCTAACTCCTTTCTCTAGCTTTGCTCCTGCCTTTGCCTTGTTGCCTCAGTCTGTATGGGACTTGGGCCTTCATTGTGGTTCTCAGCACAACATTTTTCCAAGTTGAAGTGCAGAATTTTTAAATCTTTTTTAATCTATCAGTTTGGGCTTACACAGTTTTAGATAAGCCTTGTGAATGCAGCATACCACGGAACTGTTTTGTTCAGTTTTCTTATCTATATGGGTTGTGGGTAAACTCATTTCAGACCCTTTGTTGTAAAACTTAGTTATAGGATCCTGGCTGTTGTTTTTTCTCTGCTCTGCTTTATTTAGACCAGGGTTTTCAGAATGTAATGCCGAGTTCAAAATCTTTAATTATTCTCTGATAAGTCCAAAGAAGCATTGCATTAAAGATTGTGAGATTATGTTCCCTTGAGCACACACACAAAGTTACCTCTCCACCTGTAAAAACTGCACTGAGGAATATCTTACCAGTTTCTTGCAGACCAGGGTGTTTAACAGTATTTCCTTGCTTAAAATGAGTGAGAAGTTGAAGTATTTGACCTTAAAAACAAAGATCATGATTGTCCTGTTCAGTAGTAGATGGTGCAGAGAAGAGACAAAATGCAGGAACATGCAGGTGTGGTAGTTCCAAAAAACAGAAGTGCTTTATAAAAGCAAGAACACAAACTCCATTTTCTGTAGTTTCTTTAATATGTGTGCTTATTTTCACACTTAGAAAATATATTAGAACTATGGTTAAAAATTGTAATGTGAAAGGATATTTTGGAAAAGAAACTGGAAGTTGCAACATTTAGCTCTGACAACCAGAATTTTCTTCTTACTTGGGATTAGCAAATAATAGAACAAGCAAGAGCAATCTGTTAGTAATCTGGTGCGTGTATATAAGAAGCTGCAGAAGTTACTGTTTTACAAAAATGTAAGAACAGTTAATTTTTCACCCCTGAGATAGATTCCATTACAAGATCAGTTCATACCTTAACCCTCTATCTCTATACATGGTGATATATTTTTAAAGGCAGTGTTGAATCAAAAAAAAAACCAAAACAGCAAGGGGTATAGAAGCTTATAGTTCAGGTTGCAACTGGTATTTTTTTGCTAGCCTTATGTTCACAGTGCTCACTATGGTCATTTTTTCTTCTCCATAATTATGTTTTTGCTTCTGCAAAATGTAAGTGATGCCACTCCTCAGACACACTTAGCAGACCAGAGGCAAATAGACTTTCAAGGGTAGTTTATCAGAGTGTTTGGGTGGTTTTTTTCCTACCCTAAACTCTGAACTTAACTGTGCATCCTGGAGAAGATGGGAAAGTTGTCCTCCCCTCAGGAGGGCAGACTGGTACCAATTACCAGACTGGAGAGATATTTGTCGATGCAAGGAGATGAATCTGGAACTTGATGAAAGATGGATGCTGTTTCTGTCCTGAGACACCTTGTGGATCTTCTACTTAAGCCTTTTCACACATAAAAAAGATCATTGAGCAAAGAAACATTCAGTTTTGGAATCTCTTTGTACATCTGTATTGGAAAAAGCATTGGAGTTGCTTTCCTCCCTTGCTTGAGATATATTTACTATCTGGAAATATAATTTGTTTCTGCTTCATACTGTTCCCCCACCACAAAATCATAAGTGTGTAACTTGGTTAATGTCAGAGTTTTCCATATAAAATTAGGATACTGAATATGATTGTTATGAGAAGACCATATTGAAATCCATGTCTAACTTCCATCTCCAAAAATCAAATGCTTTTTCATATCTGAGATGTTTAGGTAAACTCAAATAGTAAAAGTCTGATTGGGAAAAAACCTTGCATCATCTGCAAGTAGATGAAATAGTTCTTGAGATAATATGGAAGCTGTCTCTTCTAGCTATTTTAATTTCTCCATATCTGGGCTATACATATTATCACAAGTAATAACTTATTTCACTTGATTGATGCTATCAATCAAAAAGTTTATACATCTCAATTGAAAGAATAGCTTATTAACTGTACCTCTGAGGGACATGTGTTGTCAGCTGTAGCATGTCACATCTTTACTATAGTGGTGATGGGGTTTCTTTATTTTGTTCTGACTTTAACACTTTGCAAAACTCTGTTTTTTAATCAGATTTTGACACTTTCCTCCACTTTGATTTCTGTCCTAGAAGTACAAATGTAGGACAAGGATGGAGACGGCAACACTGATACTGTTTGGAGAATAGATATATTTACTATATTTATAGTAAATATAAAAGATATATTTATTTTTATAAAGCTTGCTCAGACATCTAAAATGTATCAAAAATATGGTTTCTGTCATGCCAAGTAGAAGTTGTATTGAATTCTTTAACAAGTAAATACAGTTTTGCAAGGAAACAAAGCAGCAAGGGTATCCCTTTTGCTGTAGGAATGAGAAGCTTTTCTTCTAAATCTGATGAGAACAGGCTAAATAGAGAGACTCAGGTGCCAAGTGTTTATGTTTGAATACATATAAGTGAATCTTCGTTTTGCTTTTTCAAAAAGGCTTAAAGTAGTGTCCTGTTTGCTGAAGTTGTTATATGGTTTTCCTTTGCAGTTCTAAAGAAGTAACCCCTGTGTTAAACAAACCAGAGGAAAGACCTGTGAAGGCTGCAGTCTCGTCAGTAAGGGTATGACTGATACTGAATATGGTGGAAGTTATTTGCTTCAGTGGTAAACATAAGTAAAACTTGGAGGAGGAAAGATAATAATTTGTAAAAAAAATGAGTACTTTTTTGTTTTGGAGTGAGGTAGTGAAAGCCACTAAAGATTAAGCACTAAAGTGCTGCTACACTTATAATGGGTGGCTGTGTTTCCTTTGACATTATTTCCAATCTGTTCAACTACTGAAAGTGATTGACCTGCTCTGTTCTAATCTCACAGAATTAGAGATAAAATTATTTAACTTGCAGGAACTTGGAATTTTCAAGTGTCTTTAAGTGGTGGCTTATCTCTGTTGGTGAGTTCAAAAGAACAAGATGAGGTTATCACTGGCACTTCTGATAGTTTCATGTTCATATTGTTTAGGTTTTTTGTCACATGTCCAATTTAAGAGGTCTTCAGACTCTTTGCTGATAGATTAGTGGGGAAAAGGAAATCACTGCACTTGTTTCTATTTTGTGATGTAAGAATTTGACTGCAATAGTAATGCTTGTTCCTTTTTAGCAAAGGAGAAATCCATTTAATTCCATTGCATCAGATGATAACTTGAACGATGGGGAGTCAGAAGACAGACCAGCCATTGTACCTCAGCTATCAAAGAAGGGTAAATGTACTTGAATGAAGTGAATTTCCTGTAGGATTATATGGAAATTATTTTTGCTTTCATTGTTTTTCTGAAAGCAATTAAAACTTTTTTTGTCTCAACTATAGGGCGTTGTCAACTATCTTATTTCAAACTTCATCTAAAGCATGTGAATATACTCAGGAAATGGCTATAGACATGAGTAAATGGATTTTGCTTCCTTCCTTTTACTCATAGTTCTAGTCAGTGCTAAGCACTTCATCTGAGAGGGCTGCTTTTCCTGAATTACTGACAAGAGGATGGTGAAGTTTCCTTGAATTTGGCATAGCTGTCTTTATGACCTTTCCAATCATTGGTGCTAATTAGCTTGATAGAAGCAGCCTAGCTCTCTTTGGTCTATACTTTTCTCCTTTGTTTCCTTAGTTCTGTTTATTATCCTCCCTTTCCAGCAATATTTTCTGCAAGTAGGCTGATGTGTATATATATCACAATACAAGCATTTGAAGTTGTAATTTAGAGTCATAGGTGGCTATTACTTTCCTGTCTCTGTTGTGAAGCATGCTAACAGGAAAAGGAAAGATTTGCATAGTAGGAATAGAAAACCCTTTGTCTCCCTGCCAGGAGATTACTTCTGCATTTGCCTTGTTCTATATGACTCTGGAAACAGCCAGTTTCCATTTTTGTGGGTTGCTGTTTATGTTCTGACACTGAAGAAGTATGTGTGCATTCAAAAGCTGCCCTTCCCTGCAAACTTTGTCCCTTGCAGGAATAATGCTGATAAAAAACTTAGTGTGCTCTCTGGTATCATCAAATAGCTAATGTTTCTAAAATAAGAAATAACTGCAAGCTTTCAATTTGCTAAAAATTTCTATTACATAAAAATGAAATCAACTCCTATGAAAAGTTACTGGCTGTGTTTTTGCTGCAGTTGTTTTTAATAAACCATCATAATCACTGCATTTTAGATCTGCACTGTCATATCTTTCTGTTTATTCTGGCAAATGTCATGTAAACTTATGAGCTTTTCTATGTATTACAGAAACTTGGTCACTCTCAGAAGAAAGCGCACCTAAATCAAACTTACAAAATGAAGAAACAGCTAAACCTGAGAAGCCTCCTGTAGAACTTACTGATGAATCACAGAAGGAACTAGTTAAGCGTCCTGTCCCAAAAGCTAGGAAACTAATTCACAAAGCAGCAGATTCTGTATCCCAAAGAGAAGACCTTGTTCCCAAACCACCCAAGCAGAGTGAGAGGATTAATGGCATTGGAACCCCACCCAGAGGCATTCTGAAGCGCAGCTCGAGCTCAAGTTCCACTGACTCAGAAGTTCGGGTCAGTCAGATGTTAGATGTTCAGAAAAAGAATGGTCTTTCTACTGCAACTATATTTGAAGGAGAAGGTGAGAAGAACTCTCTTATGGAAGAAGCAGAAGACTCCACCCAAAATTCACTGGAAAAACTGAAACAAGTGAGGTTTTCATCTAGCTCAGGTAAAGGAAACCCTCTGCAAAGCCCACAGCTACACCATGGTAAAGAAAAAGCAGACCATGATATCTCAAAACCTGACAAAAAAAAAGGTAGTGGAAATTATGCTGTTCAATCAGATTCTCATGAGGATAAGCAAATTTCTGCTGCAAAGCCTTTCGGAACCTTTTCATCAACCTTACAAATGAAAACAATAGATGGCTTACAAGAAGACACATCTGTATCCAGCCCTCATGACAGCAACAGATCAGTCTTCCCAGTTAGTGAAAGCTTCCAGACAAATACAGTTACTCCCAAGAAACTTGAAACTCCACAGAAGACCTCCAGCAATATCCTGTCAAACAGCAATAATGAACAGAATGTTGACGAGACACATGAAAAATCCAACCAGATCTTGAGCCATGAATCAGAGTCACACAAAATCTTTACTGGTAAGAATCTAATAGAAGTGAAGAATGGAATGAGATAGGATATAACATGTATTCATTAATGTGGATCACTTGTGGCTAACAATTAACAGCTAGGAAACAGAACTAGTAGAAATGTGCTACTGCAGAATTAATTTTTTTTTTTAAATGATCTCCTATTGGTAGTCTTATCAGAGCCAGTACAGGCACCTCTGTTGTTGATGGCACTTTAGTGTAGTGCTGTCAGTTGTCCTTGGGAATAATTCAGATGTGACTTAGGGATTTGCTTGTGGGACTAAACACAAATATGCTGGATTGTCATCCTTTATGTGTGTGTCACACCCAGCCTCCCTTCAGTGAAGGCATTTCCTTTAAGAATGGGTTTAATGCATCTGCTTGGCTTGTACCCTCAAAAGCCATGATTCCAGTAGGATGTCTCAGAGCAGGAATTTTCTTCACTTTATTGTCCATGGTATTGTTCTTTCCAAAATTATGGCAACAAAGAGCTCTTTTCTCCACTAACAGCTAAAAAAAAATTCTGAGAATTTTCTAGGTAGACCAAACATTTTTAGTCATGTCTGAATCATAACTTTGATAAGTTTGCTTACATTGTAGATGGACATCAACTTTCTCCTGAAACAGAAGCATGTGAAGTGTCCAATACCAATTCTACAAGTCTTCAACAAGGTAAGCCTGATCTTGTTGAGGAGAGAGATGCTAAAACCATTTTCAAGCCTGAAAAACATGCTGATGAACTCATGAAAGTGGACGATGAATCTGTATCAAAAGTTTTAGACTGGTTTAAAAGAAGTTCTAGTACTGAAGATGAGGAACTTATATCAGTGAAGTCCCAAAGCAGGGAGCCCAGAGAGGAAGTGGACATGTCAATCAGAACAGCAGTTCTTCCTACAGAACACAGTGGGCCTGGCATGCATGGAAAAACAGAAGATACAGAAGAGAGACCATTTGGAAAGTTTAAACAGAGCAGTATTTCATCCAAATCCTTTACTTCAGAAAACATACAGCTGATAAAGGACAGGGTGAAGCCTAAGACAGGGGAAACAAATGAGAAACAAAATGATAAATTGCTAACTGAATTTGATCGTACAGGAGTTGAAGAAAAAGAGCATGGTCAAGAAATCAAACAACAAAATAAAAAATCAGATCTCTTAGAACATCAAGGGCACAAGCTACCAGTTCCAGTTCATAAATGTGAATCAGAGAAGGCAATACAAGAAAAAAGAAGAATAAGGGAGATCAGAGCATTCTGGGAAAGAATCCCCAGTCATGGAGAGAAAGAAGTTAGTATCAATGCTGATGCGTCAGGTGGCCGTGCATTGACAGGGGTCGGAGAAAGTGACAAGCCAAAACAATCTGCAGTGTGTCTACCTAAGGCATTGCATGATCAGAGCAAGAATACAATAAGAAGTCCTGAACTAAGTTGTGCAAGCCAGGCTTCAAGAAACAAAAGTCACCACTCTTTCAAATCTGGACCAGGCCATGCATTTGTAAAGCCAGAAGGGACAGTTCAATCTGATGAAATTTGTGAATGTACAGAACTCCCAAAAGCCAGTAATGTGCATCCCAGAGCTGGTGTCACTTCAGCTTCCTCAAAAAGCAAAGACAAAGATGAGAAGGAAACTCTTAAAGTTGCTGCTTCTTCCCAACAGAAGCCCAGCTTCCAAGTTTTTTCTTTAAAAGAAAAGATGAATGAAAAGTCCAAGAATCAAATTTCAGATCCTTCACACTTCCAGAGTCTGAGAAACTTCTGGGATACTGGAGCTAAATTCCAGAGTAGCATTGACAGGGAAGATGATTCTTTGCTAAATAATACTAGATCAATAACCTATGAAAGAAAATCAAAGGAAGATGAAAAAGGCAGAGATAATGTGAGCAAGGAAGAGTTAATTCAACAACAAACCCAAACATCTGAGAGAGAGAAAACACAGAAACTAGATTCTGTGGTATGCAAAAAGTCTCTAGGATCTCCCATCCTAAAAGGTCTGAATGTAACACACACAAAAAATACAGACTCTCTCCAGCTGGACAGACAACCAGTAACCTCAAAATCCCAGGAAAAGATGGGTCTTCCAGAGCAAGAAGTTAGAGAATGTACAGAAAACAATATTGTTTCATCCAAAGCTCATCATGTATCCTTGCAGCTCCAGTCATCTGGTGACAAACTGAGGGCGACAGTAGTAGGTGATAAACTAGACTTACCTGTAGAAAAAGGAGAAGACAAGACTACTCCTTTGGATAAAGAGGAAGTTGCAGAGACCGTGGATAAAGTTGTTCTACCTAAAGGTGAGCTTGATATATATAAATCATGTCTAAAGAAGCTAGAAAAGGAAGCCTCTGAGATGTCATGTAGCTTAAACCTAAAAGAAAACATTTTAAAAGGGACACATTTTCAGTCAAATCAGCACAAGGTTTTTGAGAGAACAGGGGAAGACAATCATCATATTTCTCCTGTTGATCAAGGAGAAGAAATAGGCAAAAGTACAGGAGGAGTGAATGTGTCATCAACAGATAAACATGAGAACAGAAAAAGTCTCAGAAAACTGTTTAGGGAATTTGAACCTTTGTATCTACAATATCAGGCAGCAGACAAGGATGATACTCTTGAGGGGTCTCAGAGGCCTCAAGCTGGTTTGGAGAACCTTCTCAAAGAAACCCATGTATCTCAACCTTCTGAATACAGAAGGGTAGGAATAAAAACATATGATGACTCAAATAGCATATCACGAACTAACTGCAGTGTAGAATCAGCACACCAAGAAGCTACTGGTCAGCCTGAAGAGGTCCATGAGACCATAGAGAAGTCTGTAGCTGGATCCAAGGTCAATGGCTTTGGTTCTGCTCTAGAGAAGCTGCTGAAGGAGGCTTCTGAAATACCACCTCCTAAACCCAAACATGCTGACAGCACAGCTGGGGAGCAAGTTAAAAGGACAGTGGATAACCATGGTGGAGAACTGCCGCAGGAAATCAGTGAGATTGTAGAAAGGTCTGTTGCCCCATCCAAGGCCAGTGACTTGAGTTCTGCTTTAGAGAAGCTGCTGAGGGAGGCCTCTGAAGCACCACCTCCTAAACCCAAGCGGGCTGACAGCAGAGCACAGAGATCTGCTGAGGTGCAAGATAAAGGTGTGACTTGTGAGCATAGTGAAGAGGTGCTGCAGGAAATCAGTGAGACCATAGAAAGATCTGTTGCCCCATCCAAGGTCAATGGCTTGAGTTCTGCTCTAGAGAAGCTGCTGAAGGAGGCCTCTGAATCACCCCCTCCTAAACCCAAGCGGGCTGACAGCAGAGCACAGAGATCTGCTGAGGTGCAAGATAAAGGCATTACTTATGAGCATGGTGAAGAGGTGCTGCAGGAAATCAGTGAAACTGTAGAAAGATCTGTTGCCCCATCCAAGGTCAATGGTTTGGGTTCTGCTCTAGAGAAGCTGCTGAAGGAGGCCTCTGAAGCACCACCTCCTAAACCCAAGCGTGCTGACAGCACAGTACAAAGGACTGTGGAGTTGCAAGTTAAAAGCACAACTTATAAGTGTGAAGGGGAGCTGCTGCAGGAAATCCACGAGGTAATTGAAAAGTCTGTTGCCCCATCTTCAGACTGTGGCTTGAGTTCTGCTTTAGAGAAGCTGCTGAAGGAGGCCTCTGAAAGACCCTCTCCTAAGCCCATATGTACTGAGCCCACAGTACAGGGGACTGCTGAGGTGAAAGTTATGAGCACAGCCTATGAGCATGATGGAGAGCTGCTGCAGGAAGTTGGTGAGACTACAGAAAGATCTGCACTGTCCAACACTGCATATAGAGGATCTGATATTAATTTTCAGGACCCACCAAAAAAGGTCTCTGAAACATCAGTTTCTCTGCTGAAAAATATGGAGCATAAGAAAATGCATGATAAAATACATGCTGGTGTAGGAATACATGTTCCACATCAACAAGACAGAGATCACCCTCAAGTAATAGAAGAAACAATAGAAAAAACTTCTGTTTCAAATATCAGAAAATTTGGTGAATTCAGTCGTTCTTTAGAAAAACTTCTTCAAGAAGCATCTACAGTTTCGTGTCCAAGATCCAAAGATTTGTATCAGCAAGAAGAATTTGAGGATCCTACATTTCCCTCAGAAAAAGAGATTGTATTCATGACAAGGTCACAGCCATACAATGCCCTAAGTAGCTATGATAGTCAAATGAAGACAGTTCTCAAAGAGGGAGTTCCAGAAAAATATGTCAAAGCCTCAGTTGATCTTGAAGTAAGTGAAATTGAAACTTCTGGTCTTAAAAGAGATGGAGCTATTAATAAAATAGGAGAGAGAAACATGGTTCCAGTTGATCTTCATCTCTTGGAAGGCAAGACCAACATGGTTGCAACCAAACCATTTGAGATAAGTAAAAAAGGGATGAATGAAAGGACATTCTTGGAGGCTTCTAAACAGAATTCTGAATTTCAAGCACTGATGAATTTCAGAAGAGCAACTACTCCACTTAAAGATGAGAGCAACTCCCTTCAGCCAGAAGAAGCTCAGTTCTGCCTAATGTCTCAGCATGAGGATGACAATGAAGAGGAAGGGAACAACTTAAAGTTGGGATCCAAGTTTTCAGATGAAAACTCTGATTCCTACTCTGGAACCGGAAGTTCAATTTGTGAGCTATCTGATTTCTAAAATTCATGGTGCTGAGTTAAAATGGCTACAATAATTTTTGTACCCAGTTTGAAATATATTAATAGAAAGTCTTTGTGATACTTTCTTAATTGAAATATTTGGATATTTGCTTGGGAGTGGTGGGAAGAACTAATTAAGTTGTTTGACTAGAAAATGTTTAACAGACACATACTACATTTGGGTAAGCCTTTTTTTGGTGAGGATAGTTTAGCAGCATGAATCAATTCAGTCTTCATGATTTTCGCTTTTCTTATCCCATGTGACATTGCATTCAAATTAATAAACTTGTAACACTCAATCTAGTATTCCCTTCAAATATACTGGATTAAAAGAGGACAAAAATATCAGTGGCTCACTGGGTTCATTCTTTAGTTTGACTGGCTGGTCTCCAAAGATAAATACTTATCAGTGGAATATCTGGATATAAGGATAATACCAGTACTCTGTGCTATTTCATTTAGCATTGCCACCTGTTGCACTGAAAAATGGCCATATAAATTAAGAGATCCATTTACTAGGATTCGCATTATTTGGTTGAATGGCAGTTCTAGTCAATGGTGTATGATAGTCATCAAAGAGCTTAAAGTAGAGGAGATAATTTAACCTTTTAGTCTCATATTGAGGAACTGAGAATATTTTCTTTTCCTGGAGAATCTAAGAAATATATAAAATTCCCAGGGCCTGCCAACATACACCTGAGCCTATTTTGAAAGTAGGTTTTCAAAGAAAATCAGTGAAAACTCAAGATAACTGAGGAAAAATCAAATGTAATTTGGTCTCACCCATAATTGCAGGCAGCAACACTCTGATTGGTTGGTGGAGGTGGGGGAGAATGAGATAGGAAGGAAAGAAAGTCTTAAAGATTTCTGATGGAGCTAAGTCTGTTTTGATTCTGCTTTGGAAATAATTGCATGACTTCAAGGTTCCAAATACATCCACAACTTGGTTTTTGTGGGGGGTTGGTTGTTTGTTTGATTGATTGATTTTTTTGTTTGGTTTGGTTTTGGGGTTGGTTTTTTTTTTTTATGTGTGTGAGGAATTGGTGCTCTTTTTTTTTTTTTTTTTGTTTCTGGTCAGTTGGTTTTGTTTGGTTTTGTTTTTGTTGGGTTTTTTTTGATTACTTAAGTATTGAAACAAAATTACTTTCACTGTGGAAAGACTATAATAGACAAATTTGCACAAAGGGATAAAACTAAAATTTTCTTTTGTGCTGATTCTTGAAAAGATGATTACAAAATGACTACAATCTGAGTTTATCCTATATTAATCTTAACCAATTGAGTGCAATAATTGCCCCAAATGCTGTTATTAGTCAGTAAAGATAGATCTATACCTACATAGGGCAAATCACTTGTCTGTTGTATCACTTGTCAGACTTATGTCTTTGCTGATGACTGAGAGTGTTTAGAGACAACCGATGGACACTTAAAATTAGATGTTTATTTTATTTCGGATTCATCTTGTATTTTCATTGAATGTTCACTGTCTTTGCTAACTGTAAAAATAGATTCTCATGAGAAACCTGTGATTGGTTCTTCATTGACTTGCTTAAAGTGGCCTGTTTGTGTGTGCAGTGTTCATGTATTTTGTCTCATAACAGGTTCTGAAGAAGAATTAAACCCTGTTTTAATGGCTTTGAAAAGGAGTGCAGATAGGAAAAAGCCTTCCAAAAGTCTAGAGGACATTCCATCAGCCACTTCAAGTGAGCACAAAGCTTGTGTGTCTCCCATTATCCCCAGTTTAGCTTAAATGTGTTCATGCTGGTCTTCCATACAGCCTTGCCAAGTCATGCCTTTGTTTTTGTTTCTCCATAATCTGTGTGGAGATTGTACTTGGGAACCAGATTGTTTTCTCTTATGGTTTAATTTTCAGTTCTTGGTGTTAATTTTGGAACAAGGCTAGTCTGTGAAGCAGACATCTTCCAGGAGTGCATTGTGTTGATCAGTGATTAACTGTTTCCTGGATAGTTTTTCAATTGTGAAAGTATTGGCAATTACCCAAAACAGTAATGAGCAACTACTGTCATTGCCTCCTGGTTGCTGGCTTGGGTCAAATAAGTAGACAATGAAAGCATGAAAATCTCAGTTTATAATGGTTCACCTGTGTATTCTAGCAGTAAATATATCAAACTCACTTTAAGAGAATATGGTGAGATAATATTACACTTAAAATGAATTCCCAGCTTCCCTCAGTAGCCTCCTTGGATTCCTTGTTTTTTAAAAAATTATTATTCCTGTCTCACTTCACCCTGCCCCTGAGTGTTTTCATGCTTATCTCATGTCTAATGGGGAAGACACAGACTGAACTTACATTTGTGAACTGAAGCATGGAGATGTAGATTTTTGAAAGATACTGGCAAGTTGTTCTTCTAATACTACTTATGCTACTGCTTGCTTCTAACCAGTTTCTAGGTTTTAGGTGTGCACTAACACTGTTGCAACAATACCCTGATAGAAACTATATCACCATGAGACCCCTGCTTGGATGTAGGCTTTGAAGCAGAATGTCAAGTAAAAGCCTGTCTTGAATTTCACCATTCCCATGGCTCTGCTGGTTTGTCTGTGGTTTTGGTCCTCATTACTCTTAATTCTGTGATTGTCACTGCCATCCATTTTATACTGAATAACAAAGTTTCTAACTATGTTATTTTTTCCTGCACAGATAAAGAAAAAATAAAAAAACCAAAGGAAGAATTAGTTCTTAGTGCTGAAGATGGTAAATATCATTTGTGTCTGCATGGAAGTTTGTTGCTTTTTCAATGGCCTCTTTTTGCTAATGATTTTTTTTTTTAACTAAGAATTATATTGTGTTTTTGGATTTGGTTGACCTCAGCATGGCTGGAAAGCTTTTGCAGAATTCTGTTGTGGTGTTTATTCTAAAGGAATCTATTTATGTCCTCCTGTATCTGTAGAAACTGTGTCACTTATCAGTGTATTTTTTTGGCCTTCAGTCATTCAGCCTGTGGGTTACTGAAGTCATAAGGAGCTTTGAACACAAGCTCAAGTTGATAGAAATTTGCCTCAGTAAATATTCAGTTTGTCTGTTGCATTGTAAGATCCAAGATAGCTTTTGCTAGTGCAAAACACCCTTCAGAATACCTCAGCTGGAAAGGAACCTCTCTTAATATCCCTGCCTTACTCCTATAAAGTAGCATTATTCTAAGCAATAGATGAACTTCTAGATTGGCTGCTGCTGCTATCATCAGTCCATTGGTGCATTAAAGATGCCTTACAGTTAAATTTTTCTGTATACCTTTAGAAATTCCAAATCTAAGAAAAATAAAAAAGCAAACCTGCTCCAAGAACATGTCAAAATAAACAGAATTGAAAACTAGCAAATAATATAGAATATATTGGAATATAATGCACAATTCTTTATTTACTGCATTTACAATTTTAAAAGAACAGTTGTGTGCAGTTTTTTAAGTTATGGTTTAGATGCTTTAGAGCATTTTGCCTGCCGGTGTCTCATAGTATCAACAGGATAATGATGGTATGTTGGGATACCTACAACACCCAGTAAATTACAAGACTTAAGCACCATCCTGCACTCTGCTTTCAAGTGGAGACTCCTACTGAAAGTCTATTTGGCATTCAGTGTGAATGTGTAGAGACTAACCTGAAAAGAGCAGGGGGAATTTGAGTCTAATTTGTTAGGATTGAAGTTAGGGAAAAGTGCCACACAGCCAAATTGATAGCTGTACAGGCAGAATAAGGCAAGTTTTCTTAAAAAGACTTTTGGAACAGCAAAAAGACTGATTTTTAGCTTGTACATTTACATTACACTCATGTTTTGTCATGATCCACGTCCTCAAAGGAGAACAGCAATGCAAAACATAGAAACAGAATAATAGAATTGTTTAGATTGGAGAAAATGGTTGGATTTGGTGATCCTAAAGGGTAACCCAGCATGGGCAAGCTCACCACTGAGCCATGTCCCTAGTTGTGAATTTAAGTTTGCATAAACAGAAAGGCTTCATGATGCACCAAAATCAAACAGACTTAATGCCCATACAGACCTAATACCTAAACCACTACTAACTATTGGAAAAAAAAAAAAAAAACCTCAAAGTTAATGGGGTCTGGGGAAGTAAAAACCCCCCAAACTACCAAAAAACCAGAAAAATCCCACATATAAAGTATATTGATGATATTTATAGCCTTGCAAAACTGTGCTGCTGAATGACTGTTAATACTGCACTGAGCAGGTCCGAAACCTGATCAGCATCAAGGGTGGACTGAAAATGCAGGAGAAAGTGAGTAGTAGAGTTCTTACAGCAGATACTGGAGAGACTTTTCCTCTGATAGCTGAACTAATACATTAACAATACTTCTTCACTTAACAGCTAACAAGTTACACATCTGGACTAGATACTTGCTCTAAGTACTGCATCTAATTGCATACTGACAATAACTAATCTGTTGAGCAGTAGTTGAGTTTTGACAGCAAAAGCTTTGCAAAAGTTTCACTCGCCTGGCAAACAATCCTATTGTGTGCAGTGTTTCATTTTATGCAATAAATATGTACTCCTGTAGCTGGCTGTTTGTTGCCGAATAATTTGCTGTCACATGATATTGATGCATCTCACAATGTGTATCCAGTTCATCTTTGTGTATTATTAAATATAAGTGGGGCTAGAGCATGAAAAATTCTCATGATCACAAGCTTACTCCAAACTGGATTTTTGCAAGCCTAGCTTGTGCAATTAGATTTTGTACAGTGAAAGAGCGCAGAAGTGAGCTGCACTAGAGGTATGTAAGTATGGAATAGACAGAGTGCAAAAAAGTGCATCATTAATAAGATATGCATCTTATAATTAAGTAGGAATACTTGCAGCTTCCTGGGTCAGGTCTAGGATTGCTTGATTTATACAAATTTGCCTATTGCAGTTAAAGAGACTGAGTAAATAGAACAGAATTTGGTTGTATGCTGACTTCTTACTAAGAATATGATAAATGTAATGCCAGTGATGATATTATTAGTGCACAAGTGTGCTTATTCTTCTAGGAAGAAAATCTAGAAGGTAATCTTCAGTGTTTTCTTCATCACTTTTGATCAGAATTTGCTTGTAGCACCAAGGCTACCTTATATCAAGCAGCATTTCTGGTCCTCTCAAAATTTGTTGGTCACTGTTCTAGACAATGCCAAAGTAGATTATTTTTCCTAATGATAGCTTCTCTGAGTCTTAGGGAAAAAAAACAACAAACCCTTGCATCCAAGCTGGTTGTGCATGTGCTTGTATTTCATCCAAAGTGGTTTTCTTCTGACTGTATCCTGTTATGGAATCTCAATGTTCTGATGTACAAACATATTTTTGAAGCCTTTTGAATTACTGCTTTTCAGTTTCCACAGTGACTTCACAGCCTGATAAACAGTTTTCCAACCCTGAAAAACTGAAAGGACTGAGCAAGTCGGTACCATCATTCTTACAGGAAGAGGTAAGCTCCATCTCTGAAATGTTATAGTTTCAGCTACCCAACCATTAACTCTGTGCAAATAAAATTCTGGAATTCCCAACAACATGCCATGCTTGATTATTGTTTGTTATCATCATGATGATGTGAACCTTGGAATAAGTTTTGAGGCCATATTCAGATTTCTTAAAATGACATTGAAGTTTGAAAGTGATAAGCATTTTGAACTGTTTGGTCTATGACATCTATGATTCTCTGTCAGAAGAATCACAGAATGGTTTGGTTTGGAAGGGACCTTAAAGACTATCTAGTTCCAAGCCCCCTGCCATGGGCAGGGTCACCTTCCACTAGACCAGGTTGCTCAGGGCCCCATTCAAGCTGGCCTTGAACGCTTCCAGGTGTGGAGACAGCCACAATTTCTCTGAGCAACCTGTGCCAGTGCTTCACCACCCTTACAATGAAAAAATTCTTCCTACTATCTTATCTAAACCTATCATCAGTTAGTTTAAAGCCAATTCCTCCTTATCTAATCACCATATATCCTTCCCCCATAGGAGGACTTAGGATTTTTCTGTCTTTCAAAGAGTCCATGTAACCAGACTGATTATCCACACTGCTTAACTGTTTCTTCACTCTCTGGATTTATTTTGTGCAGTCCCAAATAGCATTCTCCAGAGCAATTTTCCCTCAATAAGCCTTGCTTTAGGTAGGCTGGACATTATTCAGTCCTTATCATTGACCTCTGAACAGAGGAACCATCCTGGTCTACTTTTACTTAACAGAATAGACATAACCAGATTTTATAAGTAATTGAAAAAGCCTTTATATGCTAAATGTTCATTTATATAAATAACTATTTTCGTAATATGTGTGGAAATAGTTGTTTGCTAATCTTGTACCTGTTATTAGAAGATCTATGGCATCAGACATCAAACATCAAAACTGTTTGAAGGAGCGGGGAGACCTTGTAAATTGTTTCTGGGTGGAATACAACAGGAAGATGAAGTTGTCTGTAACAGCTTTCGTAGGAAGGCACAATGTGGGAAGAGGATCAATTCTTTAGTGCAGAGATAGCATTGAGATAGAATGAGGTTGTGAATACATAACCTGATAATGACCAAGGAAACAAAAGCTGCAATTCCCTCATGGAAAAGCAAAGCCCTGCTTGCCCTCAAAAGACTTTGCAAAAGCCATTCACTGTATCCAGTGCTGTTCTCCCAGTTCTCCAGTGAATGTTACCATCTGGCCAGCTGCCCTTAAGATAGAGGCACAGAAGTGACAGCATTTCCTATATGACGGAAAGGACTGGTAAAAGAACTGAGCATTATCAATTGAGTAGGTTATGCATGAGACAGTGACACAGAGAAGTTGAGTTTAATTGTCCCAACAAAGTTAACTTTGTAATTTTTCATTGCCACTTGAGATTTAAAACAGGCAAACAAACAAACTCCTGAACCTAATTGCGTTGCTGCTTAAAAAAATTATCAGTGTAGGCTGTTCATCAGAAAAACTCCCTTTCAACTTTAAATGCATGACCTAATTCAAGAAATATTATTCATGTTGCACTACAAGGGAATGTAAATTCAGACTTCCACTGAGTCTCAATCTGCATCAAAATTCTGTTTGTTTATTTTTTGGGTTTTTTTAAATTTTCCTTGTGACTATAAAGAATGTACACAGACTTTCTTTCTGTGATGTTTTTGTAGAGTGATGACAGAGAGACAGATACAACATCAGAAAGCAGTTATTCCTTTGGCAGAATCAAGAAGAGTCCCAGCTCTCTAACCAATCTTAGCAGCTCTTCTGGCATGGCATCCTTATCCTCTGTATGTAAACCAAAGCATTATTTTAATGGCACTTTGCTTTTGCTAATTTCTCCAATATTGTTTTGGCTCTTTCTTATCCATCTTATTTTTCTTCCCTTGTCATCTCTGTCTCCTTCTTTCCACTTCTGTTATATGAACATAACATAATTCTTTGCATGGAATTGCCTGAAGCAAGTAAAGTAAAATTAAATGGATTTCATTTTTTTTCTTGTAATATATTGGAGCTTGTTCAGAGCTTTGAACAAAGATATGGATTTTACCCTTTGAGCTTATATTCGTAGCTGAAAATGAGGGACAATTCATATACAACAAACATTTAGAAAGGGAGAAAGAGGAGAGAGAGAAGTGAAAGCAAGAGATATTGGTATATCAGGTGTGTAGTTGAGTCAAGTAGCTAACCAAAAGCCATTGGTTTATGTAGACTTTGAGTAAGAAAAACAGATTTTTGGAGAAGGATGTTGAGATAATATATATGTATACACACATCTTTCTTCTTCTCTGTATTTAGTACTTAATTTTCAGTGTTTTATTTAGTTACATATTTAGGTACGTAATTCAGCCATATAGACTTTATCTATTCATTTTTTTGTTAGTATTTTAAGAAGGTCTCTTGTCCTAAACTCTTAGGCTCTGCTTTCTTCAAGGAAGATCAGCTGAGGAGATTTAGAAGTAATATTTCAAATATCTGAGCACAGGCAATCTTCAGATCTATAGCATCCTATAATTTAATTTCTTCTATCTCAATGCAGTAAACCCAGTCAAATTTGTTGTTTGTTAGACTCCTGACCTAACACCTTTGATTTCCAAATATCTTTCTTTCATTGATCTGCTTGCTGAGAAGCTTGTATAATAGTGTCCATTACATTTTATTGTTACATCTGAAGAGGTGCAGTTGATTTCTTTACTGTCTTGAATCCTGAGCACAACTTCTACCCTGATCCTGAAGTAGCTGGTGAAATTCAATGTCTGGAAAATATTTCTCCTCTTGTATGCTGCAGGTGAGCGGCAGCCTAATGAGCATCTACAGTGCAGACTTTGGCAATGTTGATGTGAAGGGGAACATTCAGTTTGCCATTGACTACGTGGAACAGCTGAGTGAGCTCCACATCTTCATTTGCCAGTGTAAGGACCTGGCAGTAGCAGATGTTAAGAGACAGCGTTCAGACCCGTAAGTACAAAGGATGCATTTCTTTTCTTTTAACGTGGAAATGAAAACTGCTGGAGTTTTCCAGTCTCTCTAGCCTGCTGGAGTAAACCACCCAAGAAATAGATGAAGAGGCTATCATGTGCTCTGTGGTTTTTTTTTTTTTTACTTTGATTGAATATAGAACTGCCCTTATAAATTGATGTGTATACATACGAACATAGGAAATTAAAACTTTTAAGAATATTAAATTATCTTTTAAAATGCCATTTTTCAGATGGTAACTCCCACTTTGATATGGTTTCAGCACCTGTAAATATGATATTTGGGCCTGCTACAGGTATTTTCATGTGCTGAGGAGACATTTCAACAGATTTGCCCTTGGAGAAAGATATTATAAGAAAGTTTTGATGTTATACATCTCCACTGCTGTTCTAATTCTTAAATATACAAGCTGAATAACATAATGTCTACTCAAGTGGATTTCTTTTACTTTGTAAGCAAATACTTGTGTATTTTGGAAGATGAAGTTGGAGAGAGTCTGGACTTTTTAGGTTTTGGGGTTTTTTTAACTCTTCTAACAACCCTGTCTAAATTTTAGGTATGTAAAGACCTACTTGCTTCCAGAGAAATACAGACTGGGCAAACGGAAGACCTCTGTCAAAAAGAAAACTTTTAATCCAGTCTATAATGAAATACTGCGGGTATTTATCCTACTTTATTACTAGATATAAAATGCTGTATGTTTGATGTGTGAAGAACCTCAGCTTTTGGGCACAGGTCTAGATTGGATTCAAAAGGGAAATCAGCGGAAGAGGGATTGCCCTGCAGAGCTGGCTGTGTGCTTCCATTGATAGGTTAACTCTGCAGTGATCTCTGGATCCAGCATTGAGAGCACTGGTGGTTTTGTACTTCTTGTAAACAAACACAAGGCATGTATGAGCTTAAGATGATAGAAACAAAAAGTAAATAGCTGGGGTTTATTGTGGTTTCTTTGCTTTCTGAAATGCAGAAGTGGGCAGTTATGGACGTATAAACCCAGACACTTTTTTTCCTAACCATGTCACTTTCTGATACAGCATTGGTAAAAATTCAGCTTGTTTTAATTTTTTTTCCTTACTTCTTCCTGGCAGTATAAAATTGAGAAGGAGTTCCTAAAGAATCAAAGCCTCAATATCTCTGTCTGGCACAATGATACCTTTGGGAGGAATAGCTTCCTTGGTGAAGTGGAGTTGGATTTAGGAGCTTGGGACTGGAATGATCCATCCAATAAGCAGATCAACTGGTTTCCTCTCAAGCCAAGGGTAGGTTGGCTGTTTTGCATTTTCTGCTGTGTAAGTGCAAAACCAAGTCATTCTTTAGGCTTAGTCTTGTGTGTTGTATGGGTTTTGTGCTGATTATAATCATAAATACTTATACACTGGTAAACAGAAATACAGTTCTGAGATCTTTTAGTCTAGCTTGCTATTATAGTAGGAAAAACTTTCTCACAGTCTAAGGAGTAGGAATTTTAAAGTATTTCTCATTGTCATATTGCTGCAACAGAAATCTGAAGGCACTTGTTAACTAAATATGGAGTAAACCTGGGGATATGGAACAAGTGCAGCACAATTTTAATATCAGCTGTTTGGTTTATTTTTTTTTTTTTTTTCATTTCAGACTTCAGCAATAACTTTTAATCCAGAAAAAAGAGGGGAGATGAAACTAGCCCTCAAGTATGTCCCACATCCAATTGGAGGTAAGCATTGCTGCTTTGCTTGGGTTCGTCAATTTTTGGTGGTTTGTCCTTCTTTTTTTAATTAAAAAATCCCCTTTGTTTAATGTTCACACAACTTCTTTCAACATAAAAGTTTTCTGTTTTCTTCCTAGACGATTAAGTCACTCTGATTGTGAATACAGTTAAGAACCCTAAAGACCATTTTGAGATCTTTTGTTGTTTTTAATGTTACTGATCAAGAAATTACCTCATTGTCATAATGTAAGATTTGTAATGCAATATGTATGTGTAACAAAATTCTGTTTTCTCAATAATTTTAGAGATTATAAATCATCAGGCAGGTGCTGTGATGTGCTAAACAATGACAACACCCTGAGTTTCAAGCAATACTAGGTGTAAGGAGTAGCAGCAAGTATTTAGAAAGCAGAAAATTATAGCAGTCTGATCAGTTTGGTTTAATCTTGTCTGGCAACAGATAGTGGACCAATCTGAGAGTGAAACCAGGTCAGGTCTTTAATCCAGACAGACAGTCAGTCAGTAAGAATCAAATATGCTAAGAGCATAAAAGAGTTTATTTGAAAGTACAAGCAACAATAAATGCTAACATCACATGGGTTGATGACAAGCTGATCTGTTTATCTAGGAACCTTGGGAAGAGAAGACAAGTGGCCTGTGTTTGCTTAGTTGTAACAGAAGAAAAGTCATTGTAGGAATGCAGACATGATATGATCTTGCAGTACTTTGATGGGATGAAGATCTCAGCTTCCAGAGTACAGAGAGCAGTGTTGAATTAAGATGTGAGATAACAAGCCCAGGCTGAATATCACCTCTACAAATGGGCAAGAATTGCTACATCAGACAAAATAATTTTAAAAGGCATCTTAAGCAGATGTTTTGTTTTATTCTTACAGGAAAGAGGACTCTATCTACTGGTGAGGTCCACATCTGGGTGAAGGAATGCCATAACCTCTCTCTTCTGAGAGGCAATAGGCTCAACTCTTTTATTAAATGGTAAGAATTGTCATTGAAGTCATCAAACATGGTGCCTAATAATGTGCTTTGTAATTGTATCTTCTTTTTCTACATTCATATTGAAAGAACACTGAGTTGGTTTCTGATTCTTCTTTAGTGTAGTGCAAATTGTCCTGCATAGTTTACAACTTCCAGGTGCTAAGTATGTACCACCAAGTAAAACTTAGTGGGAGAGCTTTCTGTGTCATCATTGCATTTCGGTTTTGTCTCAGGCACTTTGGTGGAAGGACTAGTCAAACTGTTCTGGCTTTTATTCACATTTTAGCAAATCATGTTTGTGCAAGACATGGTTTAGCTTAGCAAATTTTGGGGGGAGAAAGAAGTGTGAAATAAAGTAATAGTGTGAATACATAGTTGTATTTCTTCCCCCTTCCTTTCCACATACAGACTAAAAATGTGAAAAGACAAGAATAACAAGATGGTTGAGGAAATCTCTGGGAGCAACAAAATATTTCAGCATTATCAGTGATAACACAGCAAATAAACTCACTTGTGCCTTTTCCCCACCTGACTTGCCCTTCCATCCTCTGAAGCACAAGGGATACCTCCTGCAAGTATTTCCTGTTAGGGGTTGAGAATATAACCCTTCACTCCATGTCTGTAGAGCACCTTATCTTCAGTCCTGTTTTAACATGCAAAACACAGTTAATCAGCAGCTTTTGCCTTTTCAGTATGTTTAATGCAGGCTGTGCTGTGCAAGTGCAAACTGACAGTGTTTTTTCTCTCTGAAGTACCATTCTCCCAGACACCAGCAGAAAAAGTCGCCAGAAAACAAGGACAGTTGCAAAAACTACAAACCCAATATTCAACCACACCATGGTCTATGATGGCTTTAGACCAGAAGATTTAAGGGAAGCCTGCATAGAACTCACAGTCTGGGATCACAACAAACTAGCAAACCACTTTCTGGGAGGCCTCCGGATAGGCCTTGGAACAGGTACTGGACAATCACTACATTAATACTTAATTTACAAAGTAGTCTTTCCCTTTTTTTTTTTTTTTTTTTTTTTTTTTTTTTTTTTTTTTTTTTCTTTCTCATTTCTTGTCTTTCAGTCTTTTTCTCTTGAACAGTTTCATTCAGTAATGTACATATTCTTCAGAAAAGATCCTGAAATGTAAATGATAGTAATGTTAGGGGGGTTAGGATGCCTGACAAAGAGAAATTTTAGAAACAAACCTTTTTCTGGTCATACATTGTATCTGGTACTGTATA
Organism: Zosterops lateralis; assembly: GCF_965231275.1. Classification (NCBI taxonomy): domain Eukaryota; kingdom Metazoa; phylum Chordata; class Aves; order Passeriformes; family Zosteropidae; genus Zosterops; species Zosterops lateralis. Next base: position 84,115,669 of record NC_139763.1, on the reverse strand, counting down.
AAGTTCAAGAATATGCTATTCCTGCACCTGAAATCTGATAACATCTTGAAAACTTTCTCATGCAAAAAAATAGTGTAAAGACAGCAGTGGGTGGAAATAAAAGGATAGATCAGGAATGCAGGATAAGATTGGAAGATACTGAATAGGAAAAAATACAGATGCAAACAAATTTTTAGCATCAGGGCAATATAAGATGTGCAGATATAGCAACAGGAAAAGCATACAATTCTTCTATTTGTCCCTTTCATTCTGCTCTCTGATCTGAGGGGAGGATGTGTTTGGAGTCTTCTCAAGAAATGCAATGTACAAACAACTTTTCACAAATTAGTTTCTTGCATGGTTCACCAGAATAACCTAAATTACAAATTAAAATAGTAAATCTTAATTTGAATTTTAAAGTAGCCAAGGTTGCATTTCAGTACAAAATCAGTACCCTGTTTTATTGTTAAGCCTTCTCAGATGTATGGGCAATTGGCATTTTTTTCCTTGGGACTGTGATAAAAAGACCAAGGATAAAAAGGAAAAAATCTGGACAAAGATGACAGAATTTTTGTGAAACTGTTGTTGATTGTATTTGACATATTTGCTCAAGAATAAAAATGTAGAACTGCATCTCCAAAGCACTAGGTCAGCTACCTGAGGAGGTGTAAACCTTTTAGAGCAGGCAAATTTGATTGTCTGCACTTAACTCTGCAGCATATTAAGTATTTTTTTCTTAAAACTGGCATTTTTCTAGGCAAAAGCTATGGAACTACAGTAGATTGGATGGATTCTACTTCAGATGAAACTGCCCTTTGGGAGAAGATGATGAACTCTCCAAATACCTGGATAGAAGATACACTACCTCTCAGGATGCTTATGGTTGCAAAATTGACAAAATAAGGTGGATTTTTATTTGTTAGTGTCAAAAAGAAGCCTTGGGAATGAAATTAAAATCATGGAGGTGAAACTTGGAAGAATAACACAGTAGCTTTTTTGACAGTTTCTGCTCTGTTACTGTTCTGGTTTTGTGGTGTCAGATGTCACTTTGTATTTCAAATGAAACATCTGCTTTCAGATCATTATGTAAATTGTAGGGATTTAAAATTTTCTTATTCACTGAAAGCAACTCCAAGAAAGAAGGTGCTTACAGAACTCAGTGTTAGAGGTAGCTGTGATACCTGGATGACTGTGGTGTCTAACTGAAGCATTGCTGATCCCTTCAGTGATCCAAATCACCAGCAGAAATATAAGAGCAAGTCAACTCTTCCTTTACATTGCTAGGATTGTTCATGAAGTCTTACAGATAAGGCAGCAACATTACTGTTAAAGCTCATTGGTATGTGTTTGTATCCTCATTATGCCATGTTAGATCTCACCAGCATGGAATATGGGCATGGAGAATTTAGTTTTTTGAAAGTTCTTCTAGTTGTAATTGTACATTTCTAGGACAAGAAATTTACTTCCCCAATGAAAGAAGAATGGCATGAAGTGGTACTGTTGATGTCCTATTCTACAAGGTGCAGGGGACTCAGTTCCAATGTACTGTAAAAAATCAGGGTTATAAAAAGTTTGCTTTATATATGTGTTAATCATCTTGCTAGCATACAATACTTAGTCTTAAGTGCTGAAGATGTGAAGGTGAAACTTTTTTTTATTCCAGTGCTACTCAAAAGGATCTAAATGTGCCAATTTTAGTGATGAAAAGGATGTTAGGTATTTATTCTCTCCAAAGTGCATTTGTTTGTACCTGTATCCATTATCTTGGGGATTTTTTGCAAGAAGTGAACTTACCTGTGCTTCAGCCCCATTGTTGGGAGACTGGTAGGACGGTGGGTGGGCTTTGCATAGTTTGAGGCATAGGAAATAAGACTGGAGTTTTTTGTAGAAATGCATGCTACCAGTAGATAAATACATAAAATACAAAATATATTCCTTTTGTTTTCTTTACTTTTTTTTTTTTTTTTTTAATAAATGCAACCTATTTAAACTAAATAGGATTTAAGTTTTTATTAAAAGCCAGTGGTTTGTGTTAGCCATTCAGCATGCAATGTAACAAAATGCAGACAGAAAACATTTTTGGAAATAAATGCAGTCTTAGTTTCTCCAGCTAAGTCTAAAAGCTGGTGAAATCTTTCACTTCAGTTAAAATAGAGAGGAGAAGGGAGCTCTTCACAGCTCCAATGAAATTGCTTGATTTAATCATACAAATTTAAATGCTACTTAGTATTTATTATCCACTATGAATGGAAAAAAAGGGAAGATGCTATTCAACCTGCCAAGGAATCCACATTCTCTCTTGTCAACCAGGCAGTCTGTAGAGTTTACAAATGTCAAAAGCAGTTTGCCAGGCTTTGATATCTTCCTGCTTCAGGTGTTTTGTATGAGATTGGTAACTGCTACAGCTCCCACTCTGCCAGACATATACAAAACACTTTTTGACTTGGGAACACATGCACATGACACTCAGAACAATGTATTCTTACCAACATGGTACAGCTGCTGCTTTGATTCTATATTTTTGAAGAGCCGCTCCTGAAAGGATAGTGATTCTGAAAAAAGAATAGGCACCTAAATTATTTGTATTCACTCCCTATGTGAATGAATTTTCCCCTGAAAACAGAGCTTGCTGTGAACATGACCTTCAGTTTCACAGGATTAATGTTTTTATTGCAGTTGTATCTCCTGTGAAGCTCAAATATACTGCTAAGTCAAACCAGCTTTGGGTATAATTGTAGGGATGGGATTTTAAGGCTCCAGATTTTCAGCAAGTGTCATGTAATCTGCTGTCTTCTGTACTCTACAAAATTTTAATACTTAAATTTCACAGCTACCAAAAATAAAATGTTTAGTTTTTGACAGTGGCAATCTCCTTGTCTTCTGATCAAGTAGAAGACATTCTCTGTCTTGCTATTTTTTTAGCCCTCCTAGAGATTGACACAATTTTCTGATATCTCAAAGGACTCCACATACCACTGCCCTGATAGACCAAACCTCAAATTTTGAAAAGCTATCTGAACATGAATGCAAGATTTACTTGCACACTGCACTTGTAATTAACTAGTTTGATTAACTAATGACACAGAAGTACTATGTACTCATCTAAGTTAATCAAGAAACTGAGCCAAGTCACAAAAACTGTCCCATAAGTAGAAAAGTTCCTTCCCTGTTTTTAATACCTTTTTTTTCCTTTGTGTACTGTATTCCTAACTTCAGTGGTATGATAATATGCTGATAGAGAAATGTGAATTGGGAAGTTGATTAACACAAAAAGTTTCAAGAAGCCTGTTACTTTGCTCTCAAGTCAAAGAGAAAGCCTTTATTCATCCATAACCACAATTTTAAAGATGCATAATTAGCTACTCATTAAAGGGCAGTTTGATAAATTAACAGCTTTGCTTTGTCATAAAGGTGAACTGGAATTAAGGATCAAAGCAGCCACACTCCTAGAATATCTTTATGTATATTCATGCTTGTCTGGAGAAACACAACAGCTCCTTCCTCTCTTCTCCTTCATGTTACAAGTTCATCTTTGTTTTAGCCCATAATTTATTATTTTTTTCGTATAAATGTGTGTATATGCATATATACATATATGTGTATCTTCTAAGTTACACTGTTTTCATTTGCTGTTTCATTACACTGTTTCCATTTCATTATAAATCAGGCTTCAAAGTTCCTTTTGTGTCCTTTCTGTGTTCAGAAACCTCCCATCTCTGCAAGTAAGGCAGCAAGCCTGAGTTGGTGCAGCAACTCCCACTGCTTTCACCCGTTTTGAAAAGCATACTGCACCCTCCTTCTCTTGTTTGCTTCATGTCTGTTACCCACAGCACTCTCTTCTTTCTTCTTTCTATCCTTTTCCAGACAATTCAGCAAAACCTGCACTGACTTCTTTCTTTCAGTTGCATTTATTTTTCCCTTCCCTAACCTGTCTGCCAGATTTTTATTAGCTGCAGAATCAAGTTGCAAGTTGTTCAGGGCAAGGTCTGTCTTTACTTTCTATGGGCCTTCAGTGTGTTCTGAGGTCAGAGCCTGCTATTCTGATCTCCTCTGGCATGTGCAGGGCCCAAGCTGAGAAAGAGGAGTTGTTCAAGCTTGTGGAAATTCACTTTCCTTTTCCAAATCTGTGTGCTTTTGAGAGTGTCAGCAATGTTTGTTTGCTAAGAAACGCTGCCAGCTCTTTCAGCCATGCTGGTGGGGCTGGCCTGGCTCCAAGCAGCCTGGATGAGGTCATGAGCTCTGGAGTGACTGGATTCAGTGTCTTACCTCTATGGAAACAGAACCTCACAATAGGAGAGGCAACAAACAGACAGGAGAAAGAAAATACCTGGTAAGAAAATAGTTTTCTCTTCTTAAACCTTGCTCTTCATTGTATTTCCACTGGACGGCCTAAACCTTTCAGTCCTTCCCCGTCTCCTCCATTATTTGCAAAAGATCCAAAGTAGGAGCAGCAGTGAGAGAGTGCAAGATGGTGGAGACAGAACTGGTGTCTGTACTGCAGTTGCTACTACACAGCTCCAAAATTCTTTGTGCTTCACAGGTGTTTGTTTATTTTTGTTGTACATTATCTTTCATTCTTGCTTTAAGCTGACTCTTTCCAATCCTATCTTTACCTCCAGTCAAAGCTCGTAAGTCACAAAACCTGATTATCAGCATGTTGTTTCAGGTCTGCATCCAAATGAAAAACTTGTAGATGAGTTTTAGGGTAATTTTTCAAATGTCTGGGTAGCATGCTGTGTGATTCAGCACCAATAACCATTTTGGTGCATATATAATATAAGTATTTTCCTTATTTTTACATGAAGAACCAGATTTTAAAAATTACATGCCTAAAATAATTCAGCAGATCAGTGTGAAAACTCAGGTGAAGAACTGTTTCTCCAGGCACAGAGGCTTTGCATCACAGAGCACTCACTAATGATTAACATTGTATAGATCTTTTATTTGATTCATAAATCTCTAAGCATGGGATAAGGGTATTCAGTTATTTTTAACAAGAAACATACTATCATAGAAATCTTGTAAATCAATTAGAAGTTTGACGTAACCCTCCATGTTTTATTTGCAGTTACAATATAGAGCTGTAGAAGAAAAGAAAGGCAGAGGAAAAGCATTGCGTAAGGAATTATTTACAGCTTTATCATTTACAGGCTTTTTACCTAAATATAATGGCAGTTCTTGTAGCTACAACAGCAGTGCCTCGGGAGGAATGATTAGTGAAGCTAGTCATCAGCAAATGAATAGGTTTGCATAAATACTAAGCCCACATTCTTGGAGTCTGGCATCCTTGAGTCTCAGTGTGCCTGCCTCTGAACCAGAGGAGGGGGAGGGTGGCAGGCCTGTGTGGTTGCTGGCTGACATTGGTTTTGGGAGGTCCTGTTCCCCCACATCAGTTTCTCTGGACTTCCAGAGAAACGCCACCAGCTTATGGCAGCAATGTTGGCCACACAATCACTGGCCACTGTTTAAATATGTGTCACTAACAGAAGCAGCCACTATAAAATTTTATCTTGTCTTCGCATGAAACAGGGGCTCCATGGCTTAGGAGACAGGAGAGGGATGGCTGATTCCACAGATGAGCCAGGGACAGGCAAAGACATGGAAGATCTGACAAAAGGTTTGGAGGAACTCTGTGAGAACTCTAAGGAGCAGAGTGAGGAGGCATTGCTGCTTTCACACCTAGAACAGCATCAACATCTTGTCTCTATACTGAAGAAGAAAGTGGATGACACACATGAACGCTGCAGAGACCTGGAGCAGCTCAACATGGAGCTGGAGAAACTGAGAGCAGAGGATGCTGTGAAAATGAAAACCCAGACCCAGCGTATTCAGTATTTGGAGGGACGCTTCATGGACCTGGTCAAAAACCATGAAAAGATGATTCAGTTCAAAAATGAGCACAAAAAACAGCACATGCAGCTGTGGGAGGAGAACAGGCGCCTGCGGCAGGACAGGGAAGCACTCTTCAGCCAGGCTGTGAGGGAGAAGGAAGCTGAAGTGCTCCGGCTGGCGGCCCAGGCAAGGAAGCTCTCAGAGCAGTTATGCTCCTTGCAGGAGAAATATGCTTATGAGAGTCACAGAGCCCAGGAGCGAGAGGAGGAGCTGCTGGAAGCTCAGAGCCAGCAAGCAGATGCCTACACCCAGGAGGTGGATTCACTGAAGAAGCAGCTGCAACTCCTACAGGAGAGGCACCGAGAAGCTGCTGCAAGGGCTGAGCAGATAGAGAGTCAGCAGAGGGCTCAGAGCAGCGAGCTGCAGGCCAAGCTGGAAAAGGCACATGAAGAGAAAGAGAAGCTACTGAACCTGGCCATGGAGAGAAGCAAAGCTCTGCAAGATAAGGAACAGGAGATTCAGAAGCTGGAGGAGAAGCTAGAGACTGTAGAAGAAGCCATGCAAAGAGCAGGAAGGTGCCTCAAGAAAGAGGCAGCATCAGTAAACAAAGATCTGAAGGTTCAAGAGCTCCAAGGACAGCTGGAACGCAGCAAGCAGGCGTACGATGAACTCTTGCTGCGGTTTGAGGCTTACAGAAAGCACAGTATGGATTTGCTGACTAAAGAGAGAGCTCTGAATGTCAAACTCCGCCATTTTGTTGCATAACTGCAGTTTTTTCTCTGCTCTCCTCAACAGGTGCCTCTATGGTAACACACCCCTGAATGTTGTATCTCTTCATGGGACCATCCTCTGGTTTCTTTATACCGTCCTCACCAGTTTAAACCCTCCTCCACTGACCATTCCGTTGCCTTTTTGTCATTACACTTTTATGAAAGTAAATCACTACACTCTTAAATCTGAACATGGATCATTGAACCAGTCAAACCTGTGACATGAATGATTAGGGTGGAAAACATAAAATATGAATTTGATTTATTTAGTGCTAACCTCTGCTGAGTCATAGGTTTTCTTTTTTTTTTTTTTTTTTTTTTTTTTTTGGTTAAAATCACTTTATTTTTCAAGATGACCAAAGGCTCAAACTCTTAGCCTTTAATATTTGATTCTGCTTTGAAGTTCAATAGAGGCTGGGCACATTAGAGGCTCTGAGACTCCAAGAAAGAAATCCTACCTTGCAATATCTCTGCAATTCTCTAAATTCGGGAACTTAACAGGTAATCCAATAATATCATACAACTTCTGATTCTCAAGCAAATTACTGTTTATAGTTTTCTAGTAGTCTTACAGATTTCTGCAGTCATTTAAACCGTATTTAATGCCAGAGTAGTATTTATATCTCCATTCAGCTCGGAATAAATTGTCAAGTCTTTTGGGTGATTTCAATCTGTTCTTTGGAACAGAAGTATGTTCCACCAGTTTTTTTTTTTTCCCTGTTTCTAGCTTTTTTCTGCAGATAAATATTAGTGATAGACTCTTCTATTTTGTGCACGTCTGGCAGCTTTTGACAAAAAGAAAAATCTTTCCTGTCAGCACTGTAGGATAGAGAGACCTCCCACTCTCTTGCTAGTCTTCTAGGCAAGAAGGAAGTTTTTTGCTGCTGAGTTTCAGCTCCTGCTCTTTAAGTCTCTAACAAAAAAAAACCCTCCAAAAACCCCCAAAACAACCACCATGATGAGCAAAATGGCATTCTCCACCTGGGCTGTAGGCAGCTGCTGCCAGAGTACCTGAAGTTCTTTGCCACATGCTTATGCCTTGGGATAACTCAAGAATTTAGGTAATGGACTGAGTATTTCTTGGTCCTGAGTATCTATAAGCCACAGCATGGAAAAAAAACTTGTTATCTCTGGAGGTCATTTACAGAAATGACCAGAAGCAAGAGGTCTGGAGGCCAGTGACCAGTTTGTCTCAAGGACTGGCTGAAGCAGATGTGGTTTCTGACTCTGGCACAGGTTTCCCAGAGGAGCTGTGGATGACCCCATCCCTGGAAGTGTTCAATGTGAGGTTGATGGGGCTCTGAGCAACCTGGTATAGTGAAAGGTTTACCAGCTCAAGGCAGGGGGGTTGGAACTAGGTGGTTTTTAGGGTCCCTTCCAACCCAAACCATTCTGTGATTCTGACTCTACATAAGCAGCAGCTGCTACAGCCTTTCTTCTGAACTTCTCTGGACTGTCCTTGAACCCACACAAAGCCAAGTGAGAAGTATTGCTCTATGACCTGCTGTGTGACAAACCACAGCATTTCTTCTGATCCTGGCTCCTACAAGTGTCATCCCACATGTGTTTTATGGACCACGTTCTCCTACATTTTAACCATATTTCCTGCCCCGAGGTGCCCACCCCACATTTAGTTAATCTCAGTGCTGGCAGCTACAGTGTAAAGGCCAACTGACTCACCTTACACACTACACCCCTGGTCTGAGAGCTGGCTGCTCTCTTTGGATTAGTCCATAGGCAACGAGCAGCATCTGTATCCCTCCAGTCACTGCAAGAGACCCTGACACCAGGTGTGTAAATACTCTAAAGCTGGGCAGAGGAGCAGAGGACACCTGCTCGCTGTGTGAAGGAACAGCCCCAGCCATGGGGTGTGGTGGCAAAGACCCCACATTCCCCACAGCTCAGGGACATCCCCCTTCCCACCCTTTGGCAATGTCTAAGAGACCTTCCCCCCTACTCTCTTACACACAAACCCTTTGTCACTGCCCCCATTCCCTCCTTCACCCCTCATCACACACACTCCTCCTGTACACCCACATTTCCTGTGCACCTCTCATAACCCCAACACACCCGTCTCCCTCACACCTGCAGCCCCCACACCCATCACCCTGCTGTCCACAAAAATCAGATTTGTTACCTGGTCTGCAACAAGCCAATAATTACACATGTGAGACATTGGTTTATTTCAGAGCAGCACAACCCTGGGTGCTCGGTGGTGTTCCACAAAGCAAACACACCAACTATCAAAACCTTTTACAATTCATACATTTTAGCAAACAGGAGAATTGGTGTTACAACCTACAAGTTACCTAGTTCTCCTATTAATTAGTATCAGTTAATGATGTATCTATCAGTCAATGATGCTCTCTTCCTAATTAGTTTGCATGCTCAATCCTCCTTTTTTTGGGTCGGCTGTCCATGCGTTGGTGGTTGGGATATCCCCGTGTTGGAATTACGTTTTAGCGCAGTTTCCGAGTTGGGTTTATTAATTTATCCCTTATCGTGGGAGTTCTGCCAGATGTCCTTGTGGCCCGTAAATTCTGCATTTTTTGTGTCCTTCTTCCCAAGCTTTGTTAACCTCCCCCCAAGTCTGAGGTCACTGAAACACGTCGAGCCCTAAACCTTAAGAAGACAATTCCAGTGACAATTAATTTGTCCTTCTAACACGTGGAGATCCCTTGGAGCCTGTTGGCTGCTCTGTTTTAGGGACCTCCCTCCTCGTTGATTAGGCTTTAAAGTACACAGAGATCAAACGTCAAAGCCCGTCCTCTCAAGGAAATGTTTACCTATTCCACATTCTGAGACAGTTCCCGCCCCTCATTCCCCATTCCCATTCCCGCTTTGCCGCGCGCAGGCGCAGTCGCGAGGCGCTTCCACACACCCCCTCTCCCCCGCGCGCCGCTTCCCGACAGGCCCCGCGGCGGGAGCCGCCGCCTCGCGCCGCCCGCAGGTCCGGTCCGGTCCCGGCGGTCCCGCCATGCGGCACAGCCTCACGCAGCTGCTGGCGGCCTCGGCCGGCGGGACCAGCCCCTCGGGCGCCGTCTGGCCGCTGGCCGGAGCGGGGCAGGCCCCCAGAGGGCGGGATGGCGGCGGGGAAGGGGACCCGGGCCCCGCGCGGCCCAAACCGCAGCCGCCGCCGCGGCGGGAGCCCCCGGGAGCCTCGGAGCCGCGGCGGCCGGAGAAGGAGGCCGAGGCGCCCGGCGGCGCGCTGGAGGTGTGGGAGCAAGAGGACTGGTTCCCGGGGCTGGAGCTGGGAGACCTGCTGGAGGCGGCCCGGCCGGACTGGGACCTGGAGGCGGAGCTGAGCGGCTGCTTCTGCGGGGACCCGGAGCCGCGGCCCGCGCCGGGCCAGGGCCCGCGGCCGGCGGCGCCCGGGCGGAGGAGCGGCGGGGCCGGCAGCCGGCTGAAGGCGGCGGCGGCGGCGCGGTTGAACCGGCTGAAGAAAAAGCAGTACGTGCTGGGGCTGGAGAGCCGCCTGCAAGGCCTGGCCGCCGAGAACCGGCAGCTGCGGGACCGCAACCGCGGCCTGAGCCGCCGCCTGCGGGAGCTGGAGCGGGAGAGCGGCTACCTGCGGGCCGTGCTGGCCAACCAGAGCGCGCTGGGGCAGCTCCTGAGCCGCCTGGCCGGCACCCGCGCCGGCGGGCTGCAGCTCGGCACCAGCCTCTTCAGGGACACGGGCGGCCGCCAGCAGCAGCAGCACCTCCAGCCCGCCGGCGAGAGCAGCGACCACGACTACGCGCTGCCCAGCGCCCGGCCCCGCGGCCTGCAGGAGGTGGCGCCGGTGGGGACTGAGGCCGAGGAGGAGTGGGCGGCCCCCGGCGGGATCTGCCTGCACGTGGACCGGGACCAGGTGTCGGTGGAGTTCTGCTCCATCTGCGCTCGGCGGGCGGCGGCCTCCTTCAAAATGTAGGGTCAAGTACCTGCTGCAAGTACTCGTGGGGTTCTCACCCGTCAGGGCCTCGCGTGGCGGCGGAGGAAGCAGGCGATGGTGCGGAGGAAAAGGATCCATGCAGTGGTGATGGGGTGGTGTTGGGGGAGATGCGAAGGAGGGGAACCTGGCGCTTACTTAAGCGGCCAGGGTAACAAAAAAAATTCTCTCGAACGGCACGTTGGGAGCCGGCCGGTGGCCTCGGTTCGGGGCGCCGTGCCTGTGGCGTGTGGACGGTAGTGGTGTGAGCCTGTGGCGCCGGGAGTCGCGCAGAGCTGTGTGTGGCAGCGGTGCGACACTGGCCGTGCGGACTGACACACGCGTGGCGCACACGCCGAGGGGCCGCCACAGCCCGCTCGCAGCACTTGGGTGAAAAGATCATGACTTGATGCATGAAGGTGCGCTCGGCTCCGCTTCGCAGTAAAGATAATGCTGACTGCCTGGTCTGGAGTCAGATAATGTCTAGCCTGCTTATCCTGAGGAGCCGAAAATGCTTGCTTAGAAAAACCAAACAAAAACTCCATTATGGCATCGTCACTGGACAGACTTAAGAAAATAGTAATGATCGGCAAAAGAAAGCATGCATATAAAATTGTACTGCATCTCAGTTATACATTACTATTAAAACCTCTCTGACAGTTTCTCTTTTAGGTGGTTGCCCTGCCAGGCTCCGTTGTGTAGGGGTTAAAGAACAGTCGTTTTCCACATCGCAACCTGGTAAGGATCAATATATTCCCATAATGTGGTATCAGACAGCTTTGCTTATCCCAGTCTCCTAATGACTGGTTCAGAAAATGATTGCTCTGGTCGTTGGCCTGCTCTGCCAAAATGTTTCTAGCTCTGGATGACAACTAATAGTAAAGGTTACAATCACATCATTCTCATTAGCTGTTTTCCTGGTTTAGTTTTTGAAACAAATATGTTGGCTCCATAGTAGCCAATGCAGGAGCTTATTTTAAATTTTTAAAAAAATATTCACGCCATTTGAAATAGAAATTTCCTATTACACCAAGTATCTGATGAGCTGAAAAAGGAAAACATGCTAATAAGGGGGATGTGACATTTATAGCCTTCTGTTACAGGGAACTGTCCCAAATCTCTTAAGTAAATTGCCTTTTGAATGAAAAAAAAAAAAAAAAAGGAATTTTTGACCTGTTGGTTTAAAATGCTGTCTAGTCTTGGGGATTCACGGTACCTTTCAAAAGCCCTTCTCCAGCTTGCTCTAACGCACCATGCAGAGTTTTGCCTAATGAAACAGCCTGAGCACTGGTTAAATCTCTGCAGAGGAATCCTCACATAGAGGAGTCATTCTTGCATGGACCTCTAAGGAGAATTAGATTTGAAGAGTCAGTGCATCAGAGTAACTTTACTTTGCCTTCCCATAAGTAAATCTCTGTGCCCATGCACACTAAAATTCCTATGTTACTTCAGAGTAGCTTTAAATTTTAAAAATATTGCATGTATATGCATGTGCTTAACTCTACTGTAGGGTTCTTAATTTAGCCTCTTACAGCATCCAGAAATCTATAACCAGATATAATTAAGCACAGTTTGGAGATGAGCAAATAATGTATCTTGAGGCTAATAATATGAAAAATGCTCCATAATTGCTCCTGAGATAGGAGGATAAATAGTTTGACAAACAAATAGTGTGTGCTTTCTTGTACTAGTCAGTGTTTCTCCCTATCACAGAAGATGAGTGGGTTCTTTTTTCAGTTGTATTATAATGTTTAGTTGTTTAAATGTATGTCAGCTGGGGGAAGAAGGACTGTGAAAATGATAATATGTAAAGTGAGGTTTCACAAAGAATACTTTTCTAAAACATCTTCATTTATTAATTTCTTAAAAAAACTCCAAAAGATGCTATTTATCATTCCTGAAGTCTTCTTTCTTAAAGCCTTAAATGTTGTGTTTAAGGCTAAGTAGGTGAAAGCATTTTCTCCCAGTCATTTGCCTTATTGGTGCTAGACCCTGTCACGTGTTCATCAGTAGAAAAGGAGTTTGATTTTTCTTTGTGAAACATCACTGTGTGATAAAGTATATGTGTATTTAGCATCCTTGTTTTTCTTTATGCTAAAGTGGATTCAGCTGTGTTGGGGCAGAAGAGACGGGACCAGCTGCTGGCCACATTTCCTGCTTTATTTTAAAAGGTAGTATAAGAAATGAGAATAAAGAGGTAACAGGGCTTTTGCTGTCTTTGGTTAAAAAAAAAAAAAAAAAAGTTGAATGCTGGGATTATTTACTGTCATTCAAGATGATGTTTTTTTAAAAGGCAATATTCTGCCAACCAGGTTTTACTCCACTGTATGCAGAATTCCATCTGTTCAAGGGATATTGCCAGCACAAAAGAGACTTAGTGGGATATGTGTGACCTTACACCTCTGTGGGGGCATCAACAGGGCTGTTCAAAGTTTCAGTCTTAACTTGGGTGACTCTGCTGTAACTGATGGGTTATGGGTTAACCAGTGCAGAGGAGTCAGAGTTAACCACCAGGACCTGCACTGACTGATATGCAAAATGGAAATAATATAGATTCAACCTAATCTCAACCTGCCTAGCTCAGACTTCATGAACGTGCTTTATTTTGCAGTTTTAATGTGCTTGAGGAAAAGAGAAACGCTAATGTAGCAAGCATGGGATGTTCCAGTGGCATTTTTACGGTTACTTCAGTGTAGGAGTGTTTTTTAAGTTAATTTAAATATGCATTCTTTCTTGTTGCATCACTTCTGAATGGCAGGGCCAGGGACAGTTCTTCTGGCCTCTGCTGTGAACCTGCACAATGCTCTCTTGTGACACGACCTGTGGCTGTGTCTGAGAGCAGCTGATTTTCTGACATGCAAAACGGTGTGTTATGGTACAAGAACAAGGTCAAGTCCCAAGAGAGTCAGTGGCTGCAGGCATTTCTAGTGCCTACTGAATCATATTTAAACCAAATAGAAGGGAGGAAGTTATTTGAAACTCTAACCAACTGTACTATCTGTATGGTGTATTATTAATGTAGCTTTTTGAAGTGAAAGCCTTGAAATGACATAAATTAATACTTGAAAATATATTGTAAATGTTTCTTTGTAATTGTGCCATTCAGATAAGAATACAATATCATAATAAAATCAGACTTGTTGATCTTTCAGTTTATGGGCTCAAATGTTTTTTCATCTTTTTCTTTTCATGAATGACTTGGTTCATTAAACAAAGTGGTAAAACAGAAAGGGGAAAATGTTGCTGCTGGTATCTCTGGGTCCTCAACTGGAAAACAAGATAAAATGGATCAGGGTATGCAGGAGGAATGTTCTTGCTCATATGTCTTTAAAGGTAATTTTGTGAGGACAGCACAAAGGTGTTACTCCTTGAACTGCATTTAGAGCTTTACTTCTGAGAATCAGCACTTCTTGTATTTCATAGTTCTTAATTTGTTATTAATATGGCTATATTTGATCAATATACCATGGAGGAGTAAAATACTTAGATAAACCCTTCTGTGGTCTATTGGCATCTTCCTCCTTTCTATTCTATTTTTAGGCTCTGAAGTTTCATGACTGGTTAATTACATGCTGTTGAATCACAATCTTTGATCAAATTGCTATTTCCACACTAAACACCGGAGTGAGTGTTAAAAACCAAAGGTTTGACAGTGCTGAAAGGACAGAACATTTTCAATATTCTGTGCTCTGAGCCTTTTGCTTTATGTTTAGATTTCTATTCATCTTAAATGCTTTATTTGTAGAGGACAGTTTAAAATAGTGCACTGGCTTTCTAGCATGAGGGGATTCTGGTGAAAGTGGTCTGCAGCTTGATAAAAAGGAGCATTTCACAAAAAATACTGCATAAAAATGTAAAAGCATACTGGCATGCACTGCCTTTTTGGCCTCTAGTTGTAGGAAATACCCTGTTCAGCACTGAAACTTGTTTGGTAAATTGTACCACAGAACCAAGTGCTGCCAAGTGTTTTGCCGCACAGCTATGCTACTTGCATTTACCTTTTTTTTTTTCCCCAACACAGTGACTTGAACATTGTTTAGCTTTTAAACAAGAAACAATTTCATGCTCGGTTCTCCTTTAGTCCTTTGGAATTTGATTTTGGTGCTGTGATTCTTGCTAGTGTTCTGAATTAACTTCTCTTTCCTCTGAAGAGTTTGCAGCATCTGGGAGTTAAAAACAAATTGGTGCTTCTGTAGTCTGTAGCTGTCTGGAGAGATGATAGCAAAGGAAATGCAGAGACCCATGTTCCAACACTTGGCATTTCTTGGTACTTGCAGAGAATCAGATTTCTCATGCCATTTGTCAAAATTGTAATCAGTTTTCCCTGTGAAACACAGGGATCTTGGCAAAATACAAAGGCCTTTTGTACATTTACTGGTTTTTAAAATGCTATGTTTTTTAGAGTTAGTAGTTAAGAGGTTTTCTGCTGGAATCAGCAATATTCTGGTGATAGGGCTGTATTTACTATTAGTTACACTGTAAAATGTCTGAAGGATATGTTAGGTATGGGAGCTGTTCAAATGGACTCTGTTTAAAGAACCCTGTGCAAAAATTGCACGTTACCAGCTGCTGATTCTACATTTTTCCACCCAGTTTAAGTGGGATGTGCAGATGTGGAGAAATAACTCTGCCTGTGCTCATTAGCAGGAAGATGCCAAGGGCAGGACTTGCACATGTACCAGGAGGATGAGGGTGTCATTTGCAGGAGCTGTAGAACAGAGTGTAATGTTGAGACAGCATTTAGAATGGTGCATCTAGAAGATGAAAGTGGTGCTTTTTTTAATATTTCTGTTGGCTCTTATCTGTAGCCATTCTTTGCATTCTTTTGGCTGTAGTTCAGACTTGAGTAGCCTGAAGTCCTTTCTCTGGGATCTGTAGCCTGTGCCTGGCTTGTTTCTACTACAGTGGTGGAAGAAAGGATCCAACTCACACCTGTTCTCACTCAGTGTTGGTGGGGAGTGTGTTACAGTTGTCAGAGGCCCAGGACTGGTTCTTGGGGGTTGTAGGAGGCAGGTCAGATCCTGTGTATGAAACAGGGAATGGAAGGAGCATTCCCAGCCTCCCGTGTAGGCACTCCTCCACACACATGCATGCCAGAACTGGGAGAGTATCTTGCTCTCCTGTGGAATTCTGAAACCATTTCGGACTTTATGGATTAACTTCTGAGAACATTTCCCCTCAATAGTTTAAGGAGAAGTACAGAGGGTATAATTAAGAAGTTTCCTTGTTCACAAACACAGCACGTTTCTAGTCGCAGGAGTGTTCAGCTGACCTTTGATGTGACTAGTGCTGAACATGTAAAGTACATGCTTGCAATCTGTGTGCTCATCAGTGATGCTGGAAAAAACTATCAGTCTCTGCAACTTGCTAAAAATGTTGAGGAATGTAACTTTTTTTTAATATACAGTCTTCACTTTTTACTTTAAGAAATGAGTATCTAAAAGGATGTGATTTGTCCAGGTCAGACCACTGAACATCAGAACATGCATTTTGGTGACTGAGGATAATTATCACTTCAATTTGTACCAAAATGAAAGTAGTACATGGAAGGGAAGATCCTTTTGAATCTCACCCTTTAATAAGCAGTGGAATCTGTTAACAGTACTTTAACTCTTACCATGTTAAATGCTTGCAATAATCACTGAGCCAATCACTGTCATTCTTCAAGATACTATTGCACAATAACACCTTTATTTTATGTTTTTATTGTCACAGGTAAGTGGTTCTGTTGGTTAAAGTCTGATGGCTTCCGGAGATAGGACAGTTCACTCTCATGTAAAATACTTGCTCCATGAGATTCTCCAGTCTGGGTGATTAAGGTAAGGCCAAGCTGGCTGGGTGCAGACTAGGATGGGAACACCATGTGGCACAGCCACACTTTGAATCAAGGAGAACTAAGTGATCTCTGCCTAACAACAACAGGGAGTCTGTATTGTTGCTTCCCTGTACAAATCAGGCTGCTGCTGCTGCTGGTTATGGAGAAAGAATTGTATCACGTTCCTGCTATAATGACCCATTTTTAAGGAAAGGGTAGATAAAGATGATGAAACTCCTTCAATATTTTTTTAATCAGCATTTCAGCATAAATTTTAACCCCTTTCAATTAAAGGTCACAATGCTGAATTCTTAATTCTCATTAATAAATATTTCCACGTGCATCTCTGGGGATCCTTGAATTTTATTGAAGTGACTGAAGAGCTTTTACAGTTAATAGAATCACTTAGGTTTGGAAAACCCAAATGATCATCGAGTCATCACCAACTCCTTGACTAGACCATGGCACCAAGCGCCTATCACTGAAACCCCTGTCACCATTTGAGGCATTTCCTCTTGTGTCACTTGTTGCCTGGGAGGCCAACCCCCACCTACAGAGGTTTAGACCATACATCAGATTGAGAGTATTGCTTCTGTAGAAGAATTCCTGATTTAGCTCTCCGTATGCAGAATATACTAAAGATATCTCATGCAGTAGGAGAGCTGCAAATTATATTGTTCTAGAACATACAGCCACCAATGTGAAGACACACCCAACTCATAAATGCATTGCTCTGGGCCACTGATCTTAGATGTAGCTGAGATACCCCAGTAACAGTAGCAGCCCTCAAAGGCCTCTTGACACAGCCATCCTTCAGGAAAAGACTTAATTTCAAGGCAAAATGATTATAAGGCCAAGGGCTGGTTTTCTGATATGCTGGGAAGGCTGACACGCCTATCAGTCCAGATTGCTTTATGATAAAAGTGTTCCCTACCATGTGACCCATCTAACAGTGTTAAAGGGGTAATCTTGTGACAGAAGTTTTGTGCTAGCAGAATGGAGAAAAGGGAAGGGAGAAAAAGACTCAGACTTTGAGGAATCTCGAGTAAAACCTTGCCTTGATCTTCCCCCTTTTTGGGTGTTTTTTTAATATATATATATATATATAAATATAAATGTCTATGGTTTGCATTATGAAGGAAAAAAGCTTTTTCAAGAGTACTCATTTTTTACAGCTTGGAAAAGTTGTAGTATCACCTTAGAACCAAACTGAAAGTAGGCACTATAAATGCTTTCTTGCCTCCTTTTCCAAAGCAACACACCTGTCTCTTAGGTGTTTACACTAAACTGGGCATAATGAAAAGTTTAACCTGTATTTAAGTTCAAAACTTAAAAAAATGCCAGTGCAGAGACTTCATTTTTGTATTAAAAAGACACACCAACACTTCTTTTTCTTGTTTATTATGGTTACTTATCCAAAGCAATTGAAAAGTTGCTTTACTTCATTCAGGTAGCTCTTCAGAATCCCTGTTACGGTTCATCTGCAGCAGCATTTTGATATATATTCCATGCTGTTTAGTGGCAAGATACAATCCAGTGAGAAGCTGCACCAGTATACCCAGACTCATCTTTCTAAAGACAGGCTGAGCAGTTGTGACCCAGTAGCGTAGCAGATTTTCTTTCCCTGGCAAGGGAGTTGACATATACCTGAACAACAGAAACAATGGTAGAAACTTAATTTTTTTTTCCATGCAAGTGTCCAGATTTAACATAAATATTTATGCAGCTAGTAATTTTCTCTTCCTTCTCCTAAGTTAAATTCACCTGGTGGTACTGAGCTCTCTGGATAAATGCTTTTGAACATCCTGACCACGCCCTGGGTCTCACCAAGCCTGGCCCTGCCCTTGCTGTGCTCTGAATTACATAGAGTGACACCTGTCAGGGATTTTGGCTGCTGGGCACTGCCCAGGGTCAGTGAAGTCTCTTGGCTGTCCAGCCACCTTCAGTGGTGGCAGGGTGGCAGCCACTACTGCACACACTCAGGCAAACCCTGGGAGACTTGGAGAGTTCCTGCTGAAGACAAGGGCTTCCCAACGGATCACTTTGCAGATCTTATTTCACTTTGGTATGGCTCTTACAAACTTCACTTTGTAATTAGATGACCTTAATGTAAATCTCCTTCCACATCCTAAATGTCCACAAGAAGACAAGTGTGCACAGATTAAATATCTACAGAATTCACCCTGAGAACTGAACATTTAACCCATAAATACACTTCCGTCAATACGTGGCAGGTAAGTAAGACGTACCTGGCTGCAAGGCTGGCGTTCAAGGGGATAGCCAGGAAAATGGGATAGAAACCACCCACAACAGCACCTACTAATCCTCCTCTCATCACAGCACAGACCTCACAGTTCAGCTGACCTGCATGGCAAACAATATTTCACTGGCAAGGTCCACACATGCTCCACCACATCAATTTATAAGCTGCATGCAAGAACCTGAAAACAGGCTCTTGACAGAAACTTCAAAGGTATGCAAGGAAACTGTACAGGTATGCAAAAAATTATAAAGGAGGACTCTTCTTTTAAAAAACAACAAGAAAAAAACCCCAAACCAAAATAACAACAAAACCAGTCCCAAAACAAAAAAATGAAACAAAACAAAAAACAATCACCTCTCACCTCAACCCATGAGCAATTTATCATTTGAAAGTTGACCTTCAAATGAAATTGTACAGATAAGGGGAAATTGAACTGCTCTGTTGCAGTCACTTTTATATGACTTTGAGTGAAAAATGCTGAAAATAAGTGATGTGTAAAAGAATTTTTTAGAAAGATATATATAAACATATATCCCTCCTTTCCCACTCCACTACGAGAACTCACTGCTGTCCAATGCATTCTGTTTTTCAAACTCTGCTTTACAAACAGGTTTTTTAAGACCACAACAGTTTAAGAGCAAAGAGCAAGGTGTTCCATTGTGTACAGAAAGCAAAGCCCTTTCAAAGTAAAAAAAGGAATAAAGAGGTTTTTACCTGAAAATAAAGGGTCATGCACAAAAGCTTCATAAACTATTGCTGTTGAAAGAAATGGAATAACAGCCATTGGCAAAGCAGACACCAAGGAAGCCTTTCTGACATGTAGGATGCTCCTGAAGAAATTATTTGCTGCTAAGCCACATAAGCTTGAATTTGCTGCTAGGAAGTATTTTCCATGATTACAAAGGTTCCTGTGAAAGAAGGAAAGTTTCAGCAACTGAGAACTGTAAAAAAGTTTAGTTTAGTCAACACTACAGTTCCCTTCTGAAAATCCTGCAACAAAGGGTAAGAGATGTAAATCTCTCACTGGTGCAAAATGGGCCAGTGCAGCATCCTTTGTTATATGTCTGACTTTACACACACTTTAAGAGTGAAGTGACAGTTGAGAAGTCACTGCTACAATTTTCCCCCCATTTTTATAGTTAATGGAAACTTCATTAAAGATCTCCTAATAAGCATGTTTCTAAGGATAATGTTTCCTGAAAAGAAATGAGGAAATATATATACAGTAAGACACATAATTTTAAAAAGTCAAGTCAATCTACTTAAAATTCTTCTACATTTTAATGTGCTGAGTAACATTAAGCACTAAAAAAAAATCATACGGAAACATTTCAGAGATGTATTTGCTAAACTTGCAAAACTTCTAACACAAAAAATGTCAGTCATCAAGGACACCAACTATTTCTTGTTTTGAATAGGAAAATTCAAATTTTACCTTTACAATCACAGGGAGTGAGATACAGGGAAGCACATCAATAAATATGGAGGACTGAGATTAAAATTTTAGCAGCATATTTATGTATCCAAATCAGAGCAAATTAACGTACCCAGGACCAGCAGAATCTACTTAGTGAGGTACAGAACTGCTACACTGTACAAAAGAAAAGGAGGATGGAAGAGTTGGGGTTTGTAGTTTTTTGTTTGTTTGAGCTCCCTAGTGTTAGAAACAAGTGCTAGGGTAAACAGGAACTCAGTTTGACTGCAGCATGCTTGCTCTTCCTTTCCAGACATTAGTGAGCTCTCTGGATACAAGCTCCAAGTCCTGCCAGTGACTGGCAGCTACTTTTTTCCAAGGCCCAGCAATCCAGAGTTTCTATCCAGACATTACCACATCACTACTGATATCTGCCTCCCCTGCTCTTCTGGGGAAGGAGGAGTTTTGGAGACTGAACTTGAGGCCAGCAGATCCTACACAAAGTTGCAACTTTTTCTTTCTCACCTCTGTGGGGAGGCCCTGTGTGACTAACAGCAGTTTGTTTAGCCAGCAATTTAGTCCTATTAAAAAAATACCAATAAAATAAGCTTCTGATTGCTCTTATTTGTAAAAGATTTATTCAAGCTGATACACACATGCAAATAGCTCCTAACAGAACTAGCTCGGGTCCAGTAAGGTTTTGCAGTGACATGCAGTATCACAAACCAAAAGGTCATTTGTGAGGCCCAGAAGGCATTTAGCTGGCTTTGTGCTGCACAGAACCCTGCTGGTGAGCCTGCAGGACTCCAGCTGACTCCTCCACCACCACCTGGATACCTTTGTTTTGCCTTCCTGAAACAGGGAGCGGTGCAGAATGAAATGCAGAAACCAGCAGGTTGATGCTCACTCAGTTCTGGCCTCAGGCCAGCCCTGCTGGACACAAGATGACTCCAGCAGAATCACATTTCAGTTTCCTGGAATATTTTCTAGCTCTAACACAGGACTGTGAGAATGCTCAGAGCCAGTCAGGGCTGATCTCCCATCCCAGAACCCCAAGCACTGGGGGGCACCTGCCAGAAACCAGAGCCAACACTGAAATAACCACATTGAAAAAACATAAAACAAGTTTTCTTTTCTGGACAATAACAAGCATCTTCACTATTAAATAATTTTTTAACTGCAAGGAAAATTTGTAATATAAGAATAAGGAAAAAAAAGCCTGCAAGACTTGAAATGTTTGATGCACTTATCTTCATTTATTTTACCAGCACTTACTGATCTGCTTTAGGAAGCTCATTGAACATCTTTTGTATGATTTCCATCCGCTTAAATCTTTCCAAAATTAGCCTTTGCTGTGGAGAATCTAGTTCAAGAAACTCTCTTCCTGTCATCTTGAAGTCCTGAATCATAAGGAAAAAATAAACAAATGTAAGCAAAGTTGCATAGCCTCAGTATGACTCAAATAAACATTTAGACTATGAATCACAAATGCATTTCCTATTTTGCATGGCAATACTCCAGGTTTAAATTGACTTAACTGTCAAATAGAACTGTAAGAAAAAAGCCCAACCAAATAAATCCCTATTTGTAGACACAAATCAAAAAGCATACAGTTGCAGTGGGTTTGTGTGGCAAGATTTTGATAGCAGGGGGATGCAAGAGTAGCTTCTGAGATGCCAGGAGCTTCCCCTGTGTCCAACAGAGTCTGTTCCAGCTGGCTCCAAGACACACCTGCTGCTGGCCAAGTCTAAGCCCAACCACTACAGTGGTGGTGTGTAGGAGAAAGTGAAGAAAGGGTAAAAACTGCTGCACAACAGTAGCTGGAAAAGAGGAGTGAGAGGAAGAGCCCTGCAGACCCGAAGGTCAGTGCAGAAGGAGGGGCAGGAGGTGAGATTCCAGAGCAGAGATTCCCTTGCAGCCCATGGAGGAGCACAGGGATGCAGAGATCCACCTGCAGCCCCTGGAGGATCCCATGCCAGAGCAGGTGGATGCCCAAAGGAGGCTGTGAGGCAGTGGGAGGCCTGTGCTGGAGCAGGCTCCTGGCAGGATATGTGTCCACACGGGGAGAGGAGCCCAGGCTGCAGTGGGGTCCTGGCAGGACCTGTGAGCCCGTGGGGGGACTGACACTGCTGCTGAAGGACTGACCCTGTGGAAGGGACCCACAGTGGAGGGGTTCATAGAGAACTGCAGCCTGTGGGAAGCACTCCTGTTGGAAAAGTTTGTGGAGAACTGTCTCCCATGGAAGGGACCACACACTGGAAAAGGAAAAGAGTACAAGGAGGAAGGAGTGGTAGAGACAACATGTGATGAACTGAATACGACTCCCATTCTGTCTCTCTGTGCTTCTAAGACAGAGGAGGACATAGAGAAAAACAGGAGTGAAGGGAAGGGTGGAGGGAAGGTGTTTTAAGGATTTGGCTTTATTTCTCATTATCCTATTCTGATTTGATTGACAATATATTCCATTTCTCCAAAGTTTACTGTTTTGACTGTAACGGTAATTGGTGAGTGATCTCCCCATCCTTACCACAACCCCTGAGCTTTTATTCTCCCGGTCCCATTGAGGGGGTGGAAAGTTACAAGAGCATCTTGGTGGCCACCTGGGGCCAACCCTTTAGAACAGCTCTTGGTTACACTGGAGTTTAGTTATCCAAGTGCTTCTTTTCTTCCTTCACATTTTACTGCAGAGGAAATTCTCCCAGACTTACTTTGCCAATCGCACTTACCTTAAGCTGCTTTTATAATGTGCAGGCTGTGTCCTAAGTGCTACCTATGGGACTGAGCCCGCTGCGGCTGGGGCTTGGCGGGATCCGGGAGCGCAGAGAGCGGGACAAGCGGGCAGGATCTCCCCGGGATCGCTTCGGGCCAAACCTGTGCTCTGGGATCGCACAGACACGGAGCTGTAAGCGCCCTTCTCTCCCGGGCCTTGTACACGGCTGTACACGCGTCTCTCCCGGGGCCCTCCCAAAGCGCCGGGGCCCGGCTCGGAATCCTCACCCCGGGAAACTGCGGCTCGACCCCGACCTCCAAACCCCACCACTGCCAGTCGCCGTCCCGGCCCCGCGCTGACCTCCCGGCGGGCCCAGGCCCCGACCTTGAGCCGTGCGGGCGGACACGGCCCCGCCGCCCTCACCGAGCCGCTCCCGCCGCCTACAACATGGCTCCTCCCACCCCACGCCCTCCCCGTGGGCGCCGCCATCTTGCTCGTTCACATGACCCAGGGCCATCAGAGGCCGCCTGTGATTGGGCCGTTGGCCGGCGGCCCAGCATGGCGGCCGCAGATTGGCCGCGGGCCGGCGGGCGGGGCCCGGCGCTGGTTGCCGGGGCGGCGGATGGCGGCGGCGGCTCCTCGATGGCGGCGGGGCTGAGCGGACCCTGCACCGGCGGCCGGGACGCGGGGACTCCCCCTTCGCTGCGGGGAGGCCCAGTCCTCGGGGTAACCCGCTGACCCCCCTCCCCACAGCCCGTGCCCCTTCCCCGCCCGCCTCCTCAGCCCCCGCATCGCCCGCTGCCCCTTCCTTCGCCACCGGCGCTTTGTGCTCCCTCCCCGTCCCGCCCCTTCGAGCGCCCCTCGCCCCGGCTGCGTCTCGTTTCGCCCCACCTCCAACCCCTCCCTCATCCCTCCGTTCCTGCCTCTCGCTTGTCTCTCAGCACGCCTGGGGGAGATTGTCCTCGTCCCTAAACCCAGCCCGGCTCCGCCAGTTCACCCGCGCTCCATCCCAGTCCCCAACCCAGCCATCCCCTCAGCCATCCCCTCAGCCATCCCCTCAGCCATCCCCTCAGCCGGCCCTCCGTGCCGTGTTCCGCCTCAGAAAGCGGCCGGCAGAGCCCCCTGCCTTCGGGAGACCGGGGGAGGGTGGAGAGGGAGGGGATGAGGGGGGCCAGCCCCACAGATCCCGAGTGAGGACAGCGGAGAGCGAGGCAGAGCCGTCCCCTCACAGACACAGTTCACATCTCCCGGAGAGGACGATGCTCGGCCAAGCCCCGTCATGGGCACCATGGGCACCATGGGCAGCAACTCGCTACCGCGGGGAGGGGAGGCTTGTCCGCCTGTCTCAGACTTCTCCTTAACCAAGTAGATGAGGAAAATCTATCCCGTTTCTGTTTCTCTTTTTTGTTTTTCCAGAAAAAGGGAGAGAGAGAGAGAGGCTGATGCTGAAGCCGTCCAGCTGCGCTTCTGAATGGGAAACTCCGGACTGATCTCATGGCTTGCTTTTTATTTCATTAATACTTCATTATCTCTGAAAATGAGCCTTTTGTGAAGCTCTTCTCCTAACTGTGCTTATTCCTCTTTCACGAGGTGGCTGCTGCTGTGCGAGGGAAGGAATGGCATGAAGTAAATGACTCCAGGATAAAGCAATCCGCTTTGCCCAAGTGCCCAGTGGGCAGCACTGTCACTTTAATAATTCCAGGTCAAGGGATTGCTTTCCTCGTTTTCAATCCTCTCCCTTAATACATGGGAGGATCAGAGGGACATTAAAGCCCGTAAGGCTGGGTGGCTTGCAGATAATAAAAATGAAAGTGTCTGCCCAGTGACTTCTGTTGGGTAAGAGGGTGATATTTGAAGGCTCTTGTCTGGTGAGGAAAAAGGGATCTTTTCAGTCTGCCGTGTAGACACCTAATACATAGCTAGCAAAATTAATTCAAGAAGTGAAGGAGCTTAAAGAGGCACTTCGGCAATTGTTTTTGTCTTCCTCCTTATTTGGATTACTTGGGCGTTTTTGTCCTGCAAATAATATGTTTTTGAGCTTGTACAGGTGGAGTATGAGACAGCAGCCTAGAGATGGACTGTGCCTTAACTGTATTGCATAAAATCTTTTAATTTTCAAACTTTGCTGCCAGAAGAGGAGTTATAATAAGGTTTTATATTGCCAAGGAACGTTTGCTCTTGTATTTTTATAGAGTCAAATATATTTTAAAGAAATTGAAAGCATCTCTTAAAAAAGAATCAAAAAGCTTCTTTTGCCCCCTCCCTTTTTTCTTTTTTTTTTTGTTTGTGGAGAGCATCGGAAATCCAATCCAAGGGAACAGCAAGTATTCATAGGAATGAAGATTGAAGCTGCATTTCGTTACTGAACTGTAAAAGTGTTCTGCAATAGATAGTCAGTTCCTGACCTTGCAGAGTGTTCCAGTAGTACTTCGTTAGTACCTGTAAATAAGTGCTTGCAACCAGATTCAGAGAAGTAGGAAGAAGAATGCCAGTCAAGAAGAAAGGTGGGCTATGAAGCTTCATATCTCATATTGCGTCTTCATTGTGTTGGTGTTGATTTCTAGTGCTTAACAATTTCAAATTAAAAATGCTTTAATAGGGAATGGAAATCGTTTTTCTTTTGCATTGAAAAATGGGGAGAAAAATCTGTGGACTTAAAGTAATGATTTTTAAAAGTAATTTTATGCTGTGTTTTAAGATTTATGTCAAATTTGGCCTCAAATGGTGTTCTTGTAAAGATCAGCCATCTAAGATTTTGAACAGACACCAAAAGAAAAGCTTGATGTTTAATTTTGTGAGAAGCCTCTCTTACAAACGCTAATAAATTTTAAAACCATAGTTTAATCTGTTATCTATTTGTGACATGTTTGGTGGATAAACATCAGCTACCAGTAGCAGCATAAATAAATAGCAAAGTTTCAAGGCTAATTTTAAAAACAAGTTATGAGAGCTGTGTTTTGAAGGTGATTTGAATGTTTGGGGTTTTTTCCTCATGTGGTTTTAATTATCTTGTATTTCCATGCTTTAGTACAATATAAAACTACTGTCTTTAAGGCTGTATGTAAGTATGGCAGCATTTAAGAAAAGACAAACAGCCTTGCATTTGGCCTCTTCTCACCTCAAGTTTGTGTTTTCAGCTTTGGAAAATGTGGCTTCCAGTGTTCAAACAACAATTCAGTAGCCTATGAAGGCAAATTCTTACTCTGAAAACAGTCGCAGACCTTAGGTTATTTCTGGTTTCTTGCAAATTGGACACTGAATTAAAGTTTCTGAATATGCTAATAGAGCAAGGGTCATGTGAACCTTTTTTTTATTCAGCTCATCTATCCAGATATGCCTGGATTTGATGATACAAAATTTGGGAGAAAAGGCAAAAAGTGAATGTTACAAACAGAAATGAGCATGTAATCGATGAGACTTTGGATTCTCTTCCCTATAGGAATAACACTTCGTTAGTTATGAGTTAACATCTACTGTATAAATAATGATAAACCACGCCGATTGCTAAAATTATTTTAATGAAGAAAACAATAAACGGGATTTTGTGATCGTATTTTAAAAAATGACAGCGTAGAAATGAAATTTCAAACCTGAAATATTTTAATGAATGGCACTGTCATTAATGGAACCACTTGCCATTGTGTGTAGTAAAGGTGGAAACGTGTGTGGAGGAATTCCATTCTTAATAGTTCATCCTGCTGTGCTGTAAAAATGTCACCCTGATGTACTGGTGAGGCTTCTGTATCCTACCTGTTTACAGAAGGAAAACTGATTTTCATAATTTAAATTTTAATCTTAAATTTTCATAATTTAAGTTTTAATCCTGATTTAAGTGATTTACAGTAAGGATGCTTCTGTGCCGGGTGTTCAGCTGTAATTCAGTTTCCGAATACTTGCTGCAGGACTTTTGGAGTGAAATCTTACAGGCTCCTTTGTGCAGAAGTGAGATTAACAATCACAGCAGTCCCTTCTGGCCTTAAAAATCTGTGAATTTCCTGTTTGCTTCCAGGCAGTTTGGGTCAGTCTTAGTGAACACCAAAGCATGACCTTCTTTGGTGTTACAGGATGTGTGTTCTGGCAACATTAAAATATAAAGTCAAGAGACCCAAATATCCCGCTTGAAATACTTGAAATTGTCATATCAGTCAGTGAATGAAGTTGCCACTGTGAATGTATTTGATTATTAAAAGGATATTGTTAAGAATGTATTTAAGCATGAAAATTGCAGGATTAAAAATGTTGGCAAATCAGCAACTTCATTGTGATTTTGAACG
Organism: Zosterops lateralis; assembly: GCF_965231275.1. Lineage (NCBI taxonomy): Eukaryota > Metazoa > Chordata > Aves > Passeriformes > Zosteropidae > Zosterops > Zosterops lateralis. Next base: position 84,088,705 of record NC_139763.1, on the reverse strand, counting down.
ACTTAATTTGTCTAGTTCATGCAATAGACTTTAACTTTCTAAACGCAATTAAAAGCATACTGGCAACTCAAAACATTCTACTGTTTTTAAAAAAAGATTGCTATTTTTTCAAGTAATCCCTGTTACTCCTATGGATGTTAGGGAGATTGAGGGGATTCTTCCATGTTTGGTTTTTGTTGTTTTTTTTTCCCAATTTTGCTTTATGATTTTGACCAGAAAATCATAAAGCTGCTTTATGATGTTTTGACTGCTTTATGATCTTGGCCAGCTAGTTTAGTGTTTCTGATGATGACTTATTTTCCCTTTCTTGGGAGAATTTGGGAGTTCATGTCTACTGTCCTCTCCATCGAGGGCATCTGTGGAAATCTCAGTGGGATACTCTTGTAGGCTGTGCAGAAATATTTCAGTATCAGCATTGAGGACAGGATTATCCCTCCCCTTGTCAGCACTTCTTTCTGCACTGCTATTTTGGATTTGATTAAAATATTCTCCTAAAATCAGTATGGAGAAAGAGAAACCTGTGAAACAAGGATTAAAACATACTGATATTTATCACTGGAAGTTGTTACCAAGCCCTACTTTCTTTCGCATTGGCCAGTCCTGAGTGTTTCTAAAAACAACTGAAGCATTTTCGGAATTTATCTTTGAAATAGCTCTCACATCTAATACCAGTCTTCAAATTTCACATAGCTTTGCACCTAATTTCCACTTTACCTTGCTGCTTGGTGTGATGCCTGCCATCTTGCATTTATAAGTCCAGGCCTGAGTAGTTAGACAAAAAAATAATTTTCTTAATAATAAAATTCATATAATTTATAGGAAGCTTTAGTTTCATATGGATGTGAGAAAAAAAAAAGGCTTGTTTCTGGTTCTGGTCATGTGTCAGTACTTGATTTCCATTGCCAGATGTGCTAGAGTGAAAATACTTTGTTTTTCTCACTTCAGTGTGGAGGGCAATGAGGCTCCACATTCCCAGGAATGTTCACAGAGTTCACTTTTTTGTTTAACTCCTGGACCTGCTTGCTGGTAGTCTCAGCAAAAAGCGAGGCTGGAAAGGGCTACAGAGAGTCCTGTGGGGTTGGATGTACTCCCTTTAGGTATGGGGTGAGACATTGTGTGGATTGGTGCACTATTGCTGCACAATTAAACAAAGGGCTCTTCTCTTTGCTTTTGCACATTACTAATTTTGAAGTACACCTAAAGTTTTAAGTCACACAAGACAGGCATCTAACTGTAGTTACAGGATGATTTTTTGGACAGAGCCATTTAGAGATGGAATGAGATGAACAATTTTGAAAAGTAAATAAATTCATTATTTTTGCTTGATTTTTAGTTTACTTTTGCAAATGAGGATATTTGTGAATAGAAAAATTCATAGAAATATCATGGAATTTCTTGAGGAATGCTTCGCTTCAAAGTGAGATAGTACTGTCATATAGAAGAAGTGAAGTTAGATTTTTGCATGGGTTTAGATGTCTACTCTCCCTCCCTTTCTGAGGTACTTAACTTGATTTCTGTTAACTGTAAGGGACTATATTTAGATCTGTAATTGCATATATTTTGGATTCATCAACAGAATAGTTAATAGCAAAAATGTAATTCATTCATGTCTTTCACAGTGACAGAAAGAACTAATTAAATGCATGCTCCTCTGTGATGGAGACCAGATTCCAGTTTTAGAGCCCTGCTTGTGATTCACACAGAGATGGCAGGAGCCCCCACATCTGGGTGCCTGGCTGCACGTGTGCCTCAAGACTAACCCTGTCATCCTCCTTGCCTCCCTGTGTCTAGGCAGTCAGAGATAGGAGTGTTGGCTTTTGTGCTGCCCTCATCCCACTTTGCATCTCTCAAAGGGAGAGAGATTGTACCTTTACTTGGATGAAACCTGTGGGCTGCTGTTAATACCATCTTGACTCGCCCCACCTTGTAGCCCATTTATGGAGGTGTGCTGATTCTGTCATGGAGTAACTTCTTGCTTCATTCCTTTCATATTAAAATATGCCTTCCAGGACATGTTTTATTAAGTACATCAATGTCAAGAATTAAAACGTGTCAGTGTGATCCCATGTGGACAACTTCTGGGCCATTTAGAAAAATCTGACAGATGTGCTCTGTGAAGTGTTGGATTTTGTATGGTAATGCTGACTTTGTGGCTGGTCTGTTGAGGGGAAAGGATCTAAAAACAACTCAGCAGGAACTTCTAAAGCAAAATTCATGAAGGACCAGACAAAGCTAGCTCCCATTCATACCCTAATTCTCTTTCAAACTGGCAGCTTTCTTTTAGCTAACAAAAATTAAACTTTTTGTGCTCAAAAATGTCAGATGTGGTTTCAGTCTTCTTACATCCTATAACAGCAAATCCAACATATATTGGAAATTTTCTCTCTCTTTTGCTTGTAACAGGTAATTGGTATTACAAGATTTTTGTCCTTTCAGTTGCTGAAGAATTCTGAAATAACTACATGGCTAAAAGGCCACCTCCAAGTTTTGTTCCACTACCTCTCAATTTTTACAGTTAATTGAATGGGAGCAGTGCAAATTTTAGTTATGTTTACAGACTGTGGAAAGCAGAATTTTAGATTTGCAAGAGTTAAACAAAATAGTGTCAGAAAATTACTCTCTAAAGTGTGCCAATTTTCACCACAAAGGTTTGATTTAAAGATGTCACTGCTTTTATGGCAGTGAGCTTCTTCCAGCTGGACATTGTTTCTGCTGTGAGAAACAGGGAAGTATTTTGCCCACAAAAGGACTATAGGAGCAGGCATTATACAGAACCAGCCTTTGTTATATGCATGCACACTGCAAAGCTAAGTGGGCTCTGGACTGGGAATAGTGACATTTATACTCTCTTTCAGCCCTGTTGTTATTCTGGTGCTTCTCAGATGTTTGATGTAGATCCATCCCGTTTTAATTGCTTCATTTAGGTAAGGTGCCGAGCTTTTTGTCCTGGAGGCTTGCTTTAGTCAGCAGAGAGACATCCACCTCCAAAGGGCATTTTAGCACACCTAAGATCTGCATTGTCTTCTGGACAATTGTCACTTTCTCTCTCTCCATAGACAAAACACAGGGTAACCACACTATAACTCACTTCAGTTTGATGATGTCTCATTCTCTCACATAAATTTTAGTGGCAAAAAATCTCTTATCTGATATATTTATGAGAGCTGACACTGTGTTCTGTGAGTGCTATAAATTAACACTATTCATTATTTTAGTGGGGAAAAAAGTGTTATAAATTATTGTACTATTAGTCACTGGAATTGGAAGCAGCCATAGTGTTGATACAAGCACAAGAAGCAGCTGTTCATCCTCTCCTCCATTCCTGTTAAGTGCATATTGCACTCAGTAGAAGCAGTGGTGTCTTGCATTATAAGCATAATCTTTTTCCTTCTCATCCTCTCTTCTTTCCTTTTGAATTTGTTCCAGATGGCCAAGCTAGATGTCAGAGGGTAACCATGGAGAAAAAGCTGAATTTGTAACTAGTGGCCCAGTGTGATAAAAGATGATTTTGCAGTTCCTGCTTCAGCAAAATGAGAAAATCTACCTTACTTAGATATGCTTATTTTAGTCAGGTCATACCAGGTTCCTGCTTCTTAGAAGTATTTAAGGTCTATTTCACTGTGATATCTTCTTGTATTTACTGCAAATTAACACGGTGCCAAACAACAGCATTATAAAAATAGAAATAAAGGTCATGTTTTCTCCTGCCATATTCATCCCAGAAAGAGCCAGCAAAGCTGCCCTGACCTCATGGGTGATGACAGTAGTAATCAACATACATAATATGTGAAGAAAACATTTACACTTTAGTGAATGTGGTCCAGAAGAGTTTTTGGTGGCACTTTGCCAGAACAAATCAGTGCAATTGTCCCTAAATCTGTCTTCACTTTTGGGTTGAAGAGGTTAATACTTCCTTCAAAACATATTTATCAGGGAATTGTATCATGTAGAGTTTCCTGGAAAGAGGGAATCTGGATAATTTATGGTTTCACAAGCAGAAACCAATCTTTTTAGATTTCAAATGTTCTTCTCTCCCCTGGCAGTATAGGCATATCTTGCATTATGCTGTAGTGGGATAATTCCAGGCACCTTCCAGTTCAGTTCTGGGCGTTGAGCACTGTGTTAACACTGCCTTGCAGGTGGGTGTCTGCTAAGCTGTGCTTTTAACCAAACCAACCCCAACCCAAGGCTTGCAAATCTACAGACCCAGTTGTTTAACGTCCAAAATGTGAAATTTATTTTATGTTGTTGCCTGAAAGCATATGTTGCGTTTTTTTTTTGACTCAGATATTCTAGTGTAATACAAAGGTTCTTAAATTAAAAAATGCCAACATGGATGTGAGAAAATGTAAGACCATAATGCCTATTTTGCTAATAAATAAAGGCAATTTGATCTCATTCCATTTTATTTTTTTGCATCACTAGAAAGGCATTTGTGTTATTGATTTGTTTTCCTTCATGTGATATAATGATTCTTTTGTATGAGTTTGGAAGTTATTTATTCTTGAACAGACATCTTTTTGTTAGTTTTCTATCTCACTCCAATTTTCACATTTATGTTAATTTTGATACTGAATGTTCTTTTAAAGGAAAAAAAAAAAAAAGACATAGCTGCTGTACTAAGTGTGGAACTCCTGGTTTTTACTCTTGCAAATATGCATCAAGTTCCACTAGTTTTGTGTCTTGCATTCAATTAGATTGTGAGCCCTTCAAAGCAGGGCACTTTGATAATTTTGCACTGTTAAGATGTCAATTTACATTTATTCAGCTGTATAAATAAGAGGTTTTCATTTGGTGCTCTGTCTTTTTGAGGGTTTGTGGCTTCATTTTTCATTCTGTCTTCATATTTGCATTGTTGATTTAACATTAACATTTGTACACCTAGATTTTGACACTGTGACACTTGAACGGGAGAAACAAGAAGGTCAGGGTAAGCTACTTGTAATTGCAGGGTGTCTGTAGTTTTGGAAGGAGTCTCAAGGCCCCAGAATCTGCTCATTTTGTTGTCTGAAACCCAAACAGGTCACCTGTGTAGCCAGGTCACCAAACTGGAGCAAGGATTGCTAATGGACAGGTCCGACAGTGCCTTCATCATATCTGGGAAAAGAGAACTCACTGGAAAAAAGGAATGGCCCTGGTGTGACGAGAAGCTGATATCAGCAGTTGCTAAAGCCCTTTCATGGTCCTCTGAGGAAAAGTGATGTGGTGGGAAGAATTCAGGTCCCAGAGTGAGCCCGTGATAAGAACTGGGCTCTTCCTTATGGTAAAGTGTGATATATAAGATTAACAGGCCATGCACTAAATACTGAGTATTTTTTCAATATTTAATTGTAGTTTACAGGCAGGAATGAGTAGAGAAGATGTATCTGTGGGATTGCAGGGGTCAGATAGTCCCATCTGGGGCACTGAAGCAGGAATGTAGCTTGGTTTTCAGGATGCTTTCTGATAAACAGAAATGCTGGAGTAAAGTTTGTGAGTTTATGCTGAGCCAGTTCCTGATTTTTATATAATTATCCTATTCCCTGTGTAAGTACAGTCAGACAAGTTTAAAGAATTATATTTAAAACTAAAAAATTTGTGAAGGTAGCATTTTACCAGAGCAGATATGTGGTTATATGTTGTAAAATCAAGTGTGAAGATACATGGATAACAAGGTTCCATTGAACTGATCAACATTGATAAATTAATTTTTTCTTAGTTTTCCTTGTAGTAAGCTAGACAAAAAATCTGATTCTTAACAAATAGGCAAAAAAAAAAGAGAACCCATCACTTCCCTGGTTGGTTGTGTATGTTGTGTTTCATAAAGCTGACAGTTTTTCTGCCCAGCTCCATCCACCAGTCAGTGTTCCTCTATCATTACTGGGTGCCCAGCCTGAGTTTGTAGGTTGTGTGTTAAGATAAATTTAATTCCAGAAAAGAGAATAAGAGGCTTTGAGGATATCAAAAGTATACAAAAGTTGCAGAAGCTGGAGCCGTGAAAAAGGACACTGAGCAGGGAAGGGACAGGACAGATCAAACAAGTGTAGAAGAGGCTGTAGAGGGAATAATGGTGGTTTGCTTTACACATTGACATCTGGAGGACTAGCAGTTGTCCTGATTTATAAGAAAAAAAGATGCTTTTTATGTAGTAGGAAAAAACCACTAAAACTTTCAAGTACTGAAGTCAGATGGTGAGGGATCTTGTGGATGTTGCGGGAGGTTACCAGTGCAATGAGAACCAACTGAGTGTAAGTCTGGATCCTTCTGCACAGCAGGGAGGAAAACTAAAAACCTCATAGGGCTCCTCCAGGCTCTCTGTGTCTGTCTGTTTTGTTGCTCAGAGTTCAGCTGACGCATCATAACACAGTTCCTGCCCTTCAAAGCAATCTGACTTGCAGAACATTTAGCCCTCTGCATTGTACCTGCTCAAATCAGTATTCTGGAGACTGCTGAGCCACTTCTGCAGTTCCGTGGCAGCCTTTCCCATGAGCTGTGTGGGGCACAGAGACCTGCAGCAACACAACTGCATGGTAACACTGTTCAGTGCAAAGCTACCTGTCCTCCTTCAGTTTTCCTTGGCATTTGGATACCTTAATATACCAGGGCGTGTAATACTGCCTTGTTCTGAGAAATTTGCTGTTGTACTTGCATAGCAGTTCTTACAGTCTGTGTGGCCCATTTCTTCTGTGCTGGCAGCATCGTGGTCTAGAATAACATTGCTTCACAATGGAACTGTTCCTAAATTGGTGTTCTGCAGGAAAGCAGTTGTGCAGTGAATTCACCAAGGCTATGCTTAGTTTGGGAATGTCATGCTTTTACAGTTTATGGAGAACAAAGGCAACTCAGAATGCAACCTCAACTTGAAATATCACTCCTTGAAAGACTCTCCACTTGCTCGAGATTAATCTCCACATGCCATGTGTTGGCTTCCTCTGTGTGCCAATCTGGTTGCTAAAAGCTGAAGTCCCAGAAACAAGCCTGCCTGGTAATCCCTTTGATGATTACCCCTCCTTTTTCTGTCCCCTTGTTTTCCCTAGCGGGACAGAAGATGGGTTTCTGTGCCATGCATATCCTGAGGAGCTGTTATTTTTAACCCTTTTGCTTGTTTGTTGTGAGTGCTCGCCACACTGGGTGATTGTCACATACATCATGCCTTATGCTTCCTCAAGGTTCTATAATCCATATGCTGCATTTTCTGGAGAATTGTTTAAAGTCCTCTTACAGAGATGAAGGGCCCAAGATGTTGGGAGCTTTCTGGTTTTTACACACATTCCCTGTCTGCTTTCCCTCTGTGCAGTCTGCTAGATTAATTCATGTTTCATATTGGTGTTTATATGCTAATATTTTATGATTATCATTTGTCTAAAGTTCTCAAGTCCTTTGAAATTTGGGAGCTTACAGCTAGTGTTTTTCTCAACCATCTTAGTGTACTGTTTCTTGAATTTCTTTCTAAAATGTAACTGGCTTTGTACTCTTCCTCTGTGGGACTGAGTATTATGCATTAGCAGGATTCATTCCTTTGTGTTTGCTGTTCTGTGTGAAGATCAGAAAAGGTAAATGAGTTACTGATAGTTCTGACTTGAATCAGTCCTGAGGGAGGTTGCCTGGAAATTTCTTACTGCATTCCCTCCTGCTGATATCATTTGAATTTTTTGAGATTTCCAGACCAGAGAATCAAATCAAGACATCTTTAAATAATGGAGGCAGGGAACAGTGTTGGCTCCTCTGTCTCTTTTGGTCATCTGAATGAAGGTGTGAACTCTCCAAAATGAAAGTAGTTTTTGAGATCTTTTTCTTCTAAAGTTATTGAAGATCACTGAGAACACTTCCTTGCTCCCTTTCCTGATGCTCTGGTTCCATTTCTCACTTCTGTTTTGGCTCCTGTGTTTTTTCTCCACCATTTTTCATGCCTTTTCCTGCTTCAGTGCCCTACATTTTCCCAATTCTTGTTCTCAAAAACCTGTAAAGCATCTCCTAAAATGTGTTGGCATTTTCTTCTTTTAAAATTCACCTCTACAACAGACTTGGCAAGTCAGAAGATAATTGAAATTCCTTTTAGAGAAAAGCTGATTAAAAAAAAAAAAGAAAAAGAAAAAAGAGAAATTGAAATAAAAACACCCCTTCATGTTATCAATTCAGTTAGGCTTCAATCTCAGCCAATGTTAAACATCTCTCACCAATGAAACCTTATTTTTCATTTAAATTAACATTTTTCCACCCTGTCACACCCCAAAAATATTTTCATTCACGAACTCTGATGCCAGTGGGAGGAAAAAAGTGTAAATGTGTTTCTAAACTTAGCAAGAGGCGGTGCTAGACTTGGTTCCCTGAGAGGCAGCGGCTGCCTGATTCTCCCTTGTGCTGGTGCAGGGCATTGTTAACCAGATGACTCTGATTTCTTCCATGGGCAAGGCAGAACTTGCTGAGTTTGGAATCATATTTTCATTTTCTTTCTCTTCATCTACCTTGCTTTGTAAAAGTAGTTGAATGACAGAATCGTGCTCCCAAGGAAAGAGGCAGCAGCTCTCAGCAGACTGGAGGTGTTCAAAGCACAACAATCTGAGTGCAAAATCAGTGACTGGTCTTGGCCAATTACATACATAGGTCCATATAGAGTTCAGCCTGTATGACTTTACTGTGGCCAGAAGGAGCTCTAATGGCTTGAAAATACCATGTATTCATATATATGGCCTTAGCAGCTGCTTGAGTTGTGGTTTTTCCATTATCTGCTCCTTTGGTTTGAGCCATCATCATTCAACAAACCCTGGATTGAAAATGGAGCTGCTTGGAGACTGGTTTTTGAATCACTTTTATCTTTCTTATACAGTTTCAATTAATCCTGTTAGTCAAACTTGTTCCTAATTAATTATCAAAGTTTATAGCTAGACCTAAATTATCTTCAGGTGTAATATATTTAGCTCATCTGAAGGATAAATGGTGTGCATAAACACCTGGGAGCTATTTAAGAAATTTGTTTCTTGGGTCACCTATGGTGTCGTGTGTGATTTGCCATGTGTAGTCATGGCTGTGCTATCCTCAGTCCCATACAAAGCCACAAAACCTTTTTAATCAACTCAACTGCCCACACCAGCAGAGCTGCAGATGCTTCAACTCTACCAGGACTCTACTGTAAATACTGTAGTGAGTATAGTGTCTCCTTGCCTATATGGAGTTTCAAAGCAATCCTAAAAATGTGTTTGCAAAACCTGAGAGCATAGAAAGCAAACCAGCAGAGGAAGGGAATCCTTCTGCTTCAAGGTACTGGTTACTGTTGCAAATGGCACCCAGGTCTTGGATAGGGACCCTGGGAAGTAGACAGAGTTGATTATGACATAGTTTTAGCAAATTAGATGATAAAATTATTGCAATATGTGTAATTATCAAATTTAGTCTTTCATATGTGTGGCTTACATTTTAAGAACAATGCTGTAGGAAACAATTTATTGGTGGGAATTTAATTTTTCCTGATATATACAGTGCACCTTACTCTGGATTTGCTTGGATGTATGGCTTAATTTCTTTTTGACAGTATCCCCTGAAAATTTTTTGTCTGTAAGACATGCTGAAGTTACATTTTGTTAAAACGTAACTTGGATTTTCTATACAATTTTCTCTACAATTTTTGTATTTGTGTCATCAGATCTATAAGCATTGTTCCAACAGGTTATTTTACTCTATAGCATAAATGTCTACTTGTAGAACTTTAAAATCAGCATCACAGAAAAGTCTATACACTGGAGGAACTATAAAGTGTGGTATATTCTGTGATGATCCCATCTAGTATAATAAGCCTGAGGAAAGGATTTGCCTCTTCTTTGGCTCTTACATAGATGACTGTATTAAGCAGAGACTCATTCTGTAGAAGAAAAATTGAGTAATTCCTTATGCGATAAAAACTTTGGATTGAGAGAGGAAGGAAAGTTTTCTGAGGGAGTCCAGTAAACAAGGTTAGTGCTCTGTAGTTTTATGTCAAGATTACATATCTCTGATTTGGTGTATTGTAGCAATTACCTATTCTCTGATTGATAACATAAACCACAAACATTCCTGAACCACTTAAAAAATTATGGAGTGATAAAGCAATAAAATTGACAGAATTGTGAGTTGGTGTGGATAAACTGATAATTTCTTGGACAAGATCCCTGGACTTACAGGGATCTTTACAGTCCCTAGGACTGTAAAAGCTGTTTTATTCCTTAAGATTTTTTCCTTACAATTATATTAAGATGTTTTGAGTATGATTTATTTAAACAAAACAATAATGTATTTACTGTCTATAAGTATGTTTTTGTAGGACCGTGTCTTCTGAATGGTTCTTGTCAAAATCACCTTTCAAAGCCAATAGGATCAATTTAAAAATAGTGCATAAAATACAAAGAAACAGTAAAAAAAATTAGATCTGTGTCCAGCAGGCCTCATGGGATACAGCTGATGATGACTTTTCAGTGGTCTTTTGTTCACAGACAAAGGACCTACTCAGGATCCACACAGAGGCCCACCTCTTGGGGTATTAAACTGTGTTCAGTGGATTTGTTGTTTTGCTATCAGTACTGGAGAATAGTAATACAGAACAAAGTTTTTTTTGGTTGTATTTCTGATATACTCTGTAAGGTACAGGACTTACTTTGGCTGCTATAAATTAACTGTGTGCTTTATTGAATACTGTAATACAGTGATCCAGTCCCCCCATGAAAACCACCAATCTCTCATTCTTCTTGATTAGAAGACTGTGGGGGAATTCAGATTCCAAAACTTCCATTTAATTGAGTGACAGGGAATATGGTTCTTATTTGACTATTGTGCTGCAGTCCATTCTTGCAGCCAGATAATACTTAAGCTTTGTAGCTGCAAAAGAAAAAAATACTGGATGTCCTCATCTGTTTTGGGTATGGCTGGGAGTTGGCAGTGGTTAATATTTTGGGGAGCGTAGTGAGCATTCTTTAGCTGTGCCATCTTATTGCATCATTTCCTGTTGCTCTGTGTTGTGCAGAGGTAGGAATGCGTTGTGCTGGTGTTGAACAGGATTGTGCCCTGGCATGCTAAATACTGTCAAATCCATCTGAAGATCTAGTTCTGAGTGATTTATAACCAGGGGAGTACATCAAGAAGGGGGAAAGTTTTTTTTGGAAGCCTAATCTGGTGACAAGTTGACTGGAGATTCAAGTAGTCTCCAGAAATCCCTTGGCTTTTAAGGAGTGGCTCCAGTAGTAGTGGTTGCAGAGCCCCCCCATCCCTGACATGTTAGAATACTCTTGGTCAGGATATGCATGGGCATCCTGATTAATTCAACCAGCACATAGCAGCCTTTCCAGGTTATTTGGAAAGTGAGATACACTGCTGCCAAGTGGGATTGTGCAGGAAAAGGGTGCAACTCCATGCTTAGGGATGAAGTAAAAATTAATATATCCCATTAAAGCTAGAGAGGAAAATTAGGCAGTAAGATCATTACTTGATCTGGGATTTGGATCTAGCACTGGAACTGTGCACTGTTGCTGGTTGCTCAGTTTGTGGAGTTTAGGACTCTCCTGGGGTCAACAAAAAGTAGACTTTCTACATCTTCATAAGTTGAAAAATGGTACTTCAAGTGAAAATAAAAACTGCTCATATCCCCAAAGGATTCTACTTTTTGTAGTATTGTACTTCTTAAAATATGAACTGTATGCTTTAGAAAAGGAATGATTAATGAAGGAGGGGATGTCAGCATGCTTCACCAAGTCACTAAGAAAGAGGGAGTGGTATCCCTGGTGTGGATAACACTGTGGAAAACATCCTGTTTTCCTAATTTCTCAGTCTACTCTTTAAATGTTTCCTCAGTACTGGATACTTTGCTGTGGTTTTTCCACCACTCTGTGGCTTCACTTTAGTATAAATAACCATGCATTCATTACATATGCATGTCTGTACTGAAGGTGAATTACTGATTCCAACCTGTGCTTTAAGTTATGGACTGCTTATTTTATTGAGAGTGGCCAGCAGGTTCAGTGTATCCATGAAAGCACAGGTGGGTCAGGCACAGTCGTGAGGTCAGTAAAGGTAAGATGTAATTGGGATTTTAAAGGCAAAAGAAGCTGACCTCACTTGCCGAAGTAGTTCTTTGTACCCAACCATATCCCACTTGGATCCAGAGCTTTGTTTCAAGGGTGCTTTTGGTTTGGATGATTTGCTGGAAGCCCAGCCCAGGTATTGAGATGTGGCCTTAAAAGAGCTGCTCGCTCTCTCTGTGTGGGTTGTAAGTGGTCCTAAGTGCAATTCTCTAGTCCTTACCTGCCCCAAGGACAGCTCTCACAGAAAGGAGGGATTCCTCTTGGATACCCTCTCAAGGTGGGATCAAAGCAGGGAATTGTGAGCTCCTCCATCATTAAAGATTATATATATATATAATGTCTGTGCACATATAAAAACATCTAAATAAAATCCCTTGTTATTCATTATATTTTTCATTTCTCTCATAAAATGCTAGACTTTCTGGTGTGAGGGGAAAGAAAAAACATTGCATCTTTTAAAATTTTAATGGTTGATTAAATTTTTCCCCTTTTTAAATTTGAGAATGTAATCAGGTTATGGAATACAGTTCATGTCTCTGCCCCAATGTGAGATCATCTGGTTGTCACATCCCAAGGCCAATGTTGCAGGGAGTCATCAAAACCCTGAGCAAAGACAGTCAACCTTTATATAGTGCAACTTTCTTTTAGTTATTTAGTAAAAAAGAATAATAAAAGCAGTCTTTTTTAGCTTTCCGAGCATTTTACACTACTTTTTTGTGTTTAGTCTAACCAGAGGTATCTGAACCTTTCCTAGTAATGAAACTTGCATTGAACTCTAATGGAAGAAATTTAGATTGAGGCACTTGCTTTTAATTATTTTTGCGGGTTTTTTTTAGTATTTGGGAATTTTACTGAAAACTTGATGGCAATACAATTACAAAAGCATGTGCAGATACCTCAGTGTCATACAATATTATTTGTGTACATTTCTGGAATCTAATTGGGATGGGGAGAAGGACAGATGAAATCTGATTCTCCATGTTCCTCTATGTTCTTCTCTGTAAGATGGTGATGTTTGGATTTCATGCAATTTTACATGTCACTCATGCTCTTGGCAAGTGACTACACAAAGATAATAGCAGCAGGAGAAACAGAGCTCTGCTTCTCTGGGCTCTTACAGAAAGACTGGATTGCTCTCTTTGAGCCAGCACATGGATGAAAGTCTGCTATCAAAGCCTCATTTACGAAAGAGGTAGATAGTAATTTTATGTATTGAGGGAATAGAAAAAAACAGCCTCACTCTTGGACACCTGCCTTTCAGATACACAGGGAACAGAGAACTGAGTGCTGCAGATGCAAAGCAAACACTTTCATGTCTTCTCTGAGTATGTTTTAAGGCCAGTTTTCCTGCATGGGTATCCATAATGGTTATTGTCTATAATTTTGTAGCTTCTGCAAGTTGTAATTTGGTCCAGGCCCCATAGCTTCCAGATGGTTTTGGATAAATGGAAGCTGAGCACTTGTTATAGATGCTATTCCAAAGATCATTTTCCCATATGCATATGCAGTGTTGCATATGTTGTTCATGGCATACAGCTAATGACAGAAAACAATAATGCCACCCTCCCTGGAAGTGCTCCAAAGGCATGTGGATATGGCACCTGGGGACATGGTTTGCTGGGGAACACAGTGGTGCTGGTTTAATAGTTGTCACTTGATGATCTTGTAGATCTTTTCCAACCATAGTTATTTTATGATTCTATAAGCATTTCTTGTAAATGTTCCATGTATATGTGAACAATGCTTCTCAAAATGTATAGTTAACATTTGAGCATTTAGAGACTTTTCAGAGCCAATAAAGACATTGTTGTGTTTGGGTTTTTGTTTTTTTTTTTTTTTTTAGATACTGACCGAGCTTTAGTGCTGCTGGAAGAATATTGCAAAAAACTACGGAAGCCAGAAGAGCAACAACTGAAAAAAGCCATCAGAAAGGTGATGGGCATCTTTAAGAGCAGCTTGTTTCAGGCACTTCTAGGTAGGTACTAATGTTTAATACTAGGTGCACTCTCTTGGACTCCAGAGCTAGGTCAGACCTAGTAACTTTCTTATTAGTCACCATTTATTTTGTGTTTATGATGAAAAGTATGTTGACATGATCCTTACAGCTTCTCTGAGTGGAAACTCATTGTCTTGATATTTCAAAGGTATTTTCTTACAGAGAAAGAAAAGTAACAGAAACCTAATACAAGTTAAGATATTAAATAGTTACTCATAAACCTTACTGCTTTGTTTTATTTAATCAAAGTATAGAATCAGAGTAGGATATAGCTGTTTATGTAAAGCTGAAGATGAAGCCATCTGCACAGGTAAATGACCAAAGTTTAATTGATTTCACTGGCACCAAGTAGCATTGAAAATCTTTGTGTCCTTTGAATTATGTTTTTATGAAAAGTGCTAGCAGAGAAACTCAAAAATGAGTTAAGAAAATTGCTCCAGGACACAGCTTGGCAGAATGTTCCCATTCATGTGCTGTTACAGTGTTCAAAGCGATGTGCTGGTGTATCACTCAGTCTTTCTTCCACTAACTTGAAGATCCCCATTTCATCTTTTAAATGATGTTAAAATCCAGTGCTTGTTGTTTTGGAGCTTTATGTAAAGCAACCTCCATACGCTATTATATATAATGTTTTCGAGGTCATAAACTTACCTGTTTGCCTTGGCATTCCTGTTATTCCTTGTGCTGTGCCTGAGCTGCCAGTCATGGGAAGTGGTGACTGTAACTGTGCATGTCTCTTGCTCCCTGTGCCCTCTTGCTCACATTGCATGGCCCCTCCTTCACACACATTTTGTGAGGAACTTGTCTCAAGAGTGTATTTCCTAACACAAATTATAGTTGTGGAAGCACATATGCCTTAAACTTATGACTGTTTGAAGCCAGAGTATCAACTGTGCTCCTTGCAGAGCTACATTCAGGACCAGTTATGGAAAAATTTTGATTGTATGTCATTAAAGTGGAAGCACATCAATAATGCATTGTTATTGTGAAGACAATGGAGGTCTGGGACTAGTGTCAGGAATTTCTGTAGCATTTGTGGAAAATACGTATTACCAGTCTCTAACACTTCCTGCAAATTGAATTAATTAATGTTAGTGCTATTTTACTTGTAACTTTTCTTAACTTCTTTAAAGCTATTAGCTTTATTTTATAAACTCTATGTAGTTTTAATTGTTCTGTATGCTTTTAAAAAGGAAATAAATTAATAATTGAATTGAATTTACCAAATAGTTGTAAATAGATTTAAAAAAAAAGGAGATAAAAAAAGATTGGACTTTTCCATATTGTTTTTATGAAGGTGACTATGGATATAGAAATGTGTACTGAAGAAATACACCAGTCACAGAAGTGGCATTAGCTGTACATTTACTTCTGCTCTACTTGGAAGTAGTTAGAATACTTTGGAATATTCTAACATCATGTGTGCTTTGTGTGTGGCTACACTACAATATGTGTTGATGTATTACACATGTTAGAAATGAAAAAGTGATTACAGCTACATTAATGTTGAATTCAAAGAAGAACTTAGATCCTTTGACTGCTACAATAACAGCTTGAGGACTACGGTATTACAGAAGTTAGCATTTTAATTTGTGGACCTTTTAGATGTCTTTTTTTCCTTCTTAAATGCTTCCCTTTATACAAGAGATTTGGGAATTGCGAGATGTGTTCAAAGTCTCTCTCTATTACATTTGATTTGTTACTTGGTTGGTCTAGATTCTGGAACAATACTAAAGAGGAATCTCTCCTCCACAAGAGGAGAAATCCCACACATTTTAAGTGTGGTAGATGATGTTATTATGCAATCAATAATGAGATTCTTGCATAATTAGTATTTGAAAAGACCCTCACTTCCATTATATCTGTTTTAGCTTCATGGTGTAGTTTCTCTATCACCTATAAATCAGACCACTGTACAAAGGAATACCTAAGGCAGAGCTTCTGGTCTCTTAAGTTCTATACTGCTAATGTTCTTTTATATTTACAGAATGTCTAATGGTTTTGAAAGTGTCCATTTTTCTGTGCTTGATCTTAATGAGACTTAATTTCCAGAATCAGAGAGTTCATTTCTTTCCAAAGCTTTCTCATTTATAGCTGTCAAATATTGGTTTTATCCAGAATGATTGACCTTTTTGAATATTTAGGCTGGAACTAATGAAAAATGTGATTTTTTTGTACAGAATCATTAACCTGGATGCTGAGGTGCACATCCATACCAGGAATAAAGTTAATATAATTTTATGTGCCAAATCCAGTTTTTGTAGGTCCCACAGCTTCAGTGGAATTTAGTTCCTTTACAAATAAATTCATCCACTGTAATCATCTCTGTCCTTTAAAGTGTGAGTTCAATTCCCTTGAAGTTCCAAAAGGCTTTAAAAATCTGTAGGATGTCTTAAATTGAGTATAACAAGAACAGATAAAGAAAAATCATAACAGAGTAACTTTTCAAATCTAGTGTCATCTAGTTCCTTTTATTCTCAAATTTATGCTTGTGTGATTATGCTGATTATATTCATCCATCTTTGAACTTGGCTTCTCAATGTGTGTGTGACTATTTTTATCTTCAGTGTGTTTCATAAATATTAAATGTGGACTACGGAACAGTGGGGTAACATGAGAGAAAGGAAGATTCAATATTTTTCTTGCATGTATTCTACACATGTAAGAAACCCCTACAATCATAAGGAAAAGTTCTGTAAGTGATTTACAGAAGGATTACTGAAGGATTGTCCTTTTACATTTTAATTCTGGTTCAAAAGCATTCCCTTCTCCCTTTGGGCTGTTTTTGTCGCTGGACTTCTTGTTAGAGTGGCTGTGCTCAGTGCCAGCCAAGTTAGTTGCTAAGAGGCACATTTTCAAAGTGACATATGGAACTGCAGTCTCTGGAGTCCCACTTAAACTCCAGTGGCCCAAACACAATGCTTTGAAAATCCAGCCCTAAGAGGAGGGAGGAGGAGAAACTCTTCAGAAGGAGCATGCAAGGGGAAGAACATGAATTTAGGTATTGACATTATTCTTAAATTGATTCTAAATTTCCTTCACCAGAAGGATTTTACCCATTCTTCTATGGGCAGTGAGGAGTTATACTGTTGTTAAGACCTTGTAAGGATTTTTTGTTCTTTTTGTAGGGTCATCTGTAGCTAGCTGATAGTAATATTACAAGGTTCTCTTAAATTGTAGCACATGTGCTGATGTGAACATTTTTAAAACTCTGCAAGGAAGAGGAAATGAATTCTCCAGAAATTCAAATGCCTCGTTTGTTGGGATTGTCTCATAATGGGGCATCTTGGAGACATCATGGTGAGATAAAAAAGGGAAATCATGAAAAAGAGTAATAATAGTCATCTGGATGTGTCAAAGCAACTAACATTTTTTTGTTCTGTTTTTAAGGAAACTTAATTTTTATAATGCAGTACATAGTTTAGTACAATTTATTTTGAGAAACCTCTGGTATATATTTGTCTAGCCTTCATTTCATTAAGAAAAGTGCATGGTTCCACAGCTTAGAGGGTGGTTCTGTGGAATGAGAATGGATAGAAGAGGTTTATGTCAGGATTGTTTGAGTTTTTTGTAGATACATCTCTATAAAACATCATTTTGTTTCCAGTAGGAATTAAAGTGCCACAAATAACTGTAATCATCTTATGCAGTATTAGGTAAAAACTAATCTCAATAGGTTTTTCTAAAATTCGGATAAACCCAATCTGCAGTCAGTGACGTATTTCCTGAGGACTTTGAAACCAGATCTTACTTTTTTTTTCTCATGCTTGCATAACTTTGCCTGAATTTTAAAATGCCATATTTCTAATTAAAATCTGCATCACTTTTTTTTTTTTTTTTTTTTTTTTTTTTTTTTTTTTTTTTTTTTTTTTTTTTTTTTTATGGTGTTGTACTATTTCCACAAAATAATGTGGCTGTTCTAAAACTGCTCATCTTAAAAATTGCTGTAATAAACATTACTGTTACAGAATTTATTCATCATCTCTGTCACAGCCTGCACTTAGAGACTTAGGATACAATGTTTCATTTCCAGTAGGCTGTTTTTTTTAGACTATTTTCCTCATCCATCTCTCTTTTTAATAAACCTTTCTGCATCCATTTTTGAATAGTGATCATGTGTTTTAAACCGAGTCAGAAAGGAAGTCAGATGATTTTTTTGCAATCACATATAAGTCTTCTGTTAAAAGACTGTATAAATGAAGTGGAAGTATAACTCAATTGTGTTATATTAGTCTCCAAAACTCCAGAGATTTAGTTAAATCTTGTATTCTTCCATGTTACTGGAAAATGCCTAGGACAGGTAGGGTATATAAAGAGGAGATTTCAGAGATGCAAAGCAGGTTTCCCTTTGGTTTAATTATTTTAGGACATATGTATCTATTAAAAATAGCATAGTCTTTGAGACTTTATTATAGCTACCATGAAGCAAGCCAAGAGCTTGATTTCCTTTGGATTTGTGTTGATTTGACCTTGGTGTCTGCAAAGTTGTGAGCTGGGACTGACATTTCTCTTGCACTTGGTTAAATTTATGGATAGTTTACATATGAAAAACTGGAGAGGAACCTATCATAGGAGTAATGGTGGAATGTTGGAATGTGTCACTGTCATAAAAAGAAAACTCTAAGAATGAAAAGTAGGGAAGATTTTGATAGGCATAGCCAGGCATGTCCTCTACATTATGTAGGCTTTACTGCTGAGAAGAATGATACTGTTGACCATATAGAGAGAAGAAGAAAATATAGGAAATTAGTGAGAAGACAAGGAATTTTAGGCATTGTTGTGTTTAAGGAGACAGTTTTAAATGAAATTTAAGAATAGAGGGAAGGAGGTGGGTTAGGACTGGGGAATAGATGTATAAAAAGCAGGATATATGGTAAGAAAAGCAGACCTGCATCACAGTCCTGGGCCTGGAGATGGAGCCTGTACCAAAGAAGTTGTGAAGAACAATTATAGATGCCAGAAAATGCAAAAATGGAGTGCTGGTCAAAAATGGCAGTGCTGAGATTTGCACAAAAGGCATAGAAATAATCTATTAAATACTGAAGGTTGTTACTGTCTACTCCTGTGATCTGTCTTTAAGAAACACTGCTATCATATTTTCAGGCTTTTCTTTGCAACCACCATGACCATTACTTTTTTGAGCAGACATTCATGGCACCACAGAATACAGGGCAATATCCAATTTTCAAGGTTCCTGATCAAGCTGCTGGTATTGAGGAAATCCAAATGGAGAACTTGTTGGACAGTCACCTTTCTGAGGTGAGACAATGATGACTTTTGCTACTACCCATCTTGCTCAATCCAAAGGAGGAAGCCTGTTTCAGTACTCAGTGCTGTGTCAGTGTTTCAGGGATCAGAAGGACAGCAGCGAATTGCTGTGTTGGGAAGCTTTTCAACAGGAGAGCACAACTGAGTGTTACCTATTCATATGTGCCAAGCTTGCTCTCAGTACGTGTTTTTGTCCCACTCACATGTTCACTGTGCTCAGCTACTTGCACTGCTCCTGGATGTTAGGCCATTTGTCTCCTATGGCATTGCTCTCTGCACTTACTCTCAGTGAGCTGGTTTCTGGTCGTGTCAGGCTGTTTCACCCACAGTAACAACACTGAATTCCTCAGGTGTTAATCCAGTGAAGCCAAGCCTGTGTCCAGCCCAGGGTCATTAAGTAATCCTTTTGCTGAGGGCCTGCATCCGCCGTTCATGATGTCAAAGAATAAAACCCAGTTGATTTTGCTTGCCTGGGATCATGCATTTGGGTGATTCTCTGAGATTTATATTCAGACCTTCCCTGACTGAGAAATACAGATTCTTCCATAGCTGTATCTAAAAATATTTAAACTCTCCCTGACTATTAAAAATGTCGAGGAGCAAGAGAAATGTGCAAAACCTCTTCAGTGCTCTGTCACATTTGAGAGATGCTCAAATGACATCTCTGACAATGGGGAAGCCTGTTATTACTCTGCACAGAGTCCTACTTTCCCAAACTGGCATCTTTCTTTGTTGCAGCATAAATTACAGCAGAACTGAAATTTAAATTCAAGGGCAGCTTTTGTTTTGCCTGAAGACAGCTGCAGCTGCTTTTATTCTTGAAGTCCAATTCTCTTAGTAAGCAAATTTTGTGCTTTTTCTCAAAAGAGCTAAAGGTAGTGCTCGATCTTTGGGATAGTTTGAAGCTGTGTGATCTTTTTTTTTTTAATTAGCTGGGGGCTGGATTGCAGCCAGCTGGAGAAACTAACCCTTGAAATTTTCCAATGAAAGTCTGGTCACAAGGAGTGGACCATGTGTTAAAAAGAAAGGGAAAAAAAAAAAAAAAAGGCAGATCTGTTTTATCTGGTTTCTAGTTTGGCCTACTGCTGTTTTTGCTTCCATGGCAGTGCAGTTTTTTCTCCTGTGTTTTTATAATTTCTCTCAGTCTCTCACAATTCCTCCCAACCCATGGAGCCTTTGGGTCCTTTGGAGGAAATAAGGCTTCTTTGCTTCTATCAGCTTGCATTGTCAGTGGGCAGGGAGTCCGAATTTAGCTGGTGGGAGCTGACAGGTGGAGAAAGAAGAGAGACAGACATCATGTTGCTATGGAGGGATTGGAGTAAAGAGACTCAGAGAGGGGAGTTTCAAAGACTGACAGAATGGGTCAGGTTGGAATGGACCATTGGTATCCCAAGTGGAGATCACCTAGTCCAACCTCCCTGCTTGAGCAGGGTTTGCTAGAACACCCCTCAGAATTGTGTTCAGGTGACTTTTGCATATCTCTAAGGGAGGAGACCTACAGCCTCTCTGGGCAACCTCTGTGTTTCCCTGAAATCTGAAATGTTACCTGGTTGTTCTTGGTTGTGTCTGTGATGGAGGAGCTGATAAATATCTCTCAGAATTGCTTTAGTCTTTGGGACTCACTGGATGTTAAGGTGATGTCTTACTGGTTAGAGGGGAGGAGCAGAACCAGGGCATGGTGCTCCCTGTTCTTGCTGGCCAGCCTGGTGATGTGAGTGGCCAGCTTCTTAATACTAGAGCTATTTCCCACCTTGAGGGAAGGTGTGTGCAAAGATGTGGGAATCTTCTGTGGGTACCTAAATCAGTTTTTATTTGAGAGAATTTAAATATTAAAAGTTTGTCAATTACCAGGAAAAACCTCAACCCCAAACCAAAGCTCTGCTACCTCTTGCATTTATGGGAGTGAGGGCTGATGAACTGATAAAAAGAAGATCCCAGCCCAGGTCTGTATCTGGATTCTCAGCCCATCTGAGTACAAGAAGAAACCGATTACAGCATGCTACAACCTGAGTAATACATAATCATGTGTAATCCTAATGCAACCCTCTGCTTGTATTTTGCTGCCTTTTAACCCATGAATGATTAACATTTACATCTCAGACAAGGAATTCAGAATCTTTAGGGACTTTTGTGATTTGAAATGCAGAAGCTGTGCATTAGAAGTAAACCATTTTTAATGTGAGCGATGTGATAAGTGTCGAGTTGTTGGTTTTCAATATCCAGCAAGGAATAAAAGCTGAGTTTTGTTTCTGTAGGGTTGTGGTGGTTTTGTTGGTTTTTTTTCTTGTTGTTTTTGTGCTGTTGCCGTTTTTTAAAGTGCATCTTGGCCATATGGATTTTGTGTATAATTAGAATTAATAAAATGCAGTTGCAGCAGCTGTTACTGTATGGCTGCTCTCCCAATGTGAAGCTTTTCTTTCTCTTTGCATTAAATAGGGATAGCCCTTTATTCTTGGTTTGTGATGACAACTAGAGACAAATTATTAAGAGATTCATTTAGATAATTTGGTTTTATTTTGAACAATGCAGTTTCCCTTTTCAGAATATAAGAGAACAATGAGATAGATGATTTTCTTTTGGTGTCAAAGAAAGAAAGAATGGATTTATATCTTGCTAATGTAGTTTGTACATCTACTAATAAAATGGAAGAAAATAATCTGGAGCAAGCTGTTCCATCACTAATCCCAATGTTTATTTTTGTCTCTAAAATAGCAGAGCTGTTCTCCCTTGCTCATGTTTTGATCTGCAGAGTCATTTTAGGCTAGACTGTGATGTGGCTTTTCTTCAGTGGATAAAACTTTTTAAGAAATTGCATGGTAACTTTGAAGTCACAGAAACATTTTAGCCTTGAAGAATGTTATACCTTATGTTTCTCAAAGCTCTCAAATGAGTCAATTTATTGCCCAATGCCACCATGGTGGATCTTTTGGAATCAAAGTACTCTTTTTACTTCCAGTGTGTTGTGGGAGTCAGTGAAAAATACTGATTGGAGTAATTTAAATGCAATTGGGATTGAGCACCCAATTGTAAAATGCATCAAAGTGAATTAGTTACTCTTAGATACACATACCTGTATATATTTGTGAATATATGTATGTCTATATATAGAATACTTATATGAGTTCATATATATATGTATTGTGGCAGGTAACTGTGGACATTGTATTTATCTCAAACTTCTTCTGTAGTTTGCTCAGGTTTTATTCTGTACTTGGGAGCTCTGTTGGGTATTAAAGTGTGTGTTGACAAGAAGTGCTGCAGACTGTGTTGTTCATTCCCATCGTGCGTTGGTTCTGTTGTGAGGTCCATTTTCTGTGGTCGTGTTTGTGTTCTGTCGCCCTGATCTGCCCCTGACATAATTGCATGCTCTTTGCAAAGACGACTGAATTTATGTCTTTAATTTGTTCTTTCCTGTCTTCATTTTGTCATCATAGTTGTGTGGCTTTGAATATCTGCTGATACAGCTGATTAAGGCACCATTGCATAAAATCCCAGGAGTTAGAAATAGAAAATAGTTTTTATAATTATCATTACATGTTATTTTGTGTTATGCAGACAGGATGTAGAATTTCCAAAGAATGTGAAAAGAAGAGAATTAGGTAAGTGAGCAGAGGGCAGTGCTATAATTAAGCCAGTTTTGGTGAACTGAATTCAATTCCTGTACATACGCACAGTGTGATACTACTTACTTATTTGACCTCACAGTTGTTTTCTTCAAAAAAATCCTGCTTTATTTAGTGTGCAGAAGGGGCAGGACTCAGCTCATGAGCAAGCATTTAATTCATTGCTTTCCCATCATTATTTACTCTGGGAGGGGTGCTACAGAGGTGGTACTGAAGCCCTGAGAAAGAGAAGTAAAAATACCTTCTTATTTTTGAGGCCTGATTTGAGACACTTCTACACTTCTGACCTGATACATCATCAGATGTGCCACTTCTCATGTCTGGCCACAGCTCCAGCTGCAACAGGGAGTGTCACCATGCCAGCAAGACTGTCTCAGTGTCTCCTTTTGGGTATTTAAAACATAAGGATCATCTGATGGGTGATGATTTTTATAAAATACTGTGTAAGTGACTTTTTGACCTCAGTGGGACTATCAGTAGGAGCCAGGAGTAGGATCTAATTCCCAGGGTGGCATTTAATGCTCTTAAGCTAAAGAACCTTCAAGAAATCTTCTTATTGCTTTCAGCTCTTCAGATAAATGGTGCAAAGGTTTCCCAGGCAGCTTTCCCAGAGTAGACCCACTCTACATACTGAATCAAGTGCCAGAGCAGAGGGAAAAGTGATGTGTGACCTAAAGTGTGATGCTTTCTAACTTTGAGAGTGCCTTGGCAACCTTATCAGTGTTTTGGAGTTAATTTTTCATAGTGATTTCCTAGGCTTTAGGGATAGTAAAGAGAGCTTCTCTTCACAATTTCTATTGTGTGATGGTATTAATAACAGATGTTTTAAAGAAAGGCCAAAACTGTTGGACACTTCCACATGAGCCTTCACTGTCTGAGCTTTTAGAGATGCTAATGCTACTGAAAGTGCTGTTTTCTTTCTCTTAGATCTGATTTTTATCCCAATAGTTAGATGGTTTAGATGAACTGGATGATTTCTACTGCAAAACAAATGGAGTATCTTTCCAAGCAGACAGTAATTAGATAGCAGGAGAAATCCAACCTAATTGCAGTCACACAGAGGGATAGATACAGGGTTGAAGTGTTAATGGCTATTTTTTTGCAAATCTTGCATTTTCTTGAGTTGTTTTCGATCTCAACCGTTGAACTGAACTGTAACTTCATTCTTTTTCTTCTTTAACCTCTCAAACCAAAAGGCTGCTCTGTTTTTATCCTTCTTATCATTTCATACCCCCTCTGCTTTTCAAGGATTTGCAAGTAAGTTTTGGTGTGGTAGACTGTATTTCTCACACTTGTTTAGTTGTGTTTAACATGTAGCAATTAATTTATGCTTTAGGTTTTGTAAATGCAGTGTGGAAGAATGCAATGTGGAAGACAAAAAATATACTTCAAAAAAGTATCTTTGAACTCTATTAGAAGTCGAAGTAGTCTAACCCTTCCTCTAAGTTTAGAGTGACATCTTGTGGTTACACTGATTTCAAATGCACATATCTGTTGGCATTATTTTATTTTTTCCTCAGTAAGCATGGTGTTTTCTGTTTCAAAATGTTCTGGATTGCTCACCAGAAGTCTATAATGATTTCCATTATAGCTTTTGGGAGATCAGAGAAAACATTTCTGTGTGTCAGGGCCCTGTAGGTATAGTTTATCTTTTATTGCATTAAGTTTATCCCATGTACCTGTTGACCATATAGGGTCAATTGTTAGTGGGTCAAACTGTGATTTTCCAGTGTTTTGAACTCCAGTTCAAGATGTTTTAATGCTTTTCCAGCCATTTGGAATTTATCAAGAAGTTTCAATTTGCCATAATGCCAAAGCAAATGGGAGCACAACATCTTTCAGCGACATCTATTTGTACCAATTTGTTAACTGTCCAAAGATTTGCTTAGGTTTAGGTAAAGATTAATATGTCCAGGATGCTGGCATGGAGGGTTTGCCAATGTAGGCATGGCCAAGCCCATTTCAGATCCATACTGCAATAGTGTATATGTGTGCTCCCTATGGATCAGCCTCCAAGGTGTTGGGTGGTGTAAATGCGCCAGCACCAAACTGTATCCAAATGCCTAGAAGGTGCTCAGACTACAGTTTTGTGCAGTTAACCTAAATTAAATTTAAATCTTTCCAATGCCAGGTGGAGTTATAGAATAATTCTGTGCCAGAAGCTCAAAGGACCTGGGGAAATGTGAGATTTGCTTTCACTTTTGGGAAGCCCTCTGCAGAGATACAGAAATAGTGGCCCTGTAGAGGGTTTTGGTTTGGGCCAGCAATGTATTGCCTGGTTCACTTTCTCAAATTAGCAAAACAAAGGTCTTTCCCCATTCCTCAGCATTAAAGAGGAGAAAGATGGTGATAATCTCCTAGGTCAAGTATAGCTATATAAAATGTTGATTAATGTTACCATGGAACCCATCTGGCAGATTGAACATGTGATTGTAAAATTAACTGTTCAATAAAAGACACTTGACCTTTCTAAGAAATAAATTCTGTTTAGGAGAACAAATTAATTAATGCATCTCAAATGAAATATCCCTCTAGCACTGCTCCATGGTGCATCACTCATAACATGTGGCTCCAGGTCTGCTGTCAAGTCTTTTGACATGAGAGGCTGGATTCAGGAAAGGATTCTGTGTTTGTGAAACTCAAGTTTTTGTTGGAGGTACTTTGGTCATATGAGGATGCCAGCGCTGATTGATGTGATGTGCTGGCCATGTTATCGATTCTTTAGCTTTGTGGTAAAGCACACAAGGAATATAAAATCCAAGAAGCCCAGCTCAATGATCCTAAAAGAGCCATCTGGTGACCTCATTTATTAATTTAATGAAAAAAAAACAAAGACGTGACGTGTTCAATTAAGATGAATGTTTGACTGCCCTGCCAGATTTGGTTTTGGTGGATAAGTAAGTACAAGTTAAGCTGTTAATATAATCCTAATACTGAAGCTGGAAGTGCTGATGTAATTGGGTGTAAAACAGAGCAAGTAAATTGGAGGGCCTCTCAGAGTGGGCTAGCCTGTAAAAATTTTGTTTGAAGTATACAAAGTTTACAGGGATAATTCTGGAGATTTTCTTGGCAAAGTGCTTCCACCCATTCCAACAGAGACTATTTAAATAGTAAAGAAGTTTAGACAGGTACCAAACTAATGCTGATCTTTTTAAAATGCCTTATTCTTTTGTCACAGAAAGAAATTACTGGTGATGATGTTTCACAGCAAAAGAAAGCTATTAGCTCTTTCTGTTTCATTTCTGTTGCGCAGACAGTAATATCCTTGTTGCCCTTTTTGACTGGCTGCTTGGTGGATTTTGTCCTGTTATGAATCAGAATCTTCTTTAATAGTTTTCATCTGCACAAGAAATAATTTGATTCTTCATGCTGAGACAGCTGGGTATTAAGTAGATTTTGCAGTGGGAGATTTTAAAGAGGTTTCCCCATAAAGCAGGATGTGAGGCTGAGATGACATTGTGCATTTTTTCCCCAAATTGTGGCTTCCATGTAGTGAATTCCTTGCACTGGCAGCAGATAACCCATTCATGTAGCCACAACAGGAAATGGGGCAGAAACCCTGTGCCAGCTGATGAAACCATTGCTGCTGAGTGTGGTACCGTGTACGGGATGGGATGTGTTGAAAACAAGGGCTCATCAGTTAGACAGTGTCTGGGTGGTGGAACAGCTGTTTGAGGGCTTAGTTGTTGAATCCTCTGAACTCTAAACAGCTTTTCATAGCCTCTTTCAGCAGCATAAAGCCAAAATCTTACTGTGCTGTGATCACTTAAGTCACCTCTTCCATTTTGTCAGAAAAAAAAAGAAGATTCTAGCAATTCTGGCCCTGGTTTTGCCCTCGCTAATGCCGGAGTTTCGCTCACTACAGTTCAGACCTGACATGCTGCCTGAAAAGTCTTCCAGTATTATTAAAGGCCACAGCAAATTTAAATTTAAAGTGGAGGTGACTGAAGAACAAAATTACCTGTGGAGTTTGGGGGCCATTACTTTAAGTAATTGCTATCTACCTGTGTAAATCTCTCTGGGCTGCCTTTTGGATTAAGTATTCCTTACTTCTTCTCTAAACCTCTTGTTTAATATTCATGTGTGTTGTTTAACAGCTGCTGCATCCCGTCCAAGTGTAAAAAGGGGATGCATTTCAGTAGCAAACCAAATTATAGTTAAATATATCTCTTGTCTATTTCAGAGCAGCAGTATTGAAGTTAATTAATACTTATAAAATGCACTCAAGTCCTCGAATGAGAAGTGCTGTGGTTGTGCAAAGCATAGTTGGTTTATTTCAAGCTCTTACCTGGCCATTTTGACCATTTGCTAAATGCATTTGAGAGCAAGCACACAAAACTTGCTATAATGCTGACTTGATTTCTCTTCTTTAAATGGGAGCAGAATCAGGACACACTTTCCAACAGTATAATAATTGCAGAAATGTAGGTGCTCTACTTAACCTGAGTAGAAAGCTCTTCACTTAATTAGAGGCCTGGTATTTTGCAATAGATGGTAATATAAAAAGGTTGCATTAACACAGTGCAATATAGAAAGACCTTGTTTTATTACGTTTTCTGCTTGGTAATTTATTACTGTTAGAAAGCCTAATTGTTTTGCTTATCTTGTAATTATAGCAAGGTGTTTATAAGCAGAAGATCCAGCTGCTTTTCTGTATAGTCTCATTAGATGTGAAATTAGAAAGCTTTTTAGACTGTTAATTTTTGCTCACTACACAGGGTGCATAAAGCATTCTGAAATCCATGTATTATGTGAGGTCAACATTATATTTTGTGAGTTGCTGCATGAGTTCCCAGCAAGGGCAATGAACCTCATAGATTAAGCTGGTCTTCAGAGGAAGGCCTCTTTACTTTGAAGACCACATTTTTAAAATCCTCCTCTGGAATAGAGAGGTGACTAATATTCCCCATTCCATCAAAAAGCAGTTTTAGGTGTCTGTGTGTACAGTCTCCGTTTGACACCTAGGAGTGTCTGGTGACAACGTCTGTGTCTGAATAACACAAAAGCCTCCTGAGGAGTCCCGTCCTTGTGTGTGGTGCCCAGCTGTGACCAGGACTCTGCTGGGACTTCTTTATGGATTGCAAAACCCAGCTGATCTGAACAAAAGCTTTACTGACTGACCCAAGACCTCACAGGACACTTGTGACTGAACACCGAGCTTAACTAAGGAATACAAAGCTTACATCATATAATGAGATCATCCTGATTTAGGCTGTCAGTCTCAAAATATAATTGAAAGCATTGTCTGATTTCATTCTCTTGGAGAGAATTTAGGCCAGTCAGGGGCCTATTCTTATTCAATTTTGTTATCTTTGCTGTGGAAGATGGGGTAGGATATTTACTTAGAGTAAAAATGGGCCCCAAAATGGCAGGCAGTAATTACAAATCAGAACATTTGCAAATAGGAGCAGACATTGAGCTATTACTGGTGTTAAAGCTATTAATGCTTATGTGTCTCTGTATGTTGCATTGTTCATGATAAATTCTTACTTTTACAAATCTGTTAATTATGGGAAATTACTTGTCTTATAGTTTGGACAAATGAATGTCTGTTAGAGGATGGAACTGTTACCTGTGAGACTTTGCTTTCAGAGGTACTTGCTCATAACATGAAATCTGAGTGATTATGGTGGAACAAACCAGCTTCATTAATTCTGTCCAGATGCAATAAGGATCAATAGTTTAATGAGAATACAAAATCTGGATATTTTATTGATATTCTACTACACTCGCCATTATTCTGACCCTCTGTGAGTGAGAGTCCACTGATTTTATTTGTTCCCAATCTTTAGTGCCTCTCTGGAAAGGAACTTTATATAAGGGCATGGAGTAATACGACAAAGTGAAATGGCTTTTAGCTGAAAGAGGGCATGGTGAACCACAGAATCACAGAATATGCTGAGTTGGAATGGACCCACCAGGATTATTGACTCCAGCTCCTGGCCCTGCACCACAGACCCTGAGAGTCACACCCTATGCCTGAGAGCATTGTCCAAATGCTTCTTGAACTCTGTCAGGCTGGTGCTGTGACCCCCCTTCCCTGGGGAGCCTGTTCCAGTGCCCAACCACCCTCTGGGTAAAGATACTTTTCCTAATATCCAACCTAAACTTCATCTGACATAACAGTAGGCCCTGGTCCTGTCACTGGTCACCAGAGAGAAGAGATCAGTGCCTGCCCCTCCTCTTCCCTTCACCAGGAAGCTGTAACTGCAGTGAGGTCTCCCTTCAGTCTCCTCCAGGCTGAACAGACCAAGTGCTCCCAGCCACTCCCCATACAGCTTCCTCTTAAGGCCCTTCAACATCTTGTTGCCTTCCTTTTGGTGCTCTCTGATAGTTCAATATCTTTCATATAATGTGATAATCAGAACTGCACAAATTATTCAAGGTTAGATTATATTTAAGAAACAAATTCATTACTGTGAGGGTGATGAAGCACTCCATCAGGTTGTCCAGAGAAGTTTTGGATGTCCCATCCCTGGGAGTGTCCATGGTTAGGCTGAATGGGGCTTTGAACCACTTGGTCTAATGAAAGGTGTCTCTGCCCATGGCAGCAGGGTTGGATTAGATGATGTCTAAGATCACTTCCGACCCAAACCAATCAAGAATTCTGTGAGCTGAGCTAGGAGCAGAGCAAAGCTTAGATAACTGTAACCAACGCTTTTGCATTATCCACAGGCCCAAAGAAACTGAGAGTGAGACTCAATCCATGTAATTTACTCTGCAGATGGGTTGGCTTTTAGAACTACAGCTCTACCCCTTAATATAAGGGTATATTTCTTTAGGCATTAGAAAGGGATGGAGATCCTGTTTGAGCTGAGATGACCTGATTAGATTGGCTAAATTGTGTATTAAGAATTCAGCCAAACCAGAACAATTAAAAGAGCAAACATACAAGAATAGTGAAAACAATTACTGCTTTAAAATATGTTCTAAAGATTCTGTTTCTGAATTGAGCTGGCTTTGTTTCTGAAAGATCTTTGTTTTTCAGAACAGGCAGTCCTGCAGAAGGAAGCTTTTTTTAGTTTGGACATTATATCCAGTAGTGCAATGGATTTTTTTGAACCAATTTCAGTATCATTTACCTCAGGAGTCCGAGCTAGAGATGTTCAAAGCACTAATCCAAGAAAATCTGTCCTGTGTGTGGTGCATATGTTGGATGTCAGAGGGAAGGACAAGATTGCTCAAAAGCTATGTTGGTGATTCCTGGTGAATAAGTGAGGCGTATGGGTGACAGCATAAGAATCCCAGTTGGCACTCCACACAAATTAAAATGTATACATCTTTCATTAGCTGCTTGTCTAGGACTATACCAGTTGCTAAAGTAACCTAAGAAAAGGACTGTAAATATTGGATAAGTACATTCAGTACTTTAATGAGATAAAGTAACTGCCAGGGCTCTTGGGAAGGTAAGGGACAAGCACTCGTTCAGCTTTGCAAAATGTGTTGTTTATCATATGGGGCTTTGTGGCTTGGAAGTTACTACCAAGCCCCAGTTTCTCGTTGGAGTGTTTCTCATTGTGTTATCTCTTGCATCATTCATAATCTTTGCTGTCAAGGTAATTTCTTCCACTTAAGATTCTGGTCCAAGGAGAAAATCAATCAAACAAGTTAGTAAATTTATACAAGAGATTGTGAATTAGTTATCTTCTTCACTTCATTTTCAGCTTCAGCCTCTGCAATTAAGATGAAAGGGTGGGATTTGTGCCTTTTTGTGGGTCCTGCCTCTTTTTTGATGTATTTCTCCTCAGACCAGGATGTCAACTGTTTCTTGAAGTACCAGAGTGCTGAGGGGATTCCTTCAGTATTTGCCTACAGAACTTGGTGTAGCATTAGGCTATATGGTGAAGATACCTGTAATAAAGCTGTGCTCTCTTTGTACTCTGTTTTCTTGCAAGTTTTCTTTACTTTCACTAAAGAAAGGCCTAAGAAATGAATTGTAATGGTGGTTTGTCAAACACCAAATTAGCATTGGTGCTTGTAGCTTTGGGTATTGATTGTCAGTTGGTGAGGAGATGGATCTCTGGAGAAATGGGATGGGGTTGTGAGGCACAATACAGTAATAATGCTGTAATAATGTTATGTCAGGTGCATTTAGCATTTAAATGAGGAGTTGGCATTAAATCAAGACAATCCTAAGGTACTGGAGGATGGGTAAATAAAAGGTCCAGCACCTTGAACTTTTCTAAGCATTGTGGGTGATAAGTAAAGGATTAGAGAAAGACAAAGGATAGCTAGGACATGTATACACAGTTCTCAATGGGATGAATGCATAAATCCTGATTGGATTATGAATTTGAATGGACAACTTAAATACCTTCTGATAAGAATTGTGTTATATGGTTGCACTAGGTTTGTGTGAGAGAACCTGTGCTGGCAAACCGTTCTCATCCAGCACCACTTTTAAGGATAAATACAAGAACTGCAGGATTTCTCATCCAGATTCATATTCTGCAAGATTTGCACTCAAAAAATCAGATGTGAAAGTTTCTGGAAGAACCTTCCTTGAAGCAGGACTTGTGTAAGGGAAATACATGCTAAGCTCTGCCAAAGATTTGGAGATATGGATGTTCCTAAATAGAAATCTCTTCACAAAACTCGAAGGCATTTTTGTAGGATTGTGATTCATTCAAATTGTCAACTTCCTCCAGTGTCTTTAGTGCCAGTCCTCATCGTGTGTTTGAAAAAACAGTAGTATAAAAATAGCCATGATAAAAAGGAAAATGTTACAGTTTGACATTGTTGCTCTGCCAGACATCATCTTTTTGCTGCAAAAGAACCTCAGAGAATATTACAGTTCTTTTTCATTGCTTTCCCTGGAAGTCACTGGACATGAGAGGTATGGTAGTTGAATATCTCAAACCCACTGCTTGTCATTTATTGCTATATACTAAAAGTGTGCCACAAACAGCAATGCTTTTTCCCAAACCAAAAGATACTTGACAAGTGTTTGGCAAAGAAGAAAGTTTTGAGGAGTCCTTCACTAAACAATAAATTTACAATAATTCCCAGCTAACACTTTTTTGCTTGGAATTTCCTTAGTGCAGTGAAAAGACCTAAAAAATTGCTGTATACAGGGTATATCTCTAAGGCTCTTAATGGCACCAGGAGTGAATTCCAAACCTCTGCACAGCTAAGGGTGACAGAGATTCTCTACTTTTTCTGAACTAGATAATGCTCTCATAAAGTAGCATCCAGTAAAGTGTGCAGATCTCATGTGGAGGCATTATACAGAAGTGCTGGGGCTGAACAGATGGCTCACAAATGCAGAAGAAGCTGCAGTCAGCAGATTCTTAGGAGTTTGCTTCAAGTATGGTTACATGACAAAGTTATTGCAAGGCAAGCAGGAGTATGGATTTCCAGCAAGTTTATGAACTGCCCATGTGCACACTCTCACTGTCCAACAAACCACTCTCAAAGAATGTACTGACAGCTGAAATCTAGTTGGAAATATCTTTATTAGTGAACTAACCTGGGAACACACATATTTCCACACAGAGGACTCTGTCATCTATGTGCAAAATGGCTTGAATGGTTTCTGACAAGGTTTTTGCCCACTTGCCCGGCATTCTTTCCAACCATTCACAGCCCAGGCTCATCCCCATAAATCAGTGTACGTGGCTCCTCTGTTCTGGAGGCTAAGAGAATTTTAAAGTGTGAATCCAAGCGTAGCTCTAGAAGGTGATTCCAAGTGTGTGTAGTTGACATGGCATAGTTTGTGTACTGCTATTGGGTAACATCTCATAAGCACTGTCAGAATATGCCTTCAGACTCTTCTTCAGATGGTGCAGGTTGTCCCCATTGATCTTATGGAAGTGTATAATCTTTTGAATAGCCTAAATAATATGCCTGATTGCAGTCACTCAACATCTTGTTCTTGTGGCTAAATTTGATTTTACTGCATCCAGCCAGATCCAGTGGCCTGCATAGCCTCTGTGGACAAATATGTTGTCTGTGAAGAACACTGGTTAGTTGCTAGTTAATGCATAAAAAAATAAGTCTCATAGAGTTCATGAAAATGGAAACCTTTGGGAAGTTTTTAGTCATCTTTCTAAAGGAATGATGGCTCATAGTCTAAAGTGAAGCCTTGACATAGCTCAGAAACCCAACCTGCACATGTCCTGGTGTGTATCAAAAGCAGCATGACCACCACCAGGGTAAGGGAGGTGTTTCTTCTGCTCTATTCTGCTCTGGTGAGACCCCACCTGGAGTGCTGCATCCCTCTATAGTATCCTCAGCAAAGGAAGGACATGAACCTGTTACAGCAGGTCTGGAGGAGAGTAATAGAAATGATGACAATGATAGAACATCTCTTCAGTTAAGGAAGACTGAGGGAGTTGGAGCTGTTTGGCCTGGAGAAGACCTTACTGTGACTTTTTAATACTTGAAGGAGCCTTATAAGAAGGATATGGGGACAGACTTTTTAGTAAGACCTGTGGCAATAAGTCAAGGAGGAATGGTTTTAATGTAAAAGGGTGTACATCTAGACTAGATAAAAGGAATTTTTTTTTTACAATGAGAGTGGTGAGGCACTGCCACAGATTGCCCAGAGAGGTGGCAGCTGCCCCACCCCTGAAAACCTTCAAGGTCAAGTTGGATGGGACTGAGCAAACTGATCCTAGTGGAAGATGTCCCTGATCATTGTAGGGAGGTTGGCCTAGATGGCCTCTCAAAATCCTTTCCAACCCAAGTGATTCTGTGAAATGAATAGGCCATATTAATATTCACCATGAGAAAGCTCTCTGTGTTGCACTGGTTTAATCCCCTGAGTTTGTGCAAACCCCTCCATCCATTCAATCCAGTGGATGAATAATTTTAACAGTCGCTGCTCTTTTCTGATCAAAGGATATAGGGCCTGGCAGCAGCAGCATACCTTTACAGATGGAACCTCATCTTGACTAAAGCTTCTTTTACATCACCACTTCAATATTGTAAAAATCTTCATTTGGTCTAACAATCAAATCTCTCCTGACTGCATTATATCCAGTTCATTGATCCAAGAAACATTAATTATTTCTATTAAACACAAACAGTTTCAATAAGGATTTTCTACATACTGTGCAAAACTTCAGCATTTGACCTATAATTTAAGTGTTTTATAATATTTTGATGATCTTTCCTCTGTTTATTTGCTCTGTTGAGACCAAGCATGAAAACTGCCTTTTCCACGGCATCTGCACCACTAGAAAACTCAAATTATTTTAAGGAAGTAAAATCTTCCCATCCCAAACAGCAGTAAAAGTCCACTTTGTCACAGCAATAT
Organism: Zosterops lateralis; assembly: GCF_965231275.1. Taxonomy (NCBI): domain Eukaryota; kingdom Metazoa; phylum Chordata; class Aves; order Passeriformes; family Zosteropidae; genus Zosterops; species Zosterops lateralis. The sequence continues at coordinate 84,054,535 of NC_139763.1, read as the reverse complement.
CCCCATGATGAATGTTCAAGGGCAAAGCTTTGATTAATGACAGCTGCAGTTCGGATTTCACTGATGGTGATTTTGTACCTCCTTCCAGACAGCTGCACACTTACTGCAAGTATCTAACTAGACATATTTATTATGCTAGTTTGGTTAAATAGTCATATAAATGAAGCATATGGATACTTGTATAATTTGCATCTGCAGTGTGTGACTATTATGTGAAGTAGGCTTCTAGGAGAAGAGTATCCATACTTCTGTTAAGATATTCCTATTTTGTTAAATTAGGAAGGTCTCTGATTAGTTTCCATAGAAGGGAAATACTAGTTTATTAAAGGTCATGTGGGGTGAAGGAGTGCAGTTGTTTTCTATTCAAAAGCACATTAATACACTGAAAGTTGTCCAGTAATTTCAGCTGTCCTTCCAAGGTGTTGAGTTTAGCAAAAAACTAGTGCATTTTGGGCAAGCATAGCAAACTGTAAAGCAAGTATACTGCCTTCTATTCGGTGTTCTCTTTTTTACAAATGTGAAAGACTAGTCAGCAGTTGTGATGCTGGAATTGCTGTACAGGATTGCAACTGTAAATAAGACATTGTGACAACTAGGTGGGAGAAAAGCTGAGGTAAGACTCCTAAAATTACTGATTTCACCTCTAAGTTGCTACTGTAATGTAATTAAAGTGGTGGTTGTGCAGTGATTGTTGGGAATTTGTATTTTGCATGCAAGCAAAGCTGTAGAGAAACCATCAATATGATCCATAACACAAATTCTCACTATTTTATTGTACAGATGTTATTTCAACTCTAAGTTGCATTACATGCTGTAAAGTGTGTCTTCCTCCTCTTTATACCCAGGCATCTCCTGCAAAATAGAAGCTCCTATCTCCAGTTCTATTACTCTCCTCTACCAATTTCTTTAAATATTAGGTTTTTGAAGCTATCCATTTGTAAGCTAATTGATATTTTATACTCAAAACAGAAAGTAATACAATAAGGTTTATTATACACACTGGCAGATACCAAACAGGCTTCAGATCCTTGATGTGCTGCATTCCCTGACCTTGTCTCTGCCAGAGCAAAGATTCCAGCCCTTCTTGGCCTGTCCATGCTTGCCTCCTCCTTGCCCTAGGTGATTTCCCCCACCACATACTGTTACCTGCAGCCTGAATCCTGATTTACCTTGAGGAAATTGGGCAAGAGTCTCACCATGCAAAAACCTCCCATCAATTGTTTTGTGATTGTAATCAGCAGTGTTGCAATGCAGAGAGAGATGCACAGACCAATTTATGGCTTCAGAATTAATTTCTCTTGTGAGTTGTTACTAGCAGGTAAGCTGCAAAAAGCTTACACACGCTCAAATACTCCTTTTTTTGTTTAGCGACTGCAATCATGGGGGTAGTAAAATCCTACAAGTTGGTGCTAGAGTTTGACACATCACTGCAGCAAACAAGAAGGTTTTGAGCTAGAGAAAGTGCCCTGCTCCCACATCCTCAGCAGATTCCAACAAATTAGTGTTAATTCTCTTTACCCTTCATGTACTGTTAAGTGCATTCTCTTCACAAGCTAATAAACCATAGTGGATGGTAGTGTCTAAAATGAAAGTATGTTAAGAAACATTTTACTTTCTATTGTTTATTGTTCCTTGTGTACAATACACTGTGCTTCTTAGGACCAGTAATTAATGCAGGTGATGCGGTTTTTGGGGGGATTGCTCTCGAGGGGATGGTTTATACTGTACCAATTTTTTTTTCCTTGCTTGACAAGGGCTGGGAACAGCGAGTAAGAGTTGTCACCAGGTGGCACCATTAACCTAAGTTATGTTTCAGTGAGGTGAATGCAATGAAGTTTATATTCAAAAGGAATTTAGTGGAGAGATTGCTCTTTTCACCTTCCTTCAAAGTAAACACACAGCACAGAGAGTAGGCCAAATACTTCTGTTCATTGTCACATTATAGGTTATTTCATGCATTTGCAGTGTTATAATGTGCTGAAGATTCCTCCCTGCTTTGTATGTGGTAAGTAAAATGCATGCCTATATTTCTCCAGAAAACCCTTGCCTTCTTAAGAATTTTGCAATATATTTCACATCTGGTGCATTGAAAAACAAAATTCCCCCTAGTGAAATCCCAGAACAAGACCAGGGAATTCTCAGATGAAAATACTCATGTCTAAATATTGTTTGAACATTTTAAGATTATATTCTATGAAGCTAAGCAATAAGAAATCGATTTTCCTTACTTACAGTGAGTAGCATCATGGGCAGTGCAGGGGAGATGATGAGCCCTATCCCTGGCTGCTGCTCAGAAGTGGTGCTGACCCCTCTGTATCAGAACTGCTGCAGCCTCCATCAGCTTGTGCTGCTTCTTGGCACTCACTGGGTGGTGTAGCTGTCCTCTGAAGCAAGGAACAAAACTTTTCCCCTTGCAGACATTTAAATAGCTTGAGTTGAAAAGTTAGAGTTTGTTTTGAAAGAGTCAGGTTGCTTTTTAAATGGCTTTCAGAGAATTTTATCAGCTTGATCCTGAGATGGTAAACATCATGATGTTTTTTCTGAACAATGATATTAACCTAATGGCAGGAGATTAGGGTGGCCCTTGGGAAACAGCAAATTCTTGTATTCTGATCAGGTATTAAAAGAAATGCAGACCATCAACCATTTCTTTCTGCATATGCTGGAATATTTAAACTTAGCAGTGTTTTAGCTAGCAACTCTGGGATGGTTTAAAGCATGGCTGTAGGGTGCAGGCTGTAAAAGTAAGCAGAGATTTATACTTTAAAGGATTATTTCATTAAATTTTTATTAGAGTGAAACCATGAAATGGATATTGTTCATGTGAACTGTGAATTGTAAGGTCACATAAAAGCAATAGTTGATTATACTGGGGCATTTGCTCCCGTTTCAGTTATTTCAAGGGTGTTACTGGTTAGCATTTTATTGTACTAAACTGCAAGTCATGCTGTAATTTAAGTTATACAAATTTTATGTGGTTTTTTTACCTTTGCTTGCTTTACTGATCAGCTGCGAAGGTCACTGATTATGTAGTCTTTGTGTCAGTGTCCAGTTCTTGTGTTAAATAGAGGCAGTGGAGTCTGTCCTTGGGGATATTAAAACCTTGAGTGGACTAAGCTCTGAGGAACTTGATCTAGCTATCCCTGCTTGAGCAGAGAGGTTGGAGTAGGTGTTCTCCAGAAGTGCCTTCTGGCTCTGAGTCTAGCAGAAGAAAGGTCCTGGCAAACAGAACTTTGGAATTTCTCTGATTAAGCCTGTGAAGTGCCCCATGTGGAAACTGCATAATTGTTCTCAGGTCAACTCCTTGCTGGTAAAGATAAGAGCGATATTCAGAGCACGTGGAAAGAACAATTCTTGTGAGATTTACATTTTGTTGCCATTTTTAATGATGTTTACCCATTACAGTGCAATAGACACTTAAATTCCAACTTGTCTTCATCCTCTAGCAAAGCAGGAAGTGTGCATGGTGTATCTTTCTACCAGGCACTGAGCAGCTGCGGATTTTTTTTTTTAATTATTATTATTTTGGGTTAGTTAGTTAGTCGGGGTTAGGGTTAGAAGGTAGAAAGATTCAGCAATACAATATCTTAAAGTGCCATTAAGGATCTGGCAAAATATTGTCACTTCTAAACCATCCTGTGTGTACACTCAAACCTTTTCAAGTTTCAGTGTGCTGACTCAATGGGCACTTTAAACAGCAGCACTAGCAGTATTATTGCAACCATGGTCTAAGGAAGAAAGTGATGCAGGGCTTGTAGGGAGAGCAAGATCAGCCAAGTAGGGGTTTTTTGACAAAAGAGGGTATTGCCTGAAAGAGTATCTCCCTGATGCTGATTTTATTGGTTTATGTAATAAAAGATGGAAATGGAAATAGTGACGTTATCAAATTCATCTGTGGTCCAAAAAATGTTATCTTTTTTCACTGTTTGAAGAATCCAAATGAGGTATTAGGAATATTACTCCTGAGTTATGATAAGACTTGTTTATTGTTTGCCTGCTTCTCTCAATTTTAAATGGGGACATGGATGTGGCAGCAAAAAGGAAATAAGTTTGATGTGTGGATATCTTTATCTAGGATGCTGTTTTCAGTAGAATTCTCAGCACTCTAAAGCCTGTAAATCATGTAATAACATAAATCCTAAACATAAATCCTAAATTCCTTGGTGTCATAAAACACTACTAATACTTCAAACCATTTATTTTCACTATTTTCCTGGGGGGGGTTTAATTTTTGTATTTCCTCTTGATGTATTTCTCTGCATTATTTCACATTTCTGGTTTAAATTGCTTTCTTTTTTCTTTTTGCCTTTTTTTTTAGATTTTCTGTGGTCAGTAGCAAGTCATTGATTTTTGTACAGGCATCATCTGGATTTCCAGCAAGTACTGCAAGAACCCAAATGTTTTCTTGGATGTGATGCTGCAGGCAGCTGCCTGTGCTCATAACTGATTCCGTTCCTGACAGCTTTAAATTATTGCTGTTTTCTTGCCTGCAAGCCTTCACTGAAATTCTTGCACAAGCCCAGATATATCAGGAAAAATGTGGGCAAAACATATGAAGAAAGTAATTTATCCATCACTGACAGTTGAGCAGTGCATAACAATCTTTCAGTGGCTGGTCAAGGGTGAACGGGGCAGTGGCTGTTTCATAATGTGAGTTGGAGTCAGAATGTCTATAGGACCTGTAGACCTTCTATTTACTTTTCAGAAGTTTATCTGCACTCATATAGACAACTGATGAATAGTTTATATTTCTTTTTCTGTTAGGAGTTTGCATTCAGGTTATTATTTATACATTGCTCCTCTGAAATGTAGCAGAACTGACAGGTGGTTGTTTTGATTGGAATGGAGTAGATCTGATTTCAACTAACCATAAACTTAAATAGGGAGTTTTCAGGAATCCTCACCTGGATGAAATTTTTTGCAAGTAGTTTTTCTTCTTCATTTCTTTTTTAAATGAATTGACAATAGCTAAAGTTATTTATAAATGACATTGATATTTGGCAAGGATTGCTGACTGAAAAATAATCATAGAGTATATCAGATTGGAAGGGACCCATAAGGCTTGTTGAGTCCAATGCCCTGCTCCTCACAGGACTACCAAAAGTAAACCATATGACTAGGAGCAGCATCCAGACATTCTTTTGACTCTGACAGGATTGGTACTCTGGCTATAGAATCACAGAATGTTAAGGGTTTGAAATGGACCTTAAGGACCATCTAGTTCCAAAGCCCTTTGCCATGGGCAGAGACAACTTCTACTAGACCAGAGGTTGCTCAAGGCCTTACCCAACCTGGCTTTGAACTCTACAGCCTCCCTGGCTGACCTGTTCCAGTGCCTTACTACCCTCAAAGTAAAAAACTTCCTCCTATTATCTAACCTAAATTTCCCCTCTTTCAATTTCTAGAGTCCAGTTTCTTTTCTGAATACTTATGGGAAAACATGAAGGTATTTTAGGCATATCTCAGGCAGTAGCTGGCTAATGGTTTCATGTTTGGGGGAATGGAGATGCATGTATTCACTTGTTTTCAGTGCATGGTACTGACCAAGCTACCCAGTGACAGGCACGGGTTTCCATTCTGGCTGCATTCTGAAATCTGAATTTCCAATCATCTCCTTCTCTCTAGGTAAATTAATCCAAGTTAACTGAATTGTGTAAACTGCTCTACTCTCTCTCCGAGTAAAGTAAAATGCAGCAATGCCTGACTCATGCTTGTGTACACATTTTGTGAAATAGGTGTAATTTGTATATTTCTCTGCTTTGTTTTACTGACTATACATCAGATACCCAGGAACTTTCTGGAAGAACACACTTCTAAAATTTTCCCAGGAATCTCTGTGGTTCTAATAATATTGGCTTGCACTGGGTCTTTATTGATTAAGTCCTAAATCAAACTTGAAAAGGATGCTGATCACCTAAATGACAGTGAAATCATTTTTTCCATAGCTACAGCTCAAGGAGCTTATAGTATAATGAAAGGAGAAATGGACAATCTAGCAGAGGCAGGCTCTACAGAAGATGCACAGAAAGGTGGGCATAGTGGTGTTTGGACATGTTTCTATAAGATCCAAATAAATTTAGGCTTATAAATATGCCAAAGAGCTGTATCTTTATCATGAAAGTTAATAATTAGTTTGAGTGTTGGAAAATGAAATTCTAACTCAGTTACAGTAGCACATAACTATTTTTGGTGTAGTTGGGAAGCACTGACTGTGTACTGTGAGAACAGTGCAAAGTCAGTCTCTGCTCTGCTGCTGCTGTTCCTTCTACACCTGAAAACTGTGTCATGGGGAACCCCTGGAGCTTGGTCTTCAAAAAACTACTCTGAATTAGATTCCTTCCTGTGCCAGCAGACATCCTTTCAAGCAAGAAAAATATTTTGCTGTCCTTGAACTGTTAAGCTGTGAGGTGGAATAGCCCAGGTCAATGTGTTTGCCTAAGTCCACTTCTCAAGAGTCAGAGGCTGTTTGCTGATCTCCTGGCCAGGACAACTGCTTCTTATCTGCTCTTGACCCTATTTGTTCTCTTTTACTTGTAGCTCTGCTACAACTGAAATTTTCTATGAGTTTAGCTCTGAATCACCTGAATACACAAACCTTTGTGTTTGTAGTTTCACAGGGAAGGTCAACACTATAACTGAGAATAAATTAATTTGGCATAGATGGCCGTGTCTCTGTTGTGCTGCCTGGGTGGGAGCCGGGGTGGGTGAGTGTGTTCATTGAAAGAGGTTCTTCCCCAAACTGGATTTATTAATGAAACCCTAACTATGATACTGTGCTTGCCGTGTAGGTAGCAAGTGGGTAATTCTGTAGAAGCTTGGTAACAACAATCACATCTGTACAGCTATGGATGCTTTCTATGCATAATGCGTATTTGACTGTTTTTTTTCTTTGTACCTGTCTTCCCCTGTACATCTGTATTCAACACACTGTATTTGGTAAACTCAGACCTATCTGAGGAGAGGGGAAAAAATTTCTCTGGGGTTAGTTGGTTTTAACATTCAATATATCATTCGGAAATATGTCATCTAAGTGTCTCTGTTTTTAAACACCCTGTCTTAGGCTGAAAAACTGGTTTCATGGGGAAACCTAGAGAAATGAACACAGAAAAGCAGAATAGAAAAATCCTGGAAAATAAGAGGCAGTATTGCTCTTCCTTTCATTCCTGTTTTCTGCTTCTGGGAATTAGATTAAGTAAAAGACAGGAGAGGAAAAAGAAAATACATCCAAAATTCATACTTACATTAATGGAACAATACCCTGAATGGGAAATCATGCCAAAAGTTGCATCTGTGCCTTTTGCAAGATGGTGATAAAAAAGCAAAAGAAATCTCTCCATTTTCAAGATAGCTTCAAAAAGAAAGCAACCAGACATGGAACCACCTCCCATACTTCATTGCCAGCAGCTCTTGCATGTGATGTCCTTGGATGCCCAAAAGATTAGCCAGTCTCATCCACCTGGCCCATGTCTCAGGGATCAAAGACATTTCTCCATCTACAAACTTAAGGTCATGGTAAGTATATTCTTTTACTAAGTTGTGCAATATTTTAATAATAAACAGTGTTACAGCTTTTTGTTTTTTAATTATACTGAAGCACAAAGTTGTTTGTGTCTACCAATTGTTATGAATTTATTAAATGAAGGAAAGGCTGTAGTACAGTGTAAGAAAGACAGCTTTGTGAAGGCTGTTATGAAGTACAAGAATTGATATTATTTTCTTTTCTTTTTCAGCTCTCTGAAAGTGAAGAGGACAAATTGAAAGTTACAGTCTGAGAAGATTAATAGGGATATCTGACTCTTGAGGGGGTAACAGTCCTCTTATGTGGCAATGCATTATGAGCAACAAAAAAGGTATCCTTTAAAATTACTTTGTGTTCTCAATAGGAGCAGACAGAACACATGCCATAGGAAATTTACATCTACATTTTATTTTCATAGATTAGGAATCTGTTAAAAAAATCACACACAAAAAGCACATAAATGCAGATTTAATCTGTGATTTGGCGGTTTCTGTATATTCACCAATCTGAAAGTTTCTTCTGCAGTGGTTTTATTGATTTAATCAAATCAATAAAACCAAATCAAGTTTTTGTTTGGCAAGTGTATTTTCCTTCTCTTTTGAGGTAAAAGGCCTTCTCCTCCCCATTATGAAATCTCAGTTACAGTTCATTTACAGCAGAAATTCAGAAATTGGATGAAGTTTCAGCCTCTCAGTGGTCATTGACTCAGAACCAGATCAAGCAGAGAATAAGGCCACTTTTTGACAGCTGGAAAGGCATCTGATTGTCAGCTGCAACCTGTGAAAGATCAAGTCAAAGATCTGAAACAAAATAAGTGTTTTGCACTTGCCTGGTGTGAAATTCGTGTTTGCATTTTGGTCTGGTTTCACAGACATTAAATGAGAGTCTACATTTGTGGTGGCACATAGTCAAAATTGCTCTTGGCCAGCTGGATACTACATGCCTTTCTTAAATTCAAAGAATTATTACACTGGATCATTAAAATTCTAATTTAATGCTCATTATACCTGAAGAAATTATTTTCCTCTTTTGGTGCTGTCCTTTTCTGGTTTTCTTACTGCAAGTTTAATAACTACTGAGCCTTATCTTCCTCTTAAGAAGAAACAACTGCTTTTAATCTAATGAAAAACATGTATTCTTGAGAAATCACTGATTCTGTCACTGTCGTCTTAAACTTGCTGCTGTCAACACTGAAGGTGTAAAGTCTGATCTCATTTGGATTCTGAATTACTGAAGGTGTGGGACATCAGAATGTTTTCCCTAGAGGCCAAAGAGGGTGGAACAGTCTTCTCTGGTCTCTTCTTGTTGACTTCTCACAAGATTCTCTATAGCTAGGAAGCTGTGGTCCTTGAGATATCTGTCTGTGCTTACACTTATCCACAAGCCCCGTATCCACTTACTCAGTAACTGTTTCTTATATTCTTTTCTGAAGTGCAAGGCTACCATTTTCTGTATGTACCTCCATGTAACCACATCTCTACTGGTTTCTCAGCTGAATTTCTGCTCAAAGTGGGTTGATAGAGATGAGTTTGAATCAACCACACAGCTGGGCACTCCTCATACTCTTCTGTATTTCTAGATGTAGCTGACTGTCACTGTGAAGGGACTTCTCTGCTCTTTGTAGAGGATTTAGCCTATACAAGAAAAGGGTCACGTTCTGAGAAATCGAGAAAAATCATCTGTGTGTAGTGGGAAGAGTGACATGAAGATTTCAGTCGCTCATCCAGGCTTTGCTAGAAAGCCATGGGAGTTTGGAAAGAGTCTTGAATTCAGAAAGATCATGGTAGAGGAGCTTGTGATGCAAAGAGTCTGTAGGAACAGTATTACAAAGTTATATAAGAGATTGGTGTTTTTTTTTTTGTTTTTTTTTTTTTTTTAAGCTGTGCTCTGTTATTGTCATTTTACATGTCAAAGAGCCTTTCTGCTTACAATGGAATTTTAAGATACTTGTTTCTTTCCTATAGCACTAAAGATATCCCAGTGCCTCAGGTGACATACTTGGGAGAAGAATGCTGTTGAATAATGTGAAAATAAAACTGGTTACTTAAGACCAAATGGACTATATAGAAATGTCTTTTACAATCAGAAGTGAAGAAATGAAAACCAGACTTCCTCTTCTTACACCTAGATTAAATCAGAGAGGTCTCTGTCTGCCTTTATCTTGCAGTGGCTCTAAATGCTTTTCTGATGCACACCTTCTGAGGAATTCTTTTATCTGTGCATGTCTTGCATTTCAGGTTTACATGCATCAAAGGGAGCTTATTCCTGGCAAGAAAGCATTAGCTGATCTTTAGCAAAGATCTCTAAAGGATCTCAATGGGCTTACTCTTTACCCCCAACACATGTACTTCTTTTCTCCTCATACTCATTCAATATATTTCAGTCATTTAGCTAAAATGAGGGGTCTTAATGTCTTAGACCAAGCATTAATCTCCTGCAGTACACTGCCTATTCAGTAGCTGTTTGACTCAATGCATACCTTCTCTCTGATTCAGTGTCTCCATCCATGTATGTAAATATTTTATATTTCAGCAGCCTGTTCTGGTGGAAGGTGTCCCTGCCCATGGCAGGGGGGTTGAAACTAGGTCATCTCTAAAGTCCCTTCCAACCCAAACCATTCTGCAAATCTATGTTGAATATGCTTATTATAAACATCTAAATTGTGCAGAGGTATGCAGATCACTGAGACCAGTTGGGATGGTAATTCAATAGTTTAGATATGGTCCTTCTGAACTTGTCTCCCCGGCTAGCTCTGCTCTTCAGATACCATATAAATGAGTTAATCCTTTGAGTCCAGATTTCAGACAGAGAAGTGACCTTGCTTGGAAGAAGGAGCGGCTCAGACTTGGTGTTACTTAGGAAGGGGTTTATTCAGGGCGAAGGCCCAGGTGGTCAAAGTGTTTGTGAGTCCCAGTTCTGGGTCTCTCCTGCTCTTATGAACAGGGGCGTTACTCATGGAAATAAGGGGGAGTGACAAAGGTAGAGGGAGGTTTGACATTGCCATTTAGGGGTAAAATGGGTGTGGAGATACCTGAAGCCTTGGCTGAGCATCTGTCTTAGCCAGGGCCATCAAGAACCACAGGTGTGTTCACAGATAAGTTACAAAGCTATACAAGGGGCTAGGCCAGGGCTATTAAGGAAAGCGGGGTGTGAATGAACACTTACAGAAACTGGGATACAAAAATTATACAAAATTTAGAAAACCCAAAATGCACACTGCAACATTTAGATACCATCATAGATTTGGGAAAATGAAGTGTTACAAGCTTTGCTTTCCTATGTAACAGCAAAAGGCAGAAATAATATTGGGAGAGATTTCTGGGGAAATATTCTCAGAGTCTTGATGAAGGGTACTGGGAAGTCACAGAAGGAAGGGCAGAGGAAGAACTCAAAGATGAAAGCAGGGCAAAAAGGTAAAGTCAGTGGCCTGAGGAAATTGAATTCAAAATCAGCCCACTGAGGAGCAGAAGAAAACATGGCCAAAAAGAAAAAAAAAGGTGAAAAGAAGAAAAGAACATAAAACAACTGAGAGAAAAGTGATATGATTAAAACTTTGAAGAAAAATGTCCATGAGAAGAGGAGGAGAAAAGGAAAAGCATAAGTAAAAGGAGGCCATGAGAATGATTGTATATAGCATCTCAAACTAGATGATTTGTCTTTTTCAGAATTTTTCTTATTTTTATATGAAAAGCACAATGTTGCAAAGTAAAGGCTGAGAGGAAAGAGATTCTGTACATATGTGTGTGTAAGTGTGGTCTAACTGCCTTTGCATAGGGTGGAATAATGATAGATAGTGAAGGAGACTAGTATCAGCCTGTCACATTATGAGTTTTACTGGTAACTGATTTTGAAGTTATAATGGCGGGGTAAGCTTCAGCGATCCAGATTTTAGAGGTGACAGTGACCTACTCTGAGGTGGCTGTCCGAGAGTTCTTTTATTATCAGTGGGAGGAAATAACCTCTTTTTAAGAGGTTGAATACTACATTACAGAAGTGTTTCCCTGCAGGGGCTGAGTCCCGTTTGAAAGATGGGCCAATAATACATATTCCATTTTATCAAGTGTTCAAAAATATTCAGAATTTTCATTATAATTGTTCCACATTGGCTTTTTCAAACAGCAATACTGTATTCCCCTCCACTGAGACACTCCTCTTATCTTCCCTCCTTGTCTTTCTTTTAACATGGGAGACACATTAGGGATTCCATTCTTGCAGCTCAGCTCAGTGTAAAGGAGAACTAGGATAGGAAAACTACTGAGAACACCTTGGATACTATTATATGATTTCCTTGGCATTTAATAGGATTCCAGAGATATTGAATATTCCCACTTGTCTGACTGCAGATGGTGCCCAAACCAGTGATACAAGTCCTGTAAACTCCTTGGTTTGGGAGGACTTCTTCCTCAGTGAAAACATTTATTTAAAAATACACAAATACTGTGATGGTTAAGTTATTTTGGGGGTTTCTGTAGCTTGATATGTTTGATAATCTGCTTCGGATATTGCCAGAAACTGTCTGAGCTTCAGAAATGCCAGTTTCCTTTCTCAAAGGGTCTGAGTGGGAGCTGTCTCCTGGGAATACCATGAGACCTCCTGAGAAGGTCTTTGGGTCATTGCAGATCCTATTTGACTGAGCCGCTGGATGTCTTGAAGCTTTGAACAAATAGTGAAGGTCAATGACAAAATAAAAAAGAGAGAATAGGAGTATAGGTTGTCCCTCCCCAACAGCAGGGAAGAGAAGGATGTGAATCAGACTATATTTTATACATTGTTATTTCTGCTAAAAATCCTTATATCCAGCCCTTCAGAGAAATATCCATCCTTGCTAGGCACAAGAAAAGTGAAAGCCCAAGGTCTGCATTTGCTTATGACAGAGTTCTTTGTGTAAATCATTCTGGCTTACACTCTCACTTGCTTTTAATACATCACTTCAGAGTTGTTAGTTTTTGTGATGGGTAAAATGCATTCAGAAGATGCACTGGATTTTCCCCAGCATAACACAGGTTGTTTGCAACTGCAGAACATTGTCTCCTCACAAGACTCCTCCAAGTCAGTGTTACCATTTGTCACAGTCTGTACTGAGTAGCTGGAACATTCACAGCCATGAGAAAGAACCAGGCTGTCTCCTACATTTATATTAATTCATATCAGACAGAACTGGATGCGTGCAGTAAATTTGAAGGTTCTTGCTTCTACCTGTCCCCATGTGTCAGACTGGATTATCCCACAAACTTTCCGACTGCCAAATCATTGACATGCGTGCCTCAGTTTCCCTAATTGTGAAACAGGGATCATGACACCTGTCTCCCAAAGGCAGTGTTTATGGTGGATGCCTGCAAGGAAGAAATTTTTATCTCTAGAAACACTTTTGAAGGTTGTTTTTTTTTTTTTGCGTCTATGAGTAAGTTAATCTTTGGAGAAGGCCATATCTGAGGAGAATGAGTAACAGCCTGTACTTCAGGAACTGTGAGGAGTGGGTTTGGGGAAGGGTATTATAGTAGCAGGTCTCTGAACTTGAAATTCAGAGTTGTATCTTAGGCCTGAAGTGATATAAAAACCCATGATCAGTCTCAACCATCTAACTTCAGAAGTGCTAACCTAATTTTTTGTGATATTTATAAAGAAAAAATAAAATCCTGTGTGTAAAAATGGTGAAAACATTCAATTTTATTCAGGATATTAAATGTAAATCATGAAAAAGGTGAAAGCCTTTCATTTGTAGCATTCAGTACATTGTTCAGGAGAGGTAAGGGAAGAGAAAGCAGTCAGGACTCCTGACAAATTGGTGTGGTTTAATATAACAGAAATGAAAGAGAAAATGAAGCAATTTGAAACAGAACAAAATCTAAAATATACCTGGTTCTTATTTCAATCAGATGGCAAAATGTTGATGTACTTTTTTAATAACATAGACACATTCTTATGAGTGTTTTCATTTGCCTTTTTGATTAGCAGTTGAATTTGATGATCTTAGAGGTCTTTTCTAACCTAAATGATTCTATAATTCTGTGAATCACAGTAGAAATGACATTTCCTTACAGCATTCAAACCGGTTGTTAGCACCAATAGCCAAATTTGGTTTGCCTGTGTTGTTACCTGAGACAGGGGACAGTTAAACACCAAGTGTGAGGTTATGCAGAGGGTGCCATGAAGAATTGCTGAGGGATCTCTCAGTATAGCTGGTGAAGCAAACAGCACTTCCTGAGGCCTGACCCATCCTAGACCCTTCCCTTTATCCCACATTTTTGTGATGATCTTAATAACTTGGTTTGAGCCAAGGTTCCCACTAAACTTACACCTTGTATCTCTGCTGACTTTCCACGGACATAAATATCTATCCACCTCTTTGCCCTTCAGTCCCTGGGATATGTGATAATCCCTCAGCTCCCTGTCCCTGCTTTCTGTGAGGGCCCATCCTGACCTTTGGTTAGGTGTAACCTCGGGGATTTTTGAGCAAATCCTCAGTGCAGGTGCAGTGGCTCATCTGTTGAGGGATCCATGACAGCAACCTCACTCAGCCCTACATGTTGATATAAATACAGATGGCAGGTTTTACCTCTCTGCCTGTGTAGGCTGTGGATATATCCTTTCAGTGCAAGTGTCTCTGAGCTGATATTTTCACTCTCTGGTTGTAACTGGAGATAGAAGAACAAATTATTTTTTCCTCTTATGGTGATATAAATGTGGATCAACTTTCCTGAGTGCAGATTAACTCAGCACAGATAACTCTGCAGCCTGCACTTGTATCAATTCATACTGATGTGATCTGCTCCTGTGGTACACACTGTGCTCTTCTCACCTAATATTCAACATTTGGCAGCATCAGGGAATTTGATAATTTCTTTTTATTTTGCATCTGTGTGTATGTGTTATGGATGCTTTAAATGGGTGCAACCTTGACATTTTCAGTCATTTAGAGGACATTAAAAGTGTGAAAAGGCTTTAATTGTCTTTAAGCACTTTCTGATTGAAGATATTCCACTTGCATATCATGCTCCCCAAAGATGCTAAGCTCCTTTCAAACCAGTTACTAGACTTTTGCACTGCTATTGAATTTTGCTTTCTGTGATTGCTTTTTCTTCCCTTCAGCCATCCCTGTCTTCAGTGAACCTATTAGTTTTGTGCTTATAATTCTGAATGTGTCCCTCTGTACGTTGTAAGTCAAAGTGGCTACATTCTCACTCTTCAAATGTCCTTCAGTAATATATTGTGCTCCCTGTGCCACATAGTGCATTCACCAAAGACTGAAACAAAATATGACAAAGCTTGTGCCAGCATCTTCCTCAAGAGATCTTGAATCTCCCTGATGAAATTTGCATGTGGGAAAATTTAATTAATTTGTTTAGCTTCTCCTAAAAGCAGCCAAGAACACTATTAGCCGCTATTTAAAATGTCAGCACTTCCCATAGCTACCACACAGTAGTGCCTTGCGTTACCACAGTTTTCCATTGTACTCAATAATTAAAGCCTGTTAGTGGAAGAAAGATGGTTCTATTTGGCATACGTTGGCTTTTGCACACTTTCTATCTTGTGTGTCCTGAGACAGAGCTGATCATTACTGCCTGCCAGTGCCTGTCTTCAAATTGCATTAGACAGATTTGTGCCTCTGTGCCGTGTCACAGGGAGTGTTTTTCATATCTCACCCTTGTCAGAGCATATGGCTTTGACCCTGAACTTATAAAACCAGGGAAACTATGATGAGTCAACAGTTTTCAAAGTTGTAATCAGGTTAACCAAACACAGGTTCAGTAAAACCGATTTTGAGCAGCGTCATTTACATCTGGGATGATGCTTTGTTCTTTCTGAGTCAGCCTTTCATGAATGCTAATGGTCCTCTAGCTAGGAGTAGAGACACTGCTAGCAGTAGGCATCTCCCATTGCTTCTTAGAGCATTCTGTAATCATTTGTTATTTCTATGTCTCCTGAAAGGCCCTGCTTTTACAACAGATTCATATTGGAAGTAATCTGTCCTTTTATACCTCAGGATGCTGATTTGCCTCTAGAAAGGTATGGAAAAGATGGTTGCACTACAGGGAAGACTGTCTGCTTATGAAACTCCACTCTGTAATAAGCTATCATCAATGATGAGGCTTGACCAAATTCAAAAATTGTCATAATCCCATTAGTTTGCCTTGCTGAAAGCCCTTAGAAAGCAGGGGATAAAAATCTCAGATTAAATATGCTGGAAAAGCTTCAGTTATTGGGTGAGGCACAGACCCAAGTCCCTTATGAAGTTCACTCTGGGCCATGCCAATAGATCACTGTTTCCATTCTGCCTCTCATCTGAAAAGTGTCATCTCTGATTGCCCTGTGTCCCCTCAGGCAGTGTTCTCTACTTCAATATGTAGAAACCATGTCACCACGAGCATCTAGAAGCAGTTATGGTGTGTCTCTGTTGAACCTTGCTCAGACTGGATTCCACACAGGATCCCTACACCTGACACAGCATCTACAGTTATGAACTAATCTACCTTCACACACATCTGAGAACTGAAAACTTTTTTAGACTTTGTTACAACAAAGAACTTTGGCATGAAGTTTTTAGGCCAGATGTACAAAAAAATACAAAGGTCCCTAGGTGCCACTAATTTTAACTTAACTGGGGTGGATTTGTGGACCAAAGATTTGACATCTTACATATTTACAGCTTCCAGGTGTTTTTGCCTTATAAGAAATCATGGTGTGGTATGTGTTCTCTCAGCAGCCTCCTGGGGCTTCAGTGCTGATGACAAAGGTGTTTAGGCACTTGTATCTGCAGGGGGGGCATCACCTAGAATCTTTAAAATATTTTTGCACACACTGACTTTTGGTGGAATTTGTATTCTTACAGTTTGCATGTGCTTTGGTAAATCCCACTAGCCACATTGCTGGCTTATTTATGTGCCTTCAAAAATGTTGCCCAAGGACTCCTGGTGTAGCAAGGGTCATAAATCTCTTCATGCATATAATTCCATGCCTGCATATATAATAGCAAATATCACAAAGTCTTCCACTTTGTTCCAAGCAGATATCACACTCCGTTCAACCTTGTAAGTCAAGTCATCGTTTGCATCAGTACAAAGCAGCCAGATCTTTTTGGTTCATAGCCATGATTTGTTTACTTAAAGACACTAACAAAGAAAACCAGCTCTAAATTCAGCCAGTCAAGATGCCTGCTTAAAGTTTTTGGACGGGGCAAAATGCTGGATGTTATCTGACCTTATCATGTGAGCATGGAGTAGGTGAAAAATGCTACTCCTGGGACAAGTCACTGACAATTTTGATATAATAGTGTTTGCCACTCACTGCACAGATTCTGTAGCACTGGACAATGAGTCAGCAGTCCAAGTAGGGATTGAAGAGTGAGGGCATAATAATTCTCTCTGACTAGAAGTGGGTCACCCATCAAAAGAGTTTCCTAAGCAGAGTAAGCCCTCTTTTACAGCCTTCTGGTAGAGATGTTGGACCAGTGATCCTGGGCAAACTTATCCTGTGGTTTCATCCACTGTAGCCTTTTTAAAATTAAATTTCATGGCTGTTTTGTGAAGGAAGCATCTAGCCAGGCTTTATCTTTTCCTCTGTAACTGCAGTGCTGTTAACAACTCTAGCAAATGTTTCCTCTCCTGTATTTTCATTGTTGTCAAATACTTGCAGAATTTGCAATTTTGTATGTGTTAAATGACTTGCGCTAGCATTTTTGCGGCATTACCTGTCATCCTGTAAAGTCTCATTCCTGTAGCCTTAATCACCATGTATTTCTTTATTCTGTGAGTATTATTATTACATGAGTATTACTGCCTGGCTTTTGCTTTTTTCCAGTTGACTAATTTTTATACTGAGTTTCAAAGTCATGCTGAGCCTGCCCTGTCACAGCTCAGTAACATCAATATAACCATTTCCATTGCCACAAGGTCTGCACCATACTGCACTTTTAGAGGTATTATTTCAGTAGTATGAGGGGCTCTTGTGCATGTGTGATGTATGTGCTCTGCATTTCTGTGTCACCCAGTAGTCCTGTCCTGATCCTAGGGAGTGGTTTAAAATGAAACAAATTAATATTAGGTTTTATTTTTTTCTGGATCTAGTGTTTTTTTTTTTTTTTTTTTTTTTTTTTTTTTTTTTTTTTTTTTTTTTTAATTTAAAAAACCCCCATGATTGTATGTTATCTTGTTTAAGATTCAGCTTCTTTTATCAGATGCCCATGCAGAATACACAATAAGATTAAGCAGAAACCCCATTTTCTCCTTTTGTTCTCTTTCACTGTCTGGTAGCTGCTCTTCATTTGGGAACTTCTAAAAATTTAATTAAGGTGCAGGTGACATCTTTCAGCTCTTCTATTAAAAATAGTATGTCCTAGGACCATCCAAGTTCATTCATCTAGCTGCACAATTTCTATATTATTTTTGCTTCTCATTGTAGTTCTGGATCAACCCACAATTCTTTGGTCAAAATGTATGGATAAATATTATATGCTTGTTGGAAATCTTTCCAATTATTCTATAGATCTGCTCTGCTGAAATGTCAAGTTTAAAATAAGCTTGTTGCGTTCCTTTCATTCCCTCTGCCTTGGAAATTTGGCTCAGAAAAGCAGCATCCATCAATAGATTCAGCTGGAACTGAAGTGCCAAGAACTTGCAAAGTCTGCTCTTGGCACAGCCAGGTGTGCAGTCGTGAGCAGGGCCCTTCTTCTCTATGCTGAACTTTGAAGGAGCCTCTGCTGAAATTTGCAGATATGGTTTTGTTCTTTTACTTAATTGCCTCCACATTTTGAAGCCTGTAGTGAATATTGCTTGACTGGCAGCAGTAATCAAAGAGTAGAAAACTTCTCATTTGTGTCTGCATCTACAAAGCTGCACCTGCAGAGGCCTCTGTTCAGTGGGGGTTTTTTCAGTTTCCAGCATTTCATAAAAGAAACAAAACCACTTTCAAAAATGAGCTATAAAAGATGTTTCTCTTGTGTAAACTGGGGGTACAAAGAAACATCTATTTAATAGAGATATTGTGAAGATTAGGTAGTTAAATATTTAAAGATCTTGGAAAGTGGCTGTAATTATGTTCAGTGAGTACAGCTTAAATATTTTCTTAGTTCTAACAGGAAACAGAAACTCAAATTGATTGTGTGTAACCTTCTTACAAACCCACTTTCATTGTTCCCACACTGTTTTAGACATAATGCATTAGTAGCTTTCCCTAGGAAGAATCCCTGTTTTTCTTTCATTATTTATGACTTATGAAGAATAATTGATGTCAAATATGTCTGTTGGCTCCTGTTCATTACAGTTACCAGTGATTAATAAAATATATTTTACTTTAGTGAATAACACAGACGAAAACAATAAGAATATATATAATATTATAAAAAATATGTTATAAGTTTTTCAGTCCCTTGAGCTCTGCATTATTCTTCACTCTGTGGTTAAGCTAAATAGTTAACCTCTACTGTTTAGAGCAGTGGTTATCAATACATGCATGGGTCAGAGGGTGCTGCCATCGTATCGTATTTGCTTTTTCAGTCTCTTCACAAGTCAGAAATTTCAAGTCTTACATTTTTTACATTCCTCTCTCACTGTTGCAACTTTTAATCTTTTCCTTCTCCTCTTGTGGAAGCAGATTGGAAATACATTTTTTGCCTTGGTCCATTATTAGTTTGTGCCCTGCAGTGTCCCTTTTTTTTTTTTTTTTTTTTTTTTTTTTTTTTTTTTTTTTTTTTCCTGTTCTAAGCAGGTTGCATTAGCAGTTCAGTACAAACAGCTATAATTTGTGGTTGGCTGTACCACATATCTAACCATCACTCTTTCAATGTTTCTCATCATACAGACTATGCACACACAAAGCCTTGTGGTTATTTCTTTCCTATAGTGTCCCTTCCTTTTTTTTTTCTTTTGATGTTTCCTGGTAGAAAATTCACACTATACTTTTCCCTTAGGTCTTTGTTTTAAAATCGACCTCTTAGGTGGTTTTATTCTACATTCATTCAGTAAATGCTGTCAACTCTGGATCTCCGTTTTCCCTCTCTCCATGCAAAATGAGAAAATCAGTGTTTTAAGGAATTCAGATGCAACTCTCCAAGAGGCAGTTGTGCATCCCACTCAGGTGACGTCTGTGAAATATTAATCTTTTTAGAATTAGAAAAATCTTCTCTAGGAAAGAATATTCTTTCATTTTGTCTCTTGTTATTTGATTATTGATGTGGCATCTTGCTACACTTCTTGAACACTTACTGGAACAGCGATAGGGCTTACAAGCTAAATTTAAGATTTCCTGTTTCACTGAAGAAGAGAGAGAAGGTGGGATATACTTCCTCAGGGATGATTGGCAGAACTGTCATTGGCACCTTTAAAAAAGTCATGATCTCAGGACGACTGATCAAGAACACTGCCTTATGGTGGTTTTCTAGTCACTATTTGTAATTTTTAGTGGTTTTATGTCCACACCACTGAATCCAAACTGGCAATAATTGGGCAAATGCAGGCAGAGAAACCAAAGATGAAATTGTCTTATAAAGTGATCTACTGTTTCAAATCTTTTCCCGTTAATCAATGCTGAGAGACGTCAATAAGGTAGAATATGGAAACTTAATCCACTTACTGTCTGATATATTTTGTGGCAAAGCCAGATTAGTAGTAAATTTGTCCTGGATTCTGAGAGTACTGAGAAAGTACATTTGTATCACAGGGTGAGAACAGCTGGATAATGAGAAACACAGAGATGGGAGGAAATGAGATGGAGTGTTTTAGGCACCCTACTACTGTGTGAAAGAGATGCAGAAAAGGTCGCTTGAAAAAAATCCCTAATTTTCTATTAGTTGCTAGTGCTTGATCCTGAGGTATTACTCAAGAATACTTGTTATTCAGTGTAATATGACTAAGAAAAAAAAATCTTGCTTTGTCTCACCTTTTTCATTACCTTTTATACCTTTAATTCAATTCTTGGCATTCTCAGTAGAATGATGAACTCTTAGGGCTGAAAAGCTTCCTTTTAACACGCAGACTTACTTTCCTCTGTAAGGTACTGTGGTGTGAATTTGGCAGCTTAGATATTTTATTTGTGGTGCTGTCTTGGGTTGTTTGATCATTGACATTGATTATGTCAATGGCATTCCTAAGGGTGTGCCCAATGCTGATCAATTTGTCAGTAACAGAGTGTTAATGATGTTATTGTAAAACTCCTTTTGTTAATTTGGCCAAGATTTCTCCACATATCCTACAGGAGCAGCAGAGATCTCTGGTTGTTCTCATGGTTTTGTGGGAAGCTCTGTTTAGAGGAGTTGTTCTGGCGTAAGGTGGTTGTATATGTTGTGTGTGTGGCTGTAGTCCTAGAAACAAAGGGTATTTTCCAACAGGTTGGTTTGGTGGTTTTTCCAAAAGGCAGCCATGTTGGTGTCACCCAATTTTCCCCACCTTTCTAACATTTGTCAGGTTTGCAAAGCAGGTGTTGAGTGTGCAGGATGGGATGGCTACAGGTGTGTGAAACTACACTGCACAGAACTTTCATTCATCTTGGGTCAAATACACTCAGTCCCAGAGCAGAGTGCTTAAATTCTTATAAGCAGACAGACACAATATACATGTTCCCTCCTCTGTCAATTTATTTGCTTTTCTTAGGGCAGAAATACCCTTTTCCCATGGCATGAGTGCCATGCAGATGGCTCTGGCTGACTTGTAAAACCAAACTTCATTAAGAGGCAGAGGAAAGATGAGATTGTAATCCTTCTCCTCCGTTAAAGGAGGTGCAAGTAGACTGGGAGAAAGTAATGACCACCATCCTTTTCTCTCACAGCTTTGCAGGCGCTTCCCAGGGCTCAGTCCCATTCCTGAGGTTGTCAAATGCACTTTTTCATGACCATGGGCTTGGCAGTAACTCTAAAAATCTTGCTCTTTAAGTGGGGATGAGAAATGAATATTCTAAATGGGAAGCATTTTCACAATCAACAACAAAAAGTAAGGGTGTTCTCTCTGTTCTGCTGATGACACTGATTTCAAGGTCTACTGGTTAGAGGAGAATATGCAGAAAATTGTATATGGCTTTCCAAATGATTGCTGGAGGTCTAAAAAGGTGGGAGAATGATCTGCTTCTCATAAGAGCTGGTTTAAATGGCAGAAGTTTTCATTTAATGAAAATGAATGTTATTCACCTATTTAAATATTAAATTGTTTCACTTGGTCAAGTTTTGTATTTTGAGTGGTTTTGAATGTGGCCAGTAAGGAGGGATTACTGGTTCAGTAATTTACAAAGTCATCTTTGAAGCAAACTCAGACTTTTACCCCTTCATTTTTCAGGAAGGATTACTATGTTTCCAGTTTTTCCCATTTGCACTGCCATAATTTTATTCCAAATTGGGCTGTTACAAAGTATCTTTTTTTTTTTTTTTTTTTTTTTTTTTCCCAGATACAGCCTTTCCAAGTTTATATAGATTGTTTCTTGGAAAGGTGGCATGCAGAAATCTGGCTGTGGTGTTTCCAACCCATATTAAAGAAAGTCAAAAACGAAGGAATAATTAGGAAATATTTAATATTCTTTGGCTGCCTAAGTCGAGACAGCTGTTTGAAAAAGGAACGATTAAATCCTCTCTTAAATCCTATTGCAGCTACTAGGATAATAGAGGGTCACAATAGCACCAGACAAGATCATCTCAGTACCTTGTGAAGTTTAGTGGCCAGGAATAAGTACAGAGTGTGCATGGGTTTAACAAGGTCCCTATTTAGTATTTTTAGTATGTTGAATTCCTAATGAATGGCCTTGTTTACATAGATAATAAAATAGTATGCCTAATTTTGAATAACCTTACTGTATTCATTCTTTGACAGGTTCTTCTACTCTGGTATTTTTCAGAGCTCAACTTCAGCCTGCACCCTAGGACCATTATTGACCACTACAGCTGCATCACTTGCACTGTGGCTCTTTTTGACATCCAGGAAAACTTAATACTTCTGCTATAAAGAATGTGGACATGAAGACCAGCTTGTATATTTGTGTGTCCCTGAATGCCTTCCACTTGAGGAAAAACCTATGTGCTATTGGATAAGGTCCTGAAACATAATTTAAAAGCATCACCAGCAGGAAAAACCCATCATGAAGTGGGAGAAAGTCTTCTTGGACATTATTCATTTGAATCATGGAGCTGTATAGAAGCAGATATTGATATGATGCAGCTGATGTGTAACAGAGTACCAAGTGGATGTCCTTCAAGAAGTCAGTTCTAACTTCCCTAAGTCATCACTATTCTCTTAGTAGGCCATGTTTTTTAGGGAATTGCTCAGCATGTGTATCAGCTTTCCCAGTCCTAAATTCTTTTAAGATGTTTATTTCTTTTGGAGTGAAAATTTGAGACAGTGTAGCCCATGAATTGCTGTGAAGTCATTGAAGCTGCATTCCTCACTTTTAAGGGACTGGTGTAGTGACATACAGGAGTCTAATGTTCCATGCAATTTATGATTTCCCACTTTATTGAAGAAATAATTCTGTTTGTAGTTTTATGAACTTGCAGTCTGAATACACAGTACTGCAGGTCACAATTCTATTTTTATGCTGTTCCATCTTAAATGAAGAAATACTATATGTTGTTAAAACACTGATCTCCAAGAGTTTGTAAAAAAGAATTAATGATGTTTGACTTAAAATGTAATTTTTAAGAGTTGAACATTTATTATTAAATTTTCTTTTAAAAAAAACCCCAAAGGTATCATTTTTGTGCATTAATTATTGTCTGACAGACGCTGGAAGTGTTTCTTCTGAAAGAAGGATCCCTTCAGTCACAAGCCTGAGGAAGTGGCTTGCACTGTAGATGGATGGATGCTTTGAGCTAATTTGCACACATTGAAGGTTTTCCAGGTGAAAAGTCCTGACTGAAAGATAGGGGGTTCTGTGTGTGTTGATTACACACGTGCCTACATGCTCATACTAACAGGAAAAGTGCCTTGCTGCTATGTTTGTGTCCACAGGGTAATTCTGAAACTTTCATTCTTCTTTGTTGCTGGTGTTTTAATGGCTGGAGCAGGAGCCTGTAGTTCCTAGGTCAGTTCTCAGAGCCCTTACTGACTTGTTTTGAGCCCTCAGCAGGGCAGGTGACTTGTGTGTGATTTTCCATTGTGCCATAGGAGATTTGCATCTAATGATTGTGCT
Source organism: Zosterops lateralis (assembly GCF_965231275.1). Taxonomy (NCBI): domain Eukaryota; kingdom Metazoa; phylum Chordata; class Aves; order Passeriformes; family Zosteropidae; genus Zosterops; species Zosterops lateralis. The sequence goes on along the minus strand of NC_139763.1, from coordinate 84,030,915 downwards.
GTAGGACTTCATCCAGTCATGTTTGTGCACTGCTTGGAGGTTTTTCTGCTGAAGGTGGTAGTACTGTTTCTTCCAATTCCCAGTTCATCTGTGCTGCAAAGTAAGAAAGAGCCTCTTGAGGTCACAGTTACTTCCCTAAAATGGTTATTCATCTCCTGGTTGAGATTTAGTGACTCATTTACTGATAGAAGTTTTTATGAGTGGGTTGTCTTAATAACCTACAGGCCTAGAAAAATCCTTTTGCATCTTTGCCAGCCAGTGGTAGATTATATGCATTCCATGTATTCCTATTCAGGTTTTCACAGGGGAATTCAAAGCTTAGAAATGAAACTTCCTTTGTTTTCACTCAGCTTTGAAAGACAAGCTGCTACTCTTGGTGAGGTAGGCTGTTCTCCTTGGCCTAGAGAAAGAGCTGTTTGATTTCACATTGTGCCATAGTAACTGTTTTATTTATGGCAGTGAAGGAGGGACCAAATTTAGAAATGTAAAAAGCTTTGGTTAAATAGGAACACCATTATTTCTGCTAATTTTTACAGCACTGTAATATCTGTATAAGAGATAGGCTTTGGAGCTGGTTCTTTGGAGGAAGAAGAGACTATTTTTTTTTAAAATGTATGTTTTCAACCTTCTCTCTGCCCCCCAAATGAAAGTATACATAATGGTGATGTACAGAAATGAATTTTCTGTATTTTAACTTGTGCAATAATTTCCACAGAGACCTTATAATGGACTATTTTAAATTTGTAGCAAGGCAATTAGACATGCACAGCCAATACCCCTAATCATAAAGATGGTTTCTGCCTTTATTAGTTTCTAATCCCATGCTGAATGTATAGAAATCCTGATAACTTCAGAGTAGAGGCAATGAAGTGAGACTTCTCTCCCTGTTACTGTGGTCCTTGGGGCTGATGAACCAGTCTGAATCCAGTGGGGACTTGGAAAAACAGCCTCTGTCAGGGGTGGGAAAATGAGATGGATACCTTGCTTTTCTTTGTACAGAGATGTTCCATTAGTCCTTTCTGGTCAGGATTCTGTATGTGAAGGGATAAATCATAATCATAAAAAGCAAAAGCCATTTGTAACTGAGTACTAATGTTGAAATAATTAATGTGACTAATCTAGCCAGTCTTAAATCTTCTCCTTATAACAGAAAGGATACCTCAGATGACCCTTTCCACTAATTAGGTAGGCTCCATCCTTTAGCCTCAACAGGCCTCTGCAATAGATGATGCAAATCCCTAATACCTGTTTCCTCCCACAGGAAGGGGCTGGAGGGCATTATTTAATGTTGGGGTAATTATGCTCAAAAATCTTGTGTAATGGCCAGAAGCAAGCACATGATGAATGTAAGTAAAGGCATTGCTGGTATAACTGAAATCATAAAAGTCCAATCATTATTAGGCTGGATGTAACTGTTTTGTAAAAAAACATCAGTTCCAATAGTTACGCTCACACTTTTTAGTTTCTACCCCTTTTCCTGGTGTTGTGCTCACTATTCCATGGGCCCTAGGGTTGGTGGTTTCATTCTGGTTGTGGTGCTGAAGAGTGTTGGATTTTATGACAAATCATTAGCATCTGGAATGGCTTGTTGATAGGAATATGATGTTTATGTTGATGGTTTCTTCTCAGTCCCCTTAGGGTCCACTTGTGGTGTTTTTATGTTTTCTAACACTCTTTGTCTTTGCTCATTCTTCATTAGCCTGCAGCTCCCAGTTGCATTCGAGTAGTCTATATTTGATGTTCTTTTTGTATGTTAGATATTCTTTCTTTGTTTTTTATAAACCCATGTTTGTCCAGTATTTCCTTTAATTGACCATGAATGAGTTATTTATGGTGAAGGAGTCTCCATTGCCAGGCTGTGCCCCATTTCTTATCACCCCCTGACTGTAATCCTGCATGCCATGTACTGTCTCCCTCTCTGATGTTGTTCCAGGCTTGTATAACTCTATACCACATCCCTGTGTTACAGCCATAAATATCTCATTCCAGATGGACTATTTTCTTGTTAGTTCTCTCTCTCTGAAACTATATCTGTATCACATGAAGACAAACCTAAGTAAAACAAATCAGCTGTGGGCAACCTGGCCAATTAAATTGCTGTGTCAGCTAAACCAAATTAAAGTAAAGTTGCAGACAAGCCAAGAAAAGTTCAGGTGGCAAAAGAGACAAAGCTCTGTCCTGAGGCCTTGAAAACTCTCAAGACAAAGCTAAAGGACTGGTGCTAACAATAGTGGTACTGTATTATTACAGGGCTAGATAGTTATGGGTGAATTAAAGCTCAGAGCTTGAGATAAATCTTTCCTTTCTTTAGAGAATGGGAGCCAGGAATTTTGTAGAAAAGGCTGTGGCACATAAGGTTACTTTCAGGAAGAATGAGTTATCTTGTTGGATTGAAGGGCACTTATTTGTCATCTGCCTGTATTTGTCAGTCACTTCCTCCTCTCTCTCTTGCACCCACATTTCCCTCCTGTTGATTGATTTTTTCTAGATCTGCTCTGTGTTGATGTGTTGAAGATCATAGAATCACAGAATGCTTTGTGTTGGAAGGAACCTTAAAGATCATCTTTTCCCAACCTTCCTGCCATGGGCGGGGCCACCTTTCACTAGATCAGGTTGCTCAGAGCCCCATCTGACCTGGTTTGAATATTGCCAGGAGTGGGGCAAGATGTCTACAATGGACAAGATGTCTACAAACACTGAAATCTGTTGGCTAGGTAGAGACAAAGAGTTGACAATAATTCCCCTCCACCCCAGCACCTCTCCTTTCCAAAAGTAGAAACTCTACACTTCTTCATATTGTCTATGCTACTGCAGTCCAATTACGATGGCTCGTCAGCACATTTGTAACTACAGCTTCTTTCTCTGCCAGCAGTTTGGGAATGCGGCAGAGACCAAATGTTGCTGGAGAGGAAAAATGGGATGGCAGCTGGAGCTGTTGATTGCTGTACACCTCTGAAGGAAGCCAGGTCTGGATAGCTCTGTTCCCACAGCACTGTGTGTCTGTGGGTTATAACATGGGAACTCCAAAGGAACTGCTCCATTCCACCACTGCAATGAGAAGTATCCATCAGTATTAACACCCATTTTTGAACCAAGCTGAGGGTGCTTTGCATTCATCCCTAGATGCTCTCCCACCTCTGCATAATGGTTTCCTTTCTTATGTTTCCCAGCCATCTTTATTCTTCTATTTCCTTATAGTAGGACCTCTTGTCCACCCTGCTGAGATCTGTCATCTGCTTTTCTTGGCCATCTAGAAGAGGGATGTAAGCTGATTTTTGAAGTACCCAGGGCACAAAACAGACTTTGGAACATAACAGGATCAGTGGTAGAGCTGCCATTATTGATGGCACTGGTAGAGGTGGGTCAGCAAGGAGAACACAGAGTCAGCATTTTGAAGCCTATTAAACAGTGATATCCATGGCATATGACAATATTCACAAGGGAGCTCTAAACATCTAGGACCTGGATTCTGCTCTGTCTATTAATGTCTTCATCTATAATAAAGTCCAATTTGTTCAGGGTTTTTGCAGGTGAACAAGCCTGTGGGCTGTTTCTTTATGTCTGCTGCATTCAAAGCACTAAAGGAAAAATTGAAGTTTATGGGCAAATTCTTTCTGAGAGTTGGCATTAAAGGAGATGTTAGGACATTTACAAATATATATATACTTTACAGTGAGGGTAATTGATGGGTCAGTGATGCAGTTCTGCTTCCTGAGAGTGATTTCCCTTTGATTAGGTTAAACTTTCAAAATAAAATGTTCTGTAAGGTAACATGAGACATGTTAAACTTCATGTTATTTGGTTTTGTTAGAAAGGGAACAGAAAATGAAAAGTAGGTTTAAATTTGTCAAAGCTCAGGCTTATGCAGTGATTAGTATATTTCTTGTTATTTCACAGCAGGTTGGTGTGAAGGCTTCTGCTTCCATCAGGGCAACTGCCATTGAGACTGAATTCTCTAAATGCTAAGAAAGAAATAAATTCCTAAGTATTTATAGATGTAACAACTAACAAATGCTGTTTCACCCCTTCAGCCTTCTCACTCTCATTTATAAAAGCCTTTTCCGTTTGTGATTGGTGGCAACTATTGCTCATACCATGGGATTTTTGCCAACAATTTCAAAATGAACATGATAAAGTCCATGGGAACTGGTTGTACAACCTCAATCACCATTGTTCCTCTGGCCCACTATTCTATAAATCCCAAATTCTAGTTAATAGATTTATAAAGCAGAGTGCCACAAGGGACCATTAGCTCATCTGGCCTGATGGCCCGTACATCACAAGCGATTGCACTTTATGCAGTACCCTTTACCAAGCCCAGTAGTGTTTATGTTTGGATAAAGAATCCTTGCCAAAAAGGCATTCAAGTCTTGGCTTCAATACATCAAGGTAGAAAGCAGCAAATTTTAGAGTAGTCTCTATCATTAATGTCTTGGTTAATTACTTTCCTGGGTAAAAGGTATGGCTTATTTCTGATTTGAAGTTTCCCAGTTACACCTTTCAGACATTGTTTTTTGTTGTGCCTTTGGTAAACTAGAATTTGTTAACATGACCTTATTGTCACTAGGGACCTTGCCAAAGAAAAAGCAGTGTTAGAGGAATGACTAACTCTTCTGGTGCCTCTCAGTGAGGCCTTTCCATGCCAGTCAGTGGTTGTTCTAGCAAACCTGGGTAGTCTTCCCTACCTGTGAGAGTTAAACTACCCACGGCTGCTCTTTGCCAGTGGAATACCCAACATGACATTAAAAAATTGTGTACTTTCAGTTACACATCTAGAAGGGTTATTTTGCAGAAGAAAAAGTCCAAATCTTTTGCTGGCTTACCCATGGAATTATTTTAGAGAAGATAATTTCAGTTTTCCTGACCTAAGATCCCTGAACTCTGCACAGTTTAGTTTTAGCTAGTTTTCTATTTTATTCTTCCAGACAGATCAATGGACTCGCTGAGATTTGGATAATGATTTAGCATGTCCATCCAGACTAAGCTGGTTTTCTGCTTCTTTTTGTCATCCTGTTAAAACATCACCCTTCCAGTTTCTTCAGTTTCTGCTCTCTTTAGTTCTTGTGAGTCTACGACACCAGCCTCTGAGTATGCTTGTTCAGGAAATCTTTGTTAAAATATATGGAATGCAGCATGAAATCATCACATAATTTTCTTCCCAGGTGGGGATACATTAATATCAGTGAGCCTCTGTGGGATTGAGCACTTCAGGTATTTCAAGCAGGATAATTTTAGTGTTTTTAGTCTGTAGTCCTGCTGTTCATAAAATAAATGGCTGTCACATACAAAGTAACTTAGACTTTCCTCAGAAGAGCTGAATTACTAATCACAAGCTATTACAAATAAAGAGGAACAGCTTATCTCCCAGAAGAGAGAAACCACAGATGGGAGGAAATATAGTGGTTAATATAGCAACAATTCTTGAAATAAGCGAATTGAGAAAAAATAAAATTGGAAACTGAAACCATTTGCTTAAACAGAATTAAAAGAGTAATAAGACAAAATGGAAGAGAAAAACAAAGCAAATATGAGATCAGGAAGTGTTACCTACTATCTATTAGAGATGCACTGAATTATTATGACATTTTCTTTTTAGAATCTAATGAACAAAATTTTTAAAAAAAGTTGTCTAATTTTTAAATTTTCTATATAATTTAAAATAATTTTAATGTTATTTTTCTTATTCTGTGTTAATGACTTGGGTGAAAGAGTGATGTCATTTATGAGATACCAGGATGATTATGTATTCTTCAGTAAGAACACAGATTGCTGAGTAAACTTGTTCTTGGAAACCAAAATCTATCCTGCTGATCTAATGACAAAGCACTTGTGCCCAATAATTGTATTTGTATTATTGCCAATATTATCTTATACAGGGTTACAAGAGCTGCCATGCTGAATCAGTGCACTGTCCTGTGCAGTTCAGTCCTGTACTGAAAAATCAAACAAATAACAATCCTGAGGGAATTGTTTTATACAAAAATCTTCTGCTTTGTTTTCCAGAGCCAAGATCTAGATCTCAGCAGTGTCTTATAGCAGTGAATTTCACAGTCCAATTCTGCCCTATTTAGATTTTTTTCCTCCATTGTGGAAGTACCCACTTCCAGTTCCATTGGATAACCTGTGAGAGACTCATGTGAGTCACAAGAATCTGATCATGGCTGTGTCCACAGACAAAATAATATAGTTTTAATTTCAGGGAAGTTTCTAGAGGAATCAAGGAACTTGGAAAGACATAAATGAACAAAACATGTATGACTGCTGTCCTTGGTGCTTACAGCTTTGTCTTGTAGAACTGCACCAGTGGTAGAGGGTTTCCTTCCCTGGAGCTGTGAAGTTGCAGTATTGCTTCCTCTGTGGGATATTTCCTTTTTGGAGTCAAACAGGAAGTACTGTCTTTTCACAGTCTGCTAGGAGAAAGGTGTAGATGTTCTCAAGTCTGTTTCTTTTTTTGAGAACCAGCCAATTTAGGGATTTTATATTGGCTAAAAATACTGGCAGCACTCTGAGAAGCTGAAATGGGACATCATGACTGATTCAGCCACCATAACATATGCTCTTGTTGGGCTGGGGGCCTGCACAAACCCAAACCATATTCCTGTCCCCTCTCCTCTTGGCAGTTCAGCTTGGACAGCTGTCCAGGCAGCTGCTCTGGTCCCCAGAAAGGGAAAGAAGGAAGGGGCAGGGAAAAGAGGAGAGAAAGGGATGTCCTTAAGAACAACTAGTCCTTGTTTCCACGAGCTGGCTCTCCAAAAGTTGTCTATCTCAGACATATTGTATTAATTGAAGTGGACGGAGTGACCCAATACCTTTTCTCCATCTCAGTCATTATCTTATGTATTTCTTTATGCGTCTTCTTGGGTTTTTTCCTCAAAGAGATACACAGTCCAAATATTTTCATCCTCACCAACCTTGCTGCCCTTTTTTGAATATTCCTTTCTATAGTTCTCCAATGTTCTTCTCACGACTGAGTGATCAGAGTTGCACACAATGTTCTAGAGAAAAGAGTAACAGCAATTTATGTAAGGGCACTGCAGCAGCTTTGGTAATATTCAGGGTGTCCAATATTTGCATCCCAAGAACTGTCCCTCCTATCTTAGAGTCCCTGAGTTCTCAGGATTTAATGATGTGGTTCACATGTTGCCTGCTTAAATGTGCTGTAGCCCACAGCTGAAAGACAGCTTTGGGTGATTATTCTCTCTTCCTTTTCCACAAGCTCTCTTGTGGCTAATACTGATAACAGGGCTAGAAGAAGTTTCCTGCTTGGTTCTCAAGTTCCCATTCCTGGCAGCTCCCAGCCTCATGACTATGGTTCCTTAGCCCTGCCCCATAACTAGCTGCTGCTGCTCACAAAAGGGCACATCTCTGACCAGTTCTGAATGATCCAGGGTCAAATTCCCTGCTCTGCTGATGGCTCCCTGTGCTGTCATTGAATTTTAAGGAATCTATATTAGACTTCTGCAGTACAGATCAACACATTCAGGAGGAACCCTTTTTATTGTCATTGTGGGAAAAGAGGCATTTCCAATGTAAAAGGCATCCCCTGTTTCAGATGAGACTTCAGATTAAGAGCAGTTGTGCCTTTGAAGGGCCTCTCGTGGACACACCCACATTGTAGGTGTCTACACCTGGTAGACAAGCCCTTCCCTGACTCATGATCTCCATCTGAATTATTACTGTTCTTTGTCTCCTTCTTTTATGCCTGTCCAGCTCTGCTGTTAAGGTTCATTGGTTTTAATTAGGCATATCAGATCTAATGCAGCAACAAATAAGCAATCAAACCTGACCTTGTAGGTTTTACTTTTACCTTCTGTTAATCTTTTCCTTCATGACATTAGGAAAAAGAGATAAATGGGCACTGTTCTCTCTTTGCATCCACTTTCCAAGTGATGTTGGCAGATTTCATTAACCTTCCCTTTTTGAAGATTACATCTTTTTCATAAATTTACTATAAAAGCTAACAATTAAAGACTATAAAAGCTAACAATTAAAGTAGCATCTGGTATTTTGTATTGATAAATATGTGTACAAAGTATATATATTTTGCTTCGCATAACTGTCATGAAAAAGGTATATTTTATGTTATGCAATTTTCTTAGGGCATTCTTAGCATACTTATTATCCTCATTTGCCTGATGCCAGAGCGTTTCACTGGCTATTTACATTCTCTTTTTCTTACAGGGTAGGAAAGGCTGTGCCAAAGACCTCATGCTAGCTGCATTCATCCATCACATTTGTCTGCAGAAGTAGTTGCAATTTCTCTTTAGAGCTGTAGCCCTTCAAGAAGTCTTATACTGTTAGCTCTCATTTCAGAGCAGCTTTGTGTCTGGAAAAAGGAGCCAGAAATACCTGAAATGCAGAGGAAAAAACATGTAGGGGTAAAAGGTCTGAGCCTGTAGTGCTCAGAGATATTTGCTCAGTGAGGTATTCTGTTGCCCAAGTGCATTTCTCGATTTCAGCCTTTTCCTCCTTCCCTCCCTTAACTTCTTCAGGCTTTACTCCAACTCATCTTCACCCCTTCATTGGCAAGGGTGGTTCCCAGCATTGCAGTGGACATATGCTTTTTTTCCTAATCAAGAAATGGAGTTCTTTCTCATCACTCATTGAGTGTACATTCAGGAAGTTTGGGGATGACACCAAGTTAAGGGGATTGTATATCTCTTGGATCAGCCATGGCCAGCAGGACCAGGGCAGTGACTGTCCCCCTGTACTGGGCACTGGTGAGGCCACACCTCCAATCCTGTGTTCAGTTCTGGACTCCTCACTACAAGGAGTGCTGGAACACTTCCAGATGTTATGGTTTAGGAATGTATTTCCCAATTTAATACTCCCATTAAAAGAAAACCACAAGCTGCTCCCCTCCCTGCTCCAGTGAGAGACACAAAAGGCAGAGATAGCAGGTTGAGATAAGAACAATTTACTAGAAACAGCAGTAAGAAAAGAAAAGAAACAGTAACAGCAACAATATTAATAACAAAAGTGTATAAAGATGGGGTGACTTCTGTGCAAAATTCTGACTAAGCCCAATTCCACACAGTGTGACCCTAAGACAGTGAGCAATGGCTGACAGGTTCTCCACCCTGCCAGACTTTATTCCACCACAGAGGGACACCCTCCATCTCAGAAGCCAGAGAGGGATACCCTTTCCCCTCCTCTGACAAAGACGTAAGAGTGGTACCAAATAACATAATGTCTTGGCCATACCCCTTCCCACTGATCTGGCCTGGAAGCAGGAGCCCAGAGAAGGGCAATGGAGCTGGGGAAGTGTCTGGAGCACAAGTCTGACAAGAAGCAGCTGAAGGAGATGCAGATGTTTAGCCTGGGAAAAAGGGAATCTTAATGCTGTCCACAATTATGCAAAAGGAGATTGTAGTGAGGTAGGTGTTGGTCTCTTCTCCCAAGTAGCAAGTGACAAGACAAAAGGAAATGGCCTCAAGTTGCACCAGGGGAGGTTTAGTTTTAATAATATGATTTTTTTTCATGGAACGCGTTGTAAAACATTGGAACAGACTGTCCAGAGAAGTGGTGGATCACCATCCTTGAAAGTGTTCCAAACCTATGTGGATATGGAACTTGCAGACATGGTGTGATGGTGAACATGATGGTAGTGCTAAGCTAACTGTTGAACTTGATGATCTTAAATGTCTTTTCAAATTTAAAGATTGTGAATATAAATTTAAGAACAGTGACAGTGGCACATGCAAAGACTCATTTGCTTTTAGTGGCAACCCCTCTCATAAGATCCCCTCAAATGCCTTGGGCTAATTTTGGAAACTGGGATCTCCCACTGCTTCTACAGAAGCCATAGGTTAGAAAACGTCTATAGCCTTTCATGGCAGATTTGAAGGACTCTTACATTTGGTACCAACAGTAATTAACAGCTAGAAAAATGTTAACTGTTAATCCCTCTGGGGAAAATTCAAAAATACCTGACAGCTTTTGGGGACAAGTGAAAGGGAACATTTTAAATGGGAACTTCAACATGTCTTGTGCTTCTGTGTGTTCTCAGCTGTAGGGTGGGGATGGTCATCTGCTTCCACTCTAGAAAGATGTGAGATTTAGAAAGCAGAGATAAACATTTAGTACCTGTTACTTTAAATCAATGTTGTACTTGAAGGATTTAAACTCTGTAACTTTTCCTGTCCACATCTTTATTTATATTGCTCTGAGTGCCAATTGTTGCCTGATCCATCCTGAGATCAGACAGTAAGAAAAATCTGTTTCCTGGCTAGGGAACATACAGAGCAAGAGAATGAAAACATATGAATAGCACTTGAAATTGGTGCATCCAGCCTGTCTGACCATCAGTGCTGATGGGAGTTAGAGCTAGAGAAAGATTAGAAAACATCTGAACTCTCATTAGCTCCAGTGGGAGGTTGTGTAGATATTGTATTTCTAGAAAAAACTGTCTCACAAAGGAGAGCTTTTGATTCACTGAATTGCAAAAAGCAAGTTTAGGAGTTCTTTTTGTCTGAGAGTACTTTTACAGTGCCTGAAACCATCAAGGAAGGTGATAAACAGAGGAAGAAATAATAAATGGGAAGGAGTCACAGAGAGAGAGAGAGAGAGAGGCTGCTGGAATTTGTGTTTAATTTTTATGGAGTTGCTTCCCTGGTGAGCTATAAGGAGCTGTATGCAGCACGAGAGGGGCAAGATCATATCTTTTCCCATGAAGATGATGTGAGTGAGCATCTGTAGTTAGGAGGAGGAGAAGAAGGATTCTTGAAAAAGCGTGTAAATATCTTTGGGGTGATTGTCAAGAGGATGGGGCCAGGCTCTTGTCAGGGCTGTCCACCAGACACCAGTCACAAACTGAAACCCATGAATATCCATCTGAATATGGGAAAAAGCTTCTTTATCTTGAGGGTGACAAAGCACTGGAATAGGTTGCCCAGAGAGGTTGTGGAGTCTCCTTCCATGGAGATATTCAAAATGCCCTCTGGATGTGATCCTGTTTCAGCCTGTTCTCACTGAACCTGCTTTAATGGTGGGGTTGAGGTGATCTCCAGAGGTCCATTCCAACCCCAACCATCCAGTAATTCTGTGTGATTCACTTCTCTGGGGCAGCTCTGTTTCCTTCACACAGATGGGTTAGCAGCCATGGGAAGAAGGGGTGGAAGAGGGACCCCCAGCCTTAGCCCGCTGTTTCTCTCCAATATGCCAAGCAGAAGCAAGGAGTAAGCATGGAGGGAAAAATAATTTGTCATGTATCTGTAGATGCTAATAGATGTCTCTCACAAGGGAACAAATTGTCAACTGAAGTCACAGGGTGTTCCTGGGATTGCTTTCTGCTCAAGTTATACCGTAACCCTAAGTGAGCAGAGGATGTAAGGAGCTGGGAAGATTAACAAGGGAAAAGGGGTAGAAGGGATATTTAAGGTTAGAAATATAGAATGATAGTAAAAGAAAAGTTCCAGCTTGGAAAATTCAGTTTCTTACATCTGAAAAAAATAAGCAGAGACTCAGCTGTTCTGCAGGAGAGATATACTTACAGTGAACTAGAAATGAAAAAAAGCCCCAAACCCTGGAGAAAGCAGTGGGAAACCATTTAGTGGGCTTATATTGGCGCTGAAGTGTATGATTTTGAGGCTACACACAGAGGCAAAGCCATTATCTTCTGGGGAGGTGATGATCCAGCTGTACATAGCACAGGTGGAACAGTATTGCTGGTTCTGGCATATCAATGCCAGACTGACGTGGATGAATTGGAGAAATGTGTCAGTAGAAAAGAAAGGACTGGAGAGAATACTTTTATATATATACAAGAAAGATTATGTATTTTATATGGCTTGGCAGTGATGTGAGTTAGAAAGGATAACATTCTACAAAACCTGAAGGCAGTAAAAAGCAAGGAGGAAGAGATACATTTAAGGTGGCAGAATAGGTGTGGATATCCAGGGTAAAAAGGATCAAGGAGCACACAGCCAAGAAAAAACTGAGGACAAGACAGATACATATAATTGTGAAGTAGCTCTAAGGGGGAAGCAGTGAATGCCTGCCATGAGCATATTTCAGCATCATCAGGAATGTGCAGAGATGCCCAGGGTAACCCAGGTGCCAGAGCAAATCTGTCCCAGCAGCACAGAGCTTCAAGCAGATATCTCCAAGCAAAGACATCTCTGTTGGTGAGCAACAGATGCATTATTTAGCCTCAAAACATCTCCCAGGTGTGACTCATTCATGGTTTCTTACATAAATACAGATCAACATCTCCTGAGTTTCCCAGAGGAAACCTGGTTTGAAAGAGGACCTAGAGGATGAGGGTGTCCTCCTGGCAAAGCTACCTGCCTTCCAGCCTCTTTGGTCATATTCAGATCCCTTTCTGAGTTGTGCCTGACATGGCTCCTCTTCTGTTGCTACAGAGAGCAATCCTTCCCTCTCTCCCTTGTGCTCTTTCCTGGTCACACTAAAGCCTGTAGAGATGCCCTGGTTTTCCTAGGATGTAACCAGTCTTCTGCTTCCAGAATAAACTAGCAGGACAGCAGACCTGGTTGTTGCTGTGCCTCTTCCCTACCTGGCTCCTCAAAAACATAAGAGTGTGAAGGCCTGCTCATGCCATTCAGGGCTCTGCTTTCCCTGCACTGATGCTTTTCATCTGTGATATTTCTGTTTCCCTCAGAAGTGTTGCAGGACTTGGTGTCCGTTTAGCACCACTGTCTAAGTTCTCATCTCCTTGGCTTTGCCACTGGGATGAAACTGGAGTCCAGTATCCTATGACATCACTTGGGAAGGGACTGGTGGACCCAGGCTGGGCTGAAAGGGGGTCCTGGACTAGGAGTAGGATGAGGGAAGGCTCTGGGCTGCACCCACAATTCAAGATTTCCAACCAGAGCCATTTATTTGTGATATCTGTGGAGATTTTTTTCAGTTGTTACTATGGAGACTATGATGCCTTCTTTGATTGCAATTTTGCAGGGAGTTTAATAAGACCATGTGGCCTTTCACTGCAGCTCAGGGGTTGAGCTCCAGTCGAGCCTGGTAAGCAAAGGTCATTAATGTCTGATAGCTATGCAGGGACCTTTGTATTATTCAGCAATTAGTATTCTTCACTGATACCAAACCATAAAGGACAGTAGAGCATCACTTGAGGGGGAGCAAATTAACATTGCACAGACTTTAGTGTACTGTTTATCAATTAATAACCCACCCATGTTTATGAGGACACAGTTACTTGGGTCTGTTAATCCCCTGCTGCTTTCAGTTTTATTTTATAAGCAAATACCCTCAATGTCCCACCCAAAACCAGATGTGACTTTGGCTGTGAACTCATGAGGGCTTATGAGCTAAAGCTGTTCATGGTGATGTGTCCAATTTCTTAGAAGCATGAGCTGGGTAGAAGGCTTAGCTGCAGCAAACATAATGAGCCCCATTTTGAGGTAAGCTGCACCCCCAACCTAAAAGCAGCACTGCCAAGCACTGTGTGTTTGCTATCAGCAGTGATGGAGCTGCTCTTCACTATGGAAGAGTATGAGCTAGGAAATGGTCAGAAGATGCTTCTCAGCAGAAAAAAACCCTGGGGTACATGTAATGTTTGTTTCAGAAGGCGTTGCCTGGCTACTACCAAACAGACTGTTGCCCTCCCCAAATCCACAGGGTGAAATTTGTCTGTTAAATTTTAACCGTGTAAGGCACAAATGAGCAGCGCAATTATTTCAACACATTAAATGCTGAAGACCGGTGAATCAAAAAGTCAGAAATATTTTCCTTTTCTTTTGTTTCTGTGCATTTAAACTCCAGTTCTTCATCAGTGCAAGGTCCTGTAACACTACAGCCCACTGTGGATGTGTGGGACAGAGAAGACAAGATGACATGAGAGCATGACACATCATCAGGATGTCCCCCATGAACCAGCCAAGCAGGAGCCTCTGGCACAGCTTGAGGAGGCACAGAGGGAAAGGTGAAAGTTATATCCACTTTGTCCTATGACACAAACAGCATCTGCTGGTGGTGGGCTACAGTATCCATACCACAAGGACAGAGCCAGAGCATCACTGCTGGCAAGGATCTGCACCAGCTTCCTGAGGCAGTTCTTGGCTCTGCTCTCTGTGGCATGAGCAGCACACAAGGAACAGCCTGGTCTGTGCTGCAGCATCAACAGCCCCTCATCTGCTAGAAGCACTATGGACTACTGGATTTGTGCAACCTTGAGTAGGTCTTGCCTGTTGTTGCTGCTATCTTTAATTGCAGCTCAGAGCTTCTTCAGACAAGAAAAACACCATTTTTCTGCTGCATATGGGGAACCAGCTGTTGTGGTGGTTTGACCTTGGCTGGACATCAGGTGTCCTTCCAAAGCTGCCCTATCCCTCTTCTCCTCAGCTGGGCAGGGCAGAGAAAATCTAATAAAAGTCTTCTCATGGTCAACCTATGGAAAAGAAGAGATCACTCACAAGTTACTGTCATGGGCAAAATGGACTTCACTTGGGGAAAGTTAATGTAATTTATTGCTAACCAAATCAGAGTAGGGTAATGAGAAATAAACCCAAATCTTAAAACACGTTTGCTCTCACTCCTTCCTTCTTCCTGGGGTCAAGTAATTACCTATTTTCTCTACCTTTTCCCCCCAGTGATGCAAGGGGAGAGGGAATAGGGGCTGCAGTCGGTTCAGCTCAAGTTGTCTCTGCTATTCCTTCATCCTTGCTTTCTTTTGCTGCTCCAGCATGGGGTTCCTCCCATGACATGCAGTCCTTCACAAACTTGTCCAGTGTGGATCCTCCCCACAGGCTGCAGTTCTTCATGAGCTGCTTCAGCATGGGTGCCTTCCAGGGTGTGGGAGCACCTCCTGGAACAACTCCTTCCCCTGCTTCACTGACCCTGGGGTCTACAGGGCTGTTTCCCTCACACCTTTCCCTTTCTCCCCTTCCTCTCCTAAAAAGTTCTATCTCACAGGTGTCACCATCATCACTGATGGGCTTGGCCATGGGCAGCATTGGGTCCATCCTGGGGCTGGCTGGGATTAACTCTGTTGGACACAGGGGAATCTTCCTGCAATTTCTCACAGAACCCACCTTACAGCATCCCTGCTGTCAAAAGCCTTGCCACACAAACCCAATACAGCTGTGAAAAGCAAGTGTGTTTTGGAAAGTATAATTTTAGGTGTTTGTGTCAAGCTGGCAGCTGGGCAGATCCTAAAACTTGTGATGATGTAATGGACCTTCTTCAGTCAGTGTTGTGGGATTAATTGTAAATTCCTTATGCTTTGTGGTTTATTTTTTTTTTAATTTTAGTGCATATTAGAGACTTGTTGAAATGTGAGGTGTGTGCTGTAAAGGATGGAAATAATAAACTAGAGATAAAAAGTAATTATTTAGACAAGTAAAATCCCATGTTTGCTATTGTAGCCATTATTTGGCACAAAACTCAGCTGGTGGTCATTAAACAGCAGCTTGTGAACATTTCAGATAGATGGGAAAACCTCTTTCATCTAAGTTGTTGAAGGAGGTGTTGCTTAGATCTGTGGTATCAGAATATGCCAAGCACAGATTGATCCTGCACAGTAGAGCAGTGAGGTTTAGGAAGCAGCAGAAAAGGAGGATCAGCTACAAACCAAATGCGTTCTGAGTATGAGGAGAGACCCTTGCAGCAGCCTGAAGGTCAAGGGGATATTGGTAAGAGTTTCCTGTGTGCAGACTGCCAGTTCCAACTATCAGCTCCAGGGAATGTGCAGGCAGCCTGCTCCATGTAAGCAGAGTATAAAACATTTGATTAGTGAAGAGGAGGGAAAGGAAGAGCATCTAGAGTTTGATATTTTCTGAAAAACAGTAACCAGACTTCTTGATCTTTAAAAGCACAATATTGTCCAGCATTATAAAGAAAAAAATTCAAAAGCTCAGATCTGTAATGACCAAAGATAAAATTTGGTTATATCAGTAGTGGTCTTTGCATTGGAACAGCAAAAAAGTATTTTGTTAGTCACAGGAACTGTACTTGTACTCCTAGATTAGGATGATTTTGGTGACAGGCAGCTTAGCATTCTTTTTGTTTGGTTTGCAATGTAGCCTGGGGCAGCTGACCCATAAGCTATTTTTTGCTTTGATAAATCCTATCTCTCTGTTCCCTTGTTTTGAAAATAGATATAAAAAGAGATGAGCAGTAATTTAATAAATAGGAGCTATAAAGCAGAGGTAACAGAAGGAATGACTTGAAAGGCATTATTAATGGCTTTCCTGTGTCCAAAGGGCCAAAAGGGTTCAGTCAGGATTACAGCTGTCAAAGCAATGGGCAGGACAGACTTGGCTTCCCACAGCCTTTGCATTCAGGGGCTGCTAGTTCTCAGCTTTTTATTTCCTATTCTCAATCATCCTTCAGGCTCCACAAGAGCCACATATTATTTTACAGATATTTTGTTTTATCTGCTGCTGGTAGAGCAGTTCTGCATACAAATTACCTATTGTGCTGTGTCCAAGGTGCACAAATTAGCACCTTGCATCAGCAACAGCATCTGTGTAAGGACCAGTGGATTGACACTACTTATGTAATGCTGACAGATTTATATCTGTGTTAGGGTTTGTTTTATGGAGTAACACTAAACATTGGCATAACCTAGAACAGGACATAAATACTTTGAATTTAAATTCCATCCATGGCTCCACACCATAAGGTATTTCCCCTGAACCTCCAAATGATCCTAAATGATGTGGTTTTTGGAGAGGCTGGGAACTGTGTTGAAACCAAACCTTGCAGCAGCAGATCATTCTGCTTAGTTTCTGACTGAATAAATATTTCTACCTCCAGCACTGGATCTTCTTTTTAATTTTGATCAAATTTTGAGGAGAGTAATTTAAATGTTTTATGGCTGCTTGTAGAAAAATCAATGAAAAATATATCCTATTGGACCAAATATGCTTAAGCCTCCTTAATATGGATTGGGGTCTTTCTCCAGGCTCTGATTTGAAAATGTTGGTCAGTAATAAAAGTGACTAATAATACCTTTTATTATGGATTCCAATAATGCCTGGGTATGCAATCATCAAATAAATGGATTTTTTTCCTTCCCATTTTCTTAATCTGAAAGAAGACTGAGCCCATAAACCCAGCCTAAATGATACATAAACATCTAACACTCCCCATGAAAGTGTTTGCAGCTGTGTTCTCCCTTCACACATACCGTGAGAATTCTGTTATAGTAAATTGAAGCTGTTAGTGTCACAATATTGCCATCATTATGTGTTCAAAATATGAGTCAGATCCCCAGCACTCCTTGATGTTCTAATATCACAAATGTGTCTACTGTTTTACTTTCAGTTCTGGTTTCTAAGAGTTTAGAGGAGAATCTGCCTGTCCCATTAGAGTGTAAAATTTTAAGGACCACACCTAACCCACAATAGTGATGCAGCCACTTTCCTCCTTCCTCATGGCCAGTGGCAGGAACTCCATTCATCTGCTTCCAGGGTTAAATGGTTTTCCTCTGAGCTCATCTGTCTCCCAGCCTCATCAGCAGTGCCTGCTGCCCTTTACCACTTCCTCATCCTTCACAGTCTTTTCTCCCATCTCCTAACCATGACTCCACTCAATTTCCTGTGTGCATCTCTTCTGACTGTGGCCCTCATTCAGTGTGAGGGGCAGTGATGGCCCCCTGTACTCTCTCCTGGTGGACTTTAGAGAATGGCAGCTCCCTTTCTGGCTTCAGCTCTTTTAATGAGGAAGAGGATTGGTGGTCTTGAAGGAGAAGCAACTAATGAATTGATAGCCATTTATGATAGTACATGGTGAGGCATGTTTGAAAATCACAGAAATATGCAGCTTCTGGGAAGTGAGCAAATTTAATGCTTCAATTTGTATTAAAAGACTTGACAAATAGGACTATGTATAGAACAAACATGTTTTAGCAGGTACTTTTACATGTCCTGCTGACTTCAGCTTCCTATTACAGCTGTTTTCTTTGCTGCTTTCCTAGTTAACAAGTAAATTGGTAACTTTTTAGCTCTCTGAAGCAAGGGCAAGTCTTTTTGCTTTCCTGTTGAAGGAATTTCTGTGCCATTTCTTAACCTATATCAATTAGATACCTTGCACATATATATATACACATATACACTTGATTAGATATATAAACTAGATGTTAAAGTTTGCTGCCGGATGTTTTCTGCAATAATGTATCCGTGTATATAAATTCATCAAATGATGGATCAATCAATTACTTTCCACTCTGGAACCACGTTGTAGCCATATCTGTATCTGAAATGTGATCTGAACAAAGTGGGAGGATTTTTACCAATAAGTCTGCAATGTCCAACTGATTTAAAGTCAGATCTACTATGCAGAGAATATCTGAGGGTGACATGGCAGTCATGGATAGCTGTGTGCAGAGGGCTAGAGAAGAAGGAATTGGGGCAATGAGCTCATGTCAGTGCTTCCAGGAAGCCTGTGCTGATGGTTTCCTGCATATATCCCTCCAAGTCATTTAACTGCCAGGCCTGTCATCCCCCTCGGAAAAGGAAAGGACAGAAAGCAATGGAAGGGAATGCAGAAGATACTGGGATGGCTACTGAGATTAAATCACAGCATTTGCAAACATCATTTTGTTTCTAATAAAAATTGTCAATTCCTCCATTACTAGCATCTGAGAAATTAATTTTCTGGTTATCTCTCTGACCACTCCATTGAACAGAGACAGATGTGGGAGTGGTCTCCATACACTTGGCAGTAATATTTAGCTTTTTATAAAGTATAATAAACTTTAAAAGACTTTACAAATCTTATAGATCCCAGGCTCATTCATCTGTTGGGTCTTGTTCTTTTGTCAATGAAATTTCATATCTATCTGATAGAAGTTTCCACAGCCCACTTAATGAGTTTTTAATGGCTTTACTATGGCAGGCTTCAGTAAAAGGCTTGTCATATTTAAGAAATAGGTTTTAATTGCCTATTTGTTTTTGCAGTGTTTTTCCTTCATTATTTCATTTTTTTTCTGTCTCTGAAAAACATTTGCTTCTGTCAGCTATGAGCACCCACACTGTTTTAAGAGTGTGGTGGAGTGACGAACGTTTATTTCTGTGCACCATTAAACTGTCACGAGGAGAATGCAGCTGTAGGATTGCATGGCATTCCCTGTTGGATCAAAGTAGTCCCAAGGGCCCTGATTAATGATCCCCTCAGGTGCAGGTAGGATGTTGATTTGATTCCTACCTCCAGGTTGCAGGTGCAGGAGGAATGACAGAACATACATCTGGATGGAGTTTATAAACTGCAGACTTGATTACTCCATAGTTTGCACTAGTGCTTAATTATGTAAGTGAAGGGTCTGAGCAAGTGATATCCCTGCAATTTCTGACCATCTCTGCTAAGGGGTTTTAACTCTCTTCAACTGCTTGAAAGGAGGTTGTAGCCTCCTAAATGTGGGATTTGATTTCTTCTCCCACATAACAAGTAACAGTAAAATGAGAAAATGGCCTCAAATTGTGTCTGGGGAAGTTTAGATTGGATATTAGGAGAAATAACTTCACCAGAAGGATTGTCAAGCACTGGGACAGACTGCCCAGGGAAGCAGTGGGGTAACCACTGTTGGAGGTATTTAGAAGGTATGTAAATGTGTGGTGACAGATAGAGATAGTGCTAAAGGCAATCCTGCCTCAAATATATTGCAGTTAATTACCAAAGAGTGGGAACAGCCTTGCCCTCACAGCTGGGTGTGATAAAGAGTGAGTGAGCTGGTAGGGAGTCAGTTGCAGTCTGCTGGCCATGCTGTGAGGATGGAGGGACAGGAGGTCCTGTGAGGGATAGATAAGGCAAGCTACTGTATGAGGGACAGACAGGGACAGGAAGCAGCAAGCTGGGACTGCAGAAGGAAAAAAAGATAAGGAGAGAAAGAGCCAGAGCTGTGTGGAGGTGCCTGTAGGATTGCTATATGAACAGGTATGAAGGACTTCTAGATAACATGGTGCTGATACTTGAAGCCCCCTGAGGTTTTTATTGAAGCACTCTGAGTGTGGTGGCAATCTTGACTACAACAGATGTGGCACTTAGGCCTGTGGGTTAGTGATGGGCTTGGTAGTATTAGGCTAATGGTTGGCCTTAATCATATGGAAGGTCTTTCCCAACCTATGTTTCTAACTTAAGAGAGAAGGAAGGGGCCTGTTGTCCTGCTCCTCACTCCATCTGCAGCTACCTGTGATCATTAGTAAGACTCCTTACAGTTTTCACCTTGAACTTTTTCTTTTTAATCATCTCAGTGCACTATTCAGTGCATCTGCATACCAGACACTTGCTACCTTTTCATCTCTTTAGGATGTGAGGGTCCAGATTCGTTATCTCTAATAATGTCTTGTAAAGTAAGCAGAAGATCCTTGCATTGAATATGCATAACAAGTGAGTCTGTGTGTGTGTGAGCATAATAGATGTATTGGGTGCTCTCTCTTGTCCTTTTTGTATATATACTTCTCCAGAGACTTCACTGAATCTCCTGGAGGTTTACATCATTGCAAACAGCATGCCTACCATGTCAAACTGTGGGGATGATTAATGGAAAACCAGCTAAGAGACATAATAAAGCTCTGTGTATGTTAGAATGGGGCCTAATTCTCAGTGTTTCAGTAAAGTGTAACACACAATTAAATCTCCCAGTTACAGACCTTAAATGAGTGGTATTTAAAAGGGATACTACTATAGCAAGGAATCCAAGCTCTGTATTAAATTCCAGCCATGCCAGTCTGTAGTAACCTTAATTGAGATCACCTGTGGCAGATTTACATTGCCAGACTGGAGCAGCACCTCACCTAAACTGAGCAAGGTGATGCACATAGGTAAT
Source organism: Zosterops lateralis (assembly GCF_965231275.1). Lineage (NCBI taxonomy): Eukaryota > Metazoa > Chordata > Aves > Passeriformes > Zosteropidae > Zosterops > Zosterops lateralis. The sequence continues at coordinate 84,010,175 of NC_139763.1, read as the reverse complement.
GGGGGTAAAAAGGCAATTGGAAAGTGATTTGAAAATAGCAAGAAGTTTTTTAAAGAGAAGTTTCTGAGGTGCAAAGGTTGTAGTAAAATTCAAAAGTCAGAAATACTATGTCTACAATCCAGGAGTGTTTTATAGTATAATACGAAGCTACAAATACTTTCCTCTTAATGTCTGCAAATTACAATGTGTACATTTTAATACTTCTTTTCCACTTTAAATTAAAAATGTATTTAGTTTGGAAAATACTGTGCACCACACTAATATATGAAAAATGAGGTGCATGTTAAAGCTGTTTGGAAAACTTTGGCAAAGCACTTTTTTTTTTTTTTTTTTTTTTTTTTTTTTTTTTTTTTTTTTTTTTTTTTAACAACTACAGCATTAGGTTTCAACATGGACCAAAATGCAAGCACACTCTAAATAGGTGTCAGTATTTTAGATAACTGTGTAATTACTGCTGGGGTTTTTTCACCACTTTTTTGATGCAAGTTTTACATAAGAGAGGATGTAAATTCAGGCTGAGCACATAATCATGCAGACAGCTCAGGGCAGGGTTTGGGTCAAGATTTAATTGCCATCAACTTTGCTTTTCCTTTTTTGAATCCAGTGTAAATGAATGTGTTAATCAAAAGGAATTGTAAGATAGTGAAAGTACAGAGCCAGTTTTGGCAAGCAGTTTTGTTTTTTCTCTAGACTGATATAGTTACCTTAAGGAATTTGCTTTTCTAACATAGTTATTGAACATCCTGTTGTGTCTTAATCTACTTCTGAAGCATATAAAGCAGCTGTGCTTCATTAGCTTCAAGTTATTCTGAAGGCAGAATATAGTCTTGTTTTGTGAGTGGGAATACTGAATGTTCAACAAAATGTGGTGCCTGCAATTTGCCTTTTTTTTTTTTCCCTGTTTGTGTAAAAGGATCTTCTCATTCTGCCTCTAGACCTTGCTGTGAAAAATGAATACACGAGACCTGTAAAAGTTGCTGGGCTTTCAAATGGGCATCTTCTAACATCTGACTGGCTACACCTCCTTTGCACTTTGGCATCGTATATTTTGAGCTTCTCCATTAAAGGAGCCTCCACGTCCTGAAATATAGGCATATCTTTCACAGAAGCTCAGGTTTTTAGCACAATTTGAGTGCACTGTGAGGCAGTTAAGGCACAGGGCCGGCAGTGAGAGCTGGTTTTGTTCAGCATGGCAGCAGCTAATGGCCATGTTTTAGGGATCTGTAGGTGTGAGGCTCTGCTATGGGAGCCCTGGGGTGGAGCAGGTAAGGACAAGGAGCCCCGGTGTGAGTGTGGGGTGGAGCTCAAAGGGGCCTCGGTCAACGCTCAGGTGCTGAGAGTGACTGCCTGAGCGGCTCCTGGCTGGCCACATGGGAAGTTCCCTTTTAGGGTATGTGATAAATGTGACATTGGGGTGAAAATTCATGATGAAAAATATAGAAATATGTTAGATTGGTGTTAATATAAAAATGTGAAAAGGTATAGTCTGTTAAAAATTCCTCTCGAGCCAGGCGGCTGCCAATACAGCAACCGCTCCCCAGCCTGAGACAAAGAGCAGGACAGGGGCCATCAGGATGGACAAAGAAACTGGCCAACCAAGATAAGAATCAGCATCGTACCCAGACAGAAAAATTCCTCCCTGAACGAAGAGGAATTTTCTGCCGGAGACTACACATCGGAATAACCATGGACAGCGGGCCCGATCCGCATGTGGAAGGAACCTTCCCGGAATACAATTTGCAAAGTTCAACAAATCTGGGAAACCCATCCAAAGATGTATTTGGACTATTCCCCACACCTGTTTTGCCTTGGGACACTAAAAACCCTATAAAACCCCGGACTGTGATCCGCTCTGTGTGGGTTTGGGAAAATCTGTACCTTAGGGTGCAGACCCCTTGTCCACCCAGCGCTGTGCTGCAAATCCTATTTGTGGTTTCTCTCTTTATCGGTGATTGGGATTGTTTTTCTATCTTTATTAATCCGATATTTGCCGTTGCATTTATAACAGGTATATCTGCATTGTGCGTTGCAGGATGTTATAGATATGTGTTGCTTAGGTGTGGAGGTCCAGTGCTTGTCAGGGACTACAATTCTCCCTGTCAAAAAGAGGTGAAAACCAGCCTGGAGCAGCGTGAGTGCTCCCCAGGGTAACCCAGCACTGTTTGTACTGCACCACGTTATCTGCAGTGCCAAGTGTTACGTGCAATTCTCACTGTTGCTAACTCTGAGAATGGCTTTGGCTCCATCTTTTTTTAAACCCCCGGCAGTATTAAGTAGCTGAAGATAGCTGAGATTTCCCTTGTTCCTTCTACCTTTTCTTTAAACCAAGTAAATCTGGTTGCCACAGCTGCTTCTCCCTGTTCCATGTCCTTCACTGCCCTGACTATCATGATAATCTTTCCTGGATTCCCTTTAGTGTGTCAATATCTTTTGTCCTGCAAATCTGGACTGGACACATGAATTGAAATGAAAGTCATGAGAGAGTTATAATATTACAGCTAATGATTATAATCTTGCACCTGAGAAAAATGCCTGAAGAGTAGGTAATTTCTGATGGCAGAAATGTTGCCTTGGGGGTTTACTGATTTTTGTAACTTTGCAGGCACAGCGAGATAACTAATGAAGGATTGAGACGGGCTTTCAGTGAACAGTTGTGAGATTCATATCCTAAACAGGCTCATACATTTTGTTTAAATGGAGGCACTCTCATTTAGCCAGTAATTCTGAATTCTGTGTTAGCTATGCTTTGGGCACTCAAGCACTGTCCTTCATGTCAGTGTTAAAGAGGTAAACCATGGGATGGGTGAGGGCAGGTGATGGGGTCTTGGCTCAAGGTGAGACAGGAGTGAGCTATGGGTAGTTGCTGGAGAAGGAGCATGGTAATCTTGACATCTCTGCTGTAAATCCCCATGCATCACCATATGTAGAAACACAGAGAAGTTTGGGTTGGAAGAGACCTTAAAAATCATCCGTGGACAGGGACACCTTCCACTTGGCCAGGTTGCTTAAAACCCCATCCACCCTGTACATGAGCACTTCTGGGATGGGACATCACTATTGCTTGCATGAAACTGTAATATTAATCAAACACTTGGAATTAGATATAATTAATCTAAGTAGGCACCATGTACTGCATCATGACCCATATCCTGGTTTCTAAAAAATATTTATCAGAGCATCCTTACTGGCAACTGAATATTTCCATGCCAAAAGATGCCAATTTAATCAAATATATTGGTCCTTTAAACAGCAACTTTTACCAATCTTCAGTGGTCAGATTTCCCCTCCCTTTCATGGGTTATTCAAGGAAGTCTTACACTGCAGGCTGCAGGATACTGGAAGTGACTTGATGCCTTTTCAGAAAACAATATCTCATTCATTCAGGCTGGCATATATACAGGGAATAACAGTTTATTGTACCTGATACATATTTGTTGGACCGAGTGCAAGGATGAGATGGTGAAATATAACGTCCTGTGATATACAGCAGGTCGGGCTAAATGATCTAATGGTCTCTTCTGAATACACAAAGTGCTGGGCTGTGTGCCAGAAGCCAGGCAGGCTCCTGGTGTTCCCACAAGTCTACATGGATCATCTACCCTTGCACTCTGTGGTGAAACTCTCCTTTGCATCCTTTAGAGCAGGATATTGATGTGGGCAGTTAATGCTAAAATGAAATTACAACCAGTTTTGTTGGGAACCTCTGGGAAGTGCTGGATAAGGGAGGCACAGCTAAGGCTAAATAGGTCCAAAATGCTGCTAAAACTAGAAAGTTGTCTCTAAAGTACCTATGCTCCATTGGATCAGTACCTTTGGTTTTTCTTCTCAGCTGCCAGCTCCTGGCAGCTCTCTGGCATGGGACTGCCAGGGGACTGCACTGCTGAGCCAGCCCCAGGCACAGCTTAGAGGGGGCCTCTCCTGACATTGCTATTTGGCACTGAAGAGTATTTGCATTACAAGCTGCAGTTTCAAATTCTAACTCAGCTGATCTTTGAATCCCTATGATGCCTTAGCTTTTTATATATCTTTTTATATATTTGTAGCTTTGTAGGTAATGCGTAGCTGTAGCTTCAGTACTTTTCTTACCCTTTTCCCCTAGATTTTAGAACAATAGGCTGACCTTCTAAACACATACCTGAAATATTGTTTAGTCTTATTCCAAGTAGAGGACCTACAATAAAACATAATAGGAAGTGGGGAAGAGAACCCCATGGACCCAACCCCAAGGGGTGGACCCAAGGGTGTGTTGATGCGGCATCTGAGTCTCCTGTTGGATGTACTGTTAGATATCCTAATTAATTCACCTTATAAAATTGTAGAAATTTGATTCTGGCTGTGCCCAGCACCACCTAGACACCTGGAAGCTTCCAAATAAAGGTCTGCTTTTGACTTTACTATTCTAACCCTGTTACAAGGTTTTTTTTCTCTTCTGATTAGAGGCCACATCTGGCAGTATCTTATCCTCTCCTGTCCCCTCTGCTCTTGCAGCAGCACTGCTGCTCCTGTGGATCAACAAGTAGGCAAGTTAGTTACAGCCAGGAAAGTATTCACTTTTGCTCCAGCAAAATAGGTCTGTGTCATCTAACCTTAGAGTTAAACCTGTGCCAGGGCTGGCACGAGGAAATCAACAGAAATATAGGACCGTGTCTGAGTATAGAAACAGATTTTTCCCTTTTGTAAAGGGGCAGTTGATTAGGTTAATTGTGCCATGAAGTTGAGTCTTCAGGGAGGGAAACTAGTGGTGAAATTTTGTGCAGTAAGACTTGTAGTGAAAGCACAACTTCAGGTTGCATTCAACTTACTTGTGTCACCCGGTTTCCTGACTTCTAAGGAGCTTTTCAAAGTTGGACTTGACTCTGTTCATTAAGGTATAGTGAATGGGAGGTATTTTATTGACTTGAGTAGTTTTTTCCACTGAAAGCCCTGGTGCAAATGGTCCAAACTGCTCTCAGATGTACTCTGAATACAACATTTCAGCTGCGTAAAATTAACTTCAGATTGCAATTTTGAGTGGTGCAATCTCCTCTTCTGGTTAAAGAGCTGTGACAAACTAAGACCTTTTACCCAGGCATATCTTCTAGAAAAGTGTGGTAGAATGCAGGTGGTTTCCAAACACATGTGCTGTCTTGGATACTGCTGGGAAGAAGAGGACACCATCTTCTCTGTGCACTTTGAGGTAGAACAATAGTTGAGACCTTTGAAGGCTTTGGCCCAACCCTTTCTCAAAGCAGGACCAGCTTAGATCAGATTGCTGAGGACCTTATTAGCTGGAGATTTTGCAGCTTTTCGGGTCTCCTTTCTGAATATTTGGCTGCTGTCACATTGAATGCATTGAGAAGGCATTTCCTGTGGTGCCTGTAGTGCTCTCGGTGTTCCTGTCTGAGAGAAGGCTTGGTCCTCCCTCTTCAGACCCTCCAATCTAGTTGTTGGAGGCAGCCCTGAGAGTCTCATTTAACCTTTTACTTTCAAGGCTGAAAAACCAGAATCTTTCAGTCTGTCCTTGTAAGGCAGCTTGCTTCAGGGATTTTAAGAAAACAAGCCAAAACTTCAAACTGTCCTTTGGGCTTCAGAGAGAACCTTCAGTTTTGTTAAAGGTTTCTGATTCACACAATATCTCTACTCTCCTGGAATTAACCAGCAACACTGATTTATACATACTTTTTTTTAAAAAAAGTATTAAATCTCATAGCTTTTTAAAATTAAATACCCTTTCTTGTCTTTTATGCTTGTTATTTTTCTGGCAAGTGTTTGGAAAGAACTGCTATTTTATTTGGCATAGAGTAGCAGATACAGTGTGCCAGGAAGATGAGCGTTTCTCCTGCTTATGCTGTTCAGAAGACTTTGGGAAAGAAATTACTTTCAGTTTCTATTTTTTTATTTTTTTTTTTTTTATTTCGAAGGAAAACTTGAGACACTGAAGATCTAAGGTGATGAGACTGCTCAGGCATGTTAGATCTTTGCCAGCTGTTTCTTGTGCAGCTGCTGTCAGGGTTGGGCTCTGTTCTGACTCAACTCATGGTAAAAGATAGTTCAAGTTTTGCTGTTGTTTTCCAGCTTGAAAAATGTTAAAAGGTTTGACCTCATGTGACATATCAGAAATATCATAGTAACTACTATATGTCACTTACAGATAATGCATTTTTTGTCCTCTTGAAAATACTTGATAAAGCCTTCTCCAGATTTGTTCATACTGGCTTGAATATCTCTGGATAAGAGCTTTTTATCGGCTTCTAGGGCTTGTTCGTACAAACATTTATTTTCTTGGATCTCTGTTACATCACCACCAGCCCCCTTCCCCTTTGTCTGTTGTCTACCATATTTTATATTCCTTGGAGCCATATGCAGTGCTGCAGCAGAGTGGTAGATTGACACCTAATCCACAGCTTAACTGAGAATTTTTGCCATTACTTTTCCTTACTGTTTGGTTAGATAAATATTTTGGATGCTAATTCTGTTTGAGCTGGGCACAAGGTAACTGCAAAACCAGCCACTGTCCATTATGCTTTGGGTTTTTCAGCCTTTTAGATGGAAGCATATGTTTGTGTGTGTACAGGAAATGTAACATCTTACCTAAACAAATGAATAATCACTTATGAGCTGTTAGAGAGCATCCAGAAAATGGCCATGAGGATGATGAAGGGTCTTGAGGGGAAACCTGAGGAGTGGCTGGGGCACTTGGTCTGTTCAGCCTGGAGGAGACTGAGGGGAGACCTCACTGCAGTGTGAAACTTCCTAGTGAGGGCAAGAGGAGGGGCAGGCACTGATCTCTTCTCTCTGGTGACCAGTGACAGGACCCGAGGGAATGGCCTGAATTGTATCAGGGGAGGTTTAGGCTGGATATTAGAAAAGGGCTCTTCACCCAGAGAGGGGTTGGGCACTGGAACAGGCTCCCCAGGGAAGTGGTCACAGCACCAGCCTGACAGAGTTCAGGAAGTGATTGGACAAGACCTTAAGGAATATGATGTGATTCTTAAGGCTGTCCTGGCAGAGCCAGGAGTTGAACTCTCATGATCCCTGTAAGTCCCTTCTAGCTCAGGAAATTCTATGATTTTGTGTGTGATAGAGGCTTTAATGAGTTGTGGTAGACTTCAGATACACAGCTGAGGCTCTTTGCAGTCATCTCTGGCCATACATGTTGACTTTGGCATTCGGTGATCCCTTGCTGGGGTTTATTTGACTTGCTGAGCTATAGATAAGATAACTCCCCCCACCAAAGTGTTTCATTTTCTGCCAAATTAATGAATTGAAGGACATCAGAAAAATACCTGACAAGCATGATAGCTAGTGCAAGGAATGAAGCTGGAAGAAATGTCTGGTGTGAGTGAAAGACAGGATAGGAAGAGCACTGTCACTCCTTTGGGTAGCAGCAAGCTCTCAGGTCAGCTTGAACTCAGCCAAGCAAAGCTGGCCTCTCATTTTCTGTTTGGCCAGGTTTCTGCCTCGAACAGGCCAAAAAATTGATATGTGCATGAAGTTTGCAGATTCACACAGGCATAAATGACTGAGTTTTATTAGTTGTTCTGTAGCAGTATTCATATATCTTCCCTTTTTCTAACAAAATCTCTGAAGACACCTTCACACTTCCTCTGCAACCACACCCACAGGCAATTCTCTTGCTGTGCATTACTGATGTATTATATACGATCTTCCCATAGCAAATGTCAGTATTAATATTTGAACAGTGATCCATCATTTCCCTCCAACAAATAAAGCACAAATGATCTCATTCTGATCTTGCTTACGCTGGGATAAAGCAGAAGTAATTTCACTGGATGCAAGCATTGCACCAGTCAAAATTGCAATGTTAGATGAGAAACTGGCAATGACAGAGAATTAAACTAAAAAAGCATCAGCTCATCCTTCGAATCATGGAATATTAAATGGGTCTATTGTTGACACAGAGTTTTTAGCTGATGAGTGTGCGGTCTTGGTGGCCCCTGCCCCTGTCAGTGTGACACATGTTTGAGGGGGTCCTGCTCTGTCTGTGCACTGGATTAGGGCTCAGCTGTCAGTGAGGAGTGTCTCACAGTGTGAAAGGTTCCTGGGTGTGATGGTGCGCACCAGAGGCAGCCGTGGGGATTAAACTGGCTGGTAACAAGCATTTGTATTTACCAGTCTGGTTAACTTCAGATCAGCCTTCTAACCATTTCCATGGAAACAAGGGAAGTTTTGGTTCACTGTAAGTGGCTTAATTTACTTTCTAACTGTATTAAAAATAGAATACTAAGCAGATGTAAAACTAACTTTGAAACATACTTTTTATAATATGATTTTAATCAATCATGACATTTAGGAATTGTTTTTCCATACTTCCTGCCTGCAGTTATGGGTGAAGCTTTAATTGAGCAGTTACAGCATGAACAGAGTAAGTCAGGAAAGGAACTGTGAATAGTTGGAGGTCTTAAATCTTTGGTTTTGGTAAAAAATAATGTAATTCCCTTGCTTGTGTTTTTCTTTTCTACAAGACATGAATCTGGAGAGATAGGAATGTGCTGGGGACTTCTTACGTATGTACTATTTTCTGGAATGCCACGTGTAAGTTTTGATATGACAGAATAGTCCCTTGTCCAGTCAAAGAGAAAAATGACATACTGATGTAACATAGAAAAATGCACCCAAACTGTTTTCCTTTAGCGCTGGCATCTTCAAAGTGACTTTATAGAAGGCTATTTGCAAGTAAATTTTTTCCTGGATTTCTACACAGACATTCATATTTCCATTCAAATAGAGGTGCATCAGACTGGAAACATCCTCAACATGCAAAACAACAAAGTGAGGGGAATTGTAGGCTGCCTTATTGGGATAATATTCTTGCTCAAAGTGCCTGCCTTTAGGTGCACGCATCCTGAGAGACAAAGTGTTTGGATGACTGGAGGTATTTTCCAGTAAAAGTGATTCTTACTCTTTTAATACTGATAATTGGTAAATGTGTGAACTGCTTGGAAAAAAGGCTCAGCTTTAATTATGCATGTATACTGATCAGTCTGGAAATCAATTTGGCTGACTCACAGTCAAAATTTAGCCTTATTCTCTGAATTTCAATAGCTATGAGTTTTTATCTCAAGTTATACTCTAGGAGTAGTCAGAGGCAGCAGAGAAATCGACTTTGATGTTTATCTGAGCATTGGAAATGAGTATGCCTTTGCATCTAAAACATCAGGGAGAAGATGTTCCTTCCCTCCATGGTATGTAGCTGACAGTGCTGTCCATACTAATGCCCAAGTCCTCACTGGGACTCCTCACTGCATCTGCCAAACAATAAGGTCACCATTTTCCATATAGGACACTAAGAGAAAGAAATACTCTATAGTTTTTTCAGTGTGACAAAGGCTTTTTGCAGTCGAGGGAGTTAAACTTAAGTTGATCTCAGGCTTAACTTTTCACACTTTTCCCATTGCTCATCTCTTTTGCCCATGACAGATGAGCTCTATCTGTCAGATCTACCTAGAAAATCAACAAAATGTCCCCTACTAAATTCCAGGAATGTTCTGATGATAAACCATAACTAAGAATTTTTATTTCCATTGAAAATACAGTCAACCTTGCTTATTAAAACATGTTGTAACAGGTGGCTGGGGTTCCAGCTCTTTTCCATACCTCCCTGACCAGGAATGTGTGCAGCTGACTGGAAGCAGCTGTGTGTGAGCTCCCCGAGCTGACAGCAGCTCTGTGAGTGGCTTTAATCAATAGCAGCAGTGCTCAGAGAAATGCAAAGACAACGTGGCTGAAATACTCTCCTCAGTAACTGTAGAATTTGGAGGAAAACCATGTGAATACGTTGACAGCATGATGGTAGGTTTTAAGGCCAGCAGGCTGCCCTCTGATCCTGCTGACATATGATTAAAAGTAAGCATGGAGTGTCAGGCTTTCAAATACTGTGAGTTTCTGTGTAAACTCTTCTCCAGCTACTGGAGTCTGAGGAAATAGAAAAAAAAAAAAAAGCTTCATATAAAAAGGAAGGTAGGATGCTTGTTTTCATGAGTGCAAAAAAAAGGTTTGCAAATGGGAATGCAATGTAGGAAAAATCCCAAGAAACCAGAATTACCAGTGTCCCCAGATGGTACCTTTTGTGTGTTTAAAATACACAAACTTACAGGCTGAGACTCGTATGTTTTTAATAAAAAAATTTAATGAAAAATTCTTTTCCCTTCTCACCACAAAATGTAATTTCTCATTTTTAACCTGTGTTGCTATAGTGACTTGTTTCTCTGTTAAATCTTCTCTATATCCTTACAAACTGTGGTCCTAAGCCTTCCCTGATAAGTGTGTGGGCTGGAGACAGAATGAAAATGATTTTCCGCATACTGCAGTCATTTGAGTGTGTTGCTGACGTAATGGAGACAGATTGTAAGCTTTCATTATTAAATTGTATCAGGAGCAAAGCAAGCTGAGGAGACACTCTGGGTGGAACAACAGAGCACTGAAAAGTTATAGCAGTCCTCAAATGGCTTGGAAATAGAACAACTGGGGAAGGTTTAAAATGTGTGGGGTTTTCTGTGTCAACAACAGGTGTGAGTAGAACACAAGTCTGTCAGGAGGTAGCTTTGTTCTTGGTAATGGATTTTGGAGGCTCTTGCAGTTTCAATAATATCCAGATCTCTCAGGCAGAGACTGGCTGTGACGGTATTAAATAGAAATCTGAGGTATATTAAGCTCCAAGGAGAATGACACCATCATTTCAAAAAGGATTTTCTTCCTCCTAGCACAGGCTGTGAGGTGACAACAGCAGCATTAGATGTGAGGGCTTTTCCATATGGGCAAGAGGTGAATTTGCAGTCCGTCCAGTGAAGAGATAGAGCTTATGTTAGCTTCACACAGGTGAATATGCAAACACAGTGGAATAGTCAAAAAAGAGCCAAGACTGCAACAGAGGTGCACAAAGAGCAGAGGTGTGCACACAGCAGTTGGGTTTGAAATCTTCCAGCATGACTCTCTAGGCAACTGTAGTATTTAGAGGGCTTTGGGGGTCCAGTGGCAGCAGAGGAAGCTGGATGGGGAGACCTGAGTGGCTGTGAGTTCTGCTTGTCCTTCTCCTCTCATGGCTCTGGGCAGCACTGTAGGGCACCATCCATCAGGTCCTTGGAAGAACAGAAGATGCTTTATCCAGAGTCTGCACTCTGGTCTCTTGTCAGTCCGTTTCTGACCTTTAGTCTGAACTAGTTTTTATTTTTAAATTATTTTAATTTTTTTTAAAATTATTGTTTATTTATTTTTGTTTTTGTTTCCCCTCTGTTTCTACCAGTACTAATTATTCTTTCTGCTCACAGTTTGTTTTCTATTTAGCCTTCCAAGAAGGACTTGCAGGTTTTTCCCTGTGAGAAAAGTGCCCATCTCATTTGTTAGGCATTTGTAATAAAGCACACTGCTAGTTAGTACTCATTGTGGATCAAATCAGATCATCCACAAATCAATAGAAGACTGAAACATCTCTCTCTTTTCTAAATCGTGTCTGGGATTTTGTCTACTAAAGGAATTAATTTCTGATGGCAATTATTGTTCCACTTTAAAATAATTAGCTTTATCTTCTACTTAGAAAATATAAATTAGGCAGCTGTCTTTGACTTGATATTCTCAGGAGCACAGGGAAGCTAAACTCACTTGTATTGAGAAGGCTTCTGATTTATTAGCTTAAAAGCTGTTTCTGTAATCTGTCTGAGAATGTCTGGGGAAAAATAACATTTTATGCTTATAGAAAACCCTATATTTAATTTTCTAACAAAAAGTATTCAATTCTAACTGATCATAAGCATGAATTTCACAAGCAGGGATCCCAGGGCTTTATTTCCTTTATTTCATTTAAAAAGGCTTTTTGTTGTTGGCCCCTATTTGCTGTCATCAAGTGGAAGCACAGCTCTTCCAATTCCCTGCTCCCAGTATGAAACATACTCAATTGTACAGGTCCCTGAGTAGGTACAAAGTAAGCTATTACAAAAGGTAAAAGTTGCGTTCAGGTACTTCTAAGACTTCTTTAAAATTTGTTTAAATGTTTTGAGACCTTCTTTAACACAGGAGTAACCTCTGGCAAAATTTATTCACCTTTGATATAAATTTCTCATTTGATTTTCATTCCTCTTCTAAGTTATCAGTTTCTAATTTGGTTTTTCAATTTTAACCTCTGAAATAGAAATATGGGACCAGACTCTTTGCTAATGCAAACTGACTTGTGTTAGTTCACAGCATCTGAGAATCTGATTTCTTGCGTCTTCTATAGATTTTCCCAAATGAGCTGTTATTTTTTTTCATTCTGGAAACTTTATTTTCAGTTGCATTAGTAACAACTGGCATTAACTTTATCTATGAGAGGCAATTGCTAGTTCCAAATGCAGCTGTGAACAAGCAAAATATTGTTCACTTCAGCTGTGCTACCTCTGTTTTTTAGCATGGCAAAGTGTCAGTGGAGAGGCCAAAAAATGATTTAGGTTTAACATTAATGAGGTGATGCTGTGGATTGCTTCACAGTTGAGGTCTTTTCAGGCAATATTAGGAAGCTTCTACCTTCCCCACTTGTATTTGCAAATCCTATAAAGCAAAATCCTTCTTGCCTCTGAAAAATGGAGTAATGCCAAGAAACAGTGAGCTAAGACAAATCTGACAAATATGGAAAATCTTCTCAGTGGAGGTCTGCCTGTAGTAACCATTAATCCTGATTGTCTCTGCTGTCAGGAACAGATCAACCTCCCTTTAAGAGCCATGACGATACTCAGAAAAATTGTCTTAGGGAGAAAATAAGTCAACAACCCTCCTCCTCATAGTGCCAAATTTTGTATGGTGAATCATATATGCCAATTATAATGCCAGTATCTTTTTGTTTTAGTGGTCCTGCTTAGCTGGAAACACTTTTAAGAGAGGTAACTGAGTTCTAAGTCTTTCCATGTGCCATTAGTGGAATATTTTACTAAGGGTCAGGTGTGAGGATGAGCACTGCATCTTGGAATGCACCTTGATGGCATCCCTGACCCTGTTACTCCTAGAGGCTTTACACTTGGAGTGAGGCTGCATCCCTTTCCATAGTAACTCCAACTGTGTGCTGAGTTCAGGGCTGACTTTAAAACCAGTTGAGAAAAAAAAAGTGAAGGCCAAAGATGAAAGAGCTGAAGAAATATGTGAACTGATCCCACACCAGTCACTAACTGCAGCCCATGAAGTTTTGCAGAATTTTGCTGGGTTAGCCTGGGATGGAGTGAAAAATGGAATAAAATGGACAAGGAGAAAGCCCAAATGGATAGAGATGATGATCATGTTTTAGGGGAGAAATGAAAACTCATCTAGGGAATGTGTAATTTAATAAACCTAATTTTGTAATATTATATCCAATATAATATTTGATGTTTGTTTTTGGAGAAAAGTAATGTTGTAGCATAGCTGAAAGTTGCAGAACAAGAGTAGGTGTTCTGTGTGACATAACACCACTGGAGCTGCAGTCTTTAGTGAGGATTTTGGTTTCTCTGGCATGAGGTGGAGCCTGAATCCACTGTTCTGTGGTGGGCTTATCCCTAGCAGTGTAGGCTAACCCTGGGGCAATTGAGCCAGGGTGACTTTTCACAAGGACAGAAGAATTTGGCCCCTCCAGTCACTCTACAAGTTCAGAACTGGAAGTTTCTAGCTTAAAACTTTTTTCCCTGTTGCAGTTAGGAGAAGGGAGATGAGTGTCTCCTTCAGGCTGGAGGCCTGGTTTTGTTCAACAGTAGGTTTAAATTAACCTCATTATAAGTGGGAGCTTGATGGCTTTTTTAGTGTAGAGATTTGTCTGCTTAGTTAAGATGGCTTCTTCTGTTCAACTGCTGCTAATTAGCATCCATCATTAACTGCTCCAGAGCTTGCAGCTCTAGTCATTGAAATGATTTTTAATGGGAACTGCACCCATTGCGACATTGGGTTAAATGTTAGTTTAATGAGGGTGTGTTCTTTATTTCACTGTAACTGAAGCTCTCTTCATCTGTTGAAATAGGTAAAGGTTTCTCTACCTTCTCACTAAATAATTTGCTGAAACTGTGATCCTGAGTATGTTCAATTAACAGAAAGCCCATAAACACTAAAGGAATCCATTAAGGAAGTGGGAGTAATAGACAAATAGGAGAATAATCTTTCAAATTAAGTTAGGTGCGAGCACAGCTATTTAGCTTTTAGAGCTGATTTCTTCTAAAAGGTGCCATTTCTGCAGCTCTGGAAAATGAAATCTTTATCCACTGAGGCAGTGCAGCACAGAGCAACAGCACTGAAACTGTGACAGCCTCTGGCTTTGAATGGCACCTTGCAGATAGAACAAGGGAGCTCCAGAGTGGAAAGCAGGGCTGCTGCCACATGAGCAGAAGACTGCCAGCTTTTCTTGCCTGACTTTGTGGTGCAGAAGCACTGAATGAGGGATGGTCTCAATCTTTCCCTTGATAAGGATGAGCCTTACCTTGGGGGTGTGCTCCTGGAGGGGAGGGGGAGCGCCTCTTTGATCACAGTGTTTATATAAGGAGTCCCAGCAAGTCTGGCATATGGCAACTGTCCAGTAACTCTTAGCCAGCCTTAGGACCATAATCCCAATAATTCTTCTCCATCTGCACACTTCCTAGGAGTTACATAAGTAGGAAATTGTAAGTGCATGAAGCCAAAAATATGAAAGAATACAGAACAGATGAAGTGAGAGATTTTGTCTTAAAATAAAACTTACTCTTCTGATTCTGATTTAGACTTTCTTCAGTCCAACTGTCATCCCTTCCCTGCCTTCAACTAAGGCTGCAGGGGCTCACACCAAGCCAAGTCTCTCTCTGTATGTGCCTCTGCCCTCACTGACCTACAGCTGCTTTTGATCCCATTGACCATACCATTTTCCCAGGATGTTCTTCCTCTTTAGGGATCTCAACATCTTTTGAATCACCTTTTTTTTTGTGATCTTGTCTTATTTGGAATCACATTTGTCACATTTTTGTCCCACTTTGAATCATATTTTGTCGTCTTCTGACCCTTCTCCATCTATGAGAATGCCCTTGATTTTTCTTTACTCCTCTTTAACTTGTTTCTTGGTCCTGTTGTCCACAAATACAAATTTAACTTACCATGTCTATGTTGATGGGGCACAGACTCATCTGGATAATCCAGGCCATTTTTATTCTGTCCAAACAGTGGTCAGGGGTTGCTTTTTTGACAGGTCTGGTGATCAGTTTTAGCCACCTCTGACACATGACTCTCAATAATTGATAGAGCTCTAAAACCACAGAACTGTTAGGAAACAACCTCTAAGGTCATTGAGTCAAACCAATAACTCAGCACTGCCGAACCCACCCTAAAACCACATCCCCAAGTGGTTGCCACATGCACAGGTCATTTGAACACTTCCAGGTATGGTGATTCCACCACTTCCCTGGGCTACCTGTTCCAATGACTGACCACCTTTTCAGGGAGGAATTGTTTTCCTATTTTCTAGTCTAAACCTTCACTGCAACTTCAGGCAATTTCTTCTTGTGCAATTGACTCCTACCTGGCTACAGACTCCTTTCAGGTGGTTTTAGAGAGTGATAATGTCTCCACTGAGCCTCCTTTTCTCTAGGCTGAGAAGAATATTTTCCATTGTTGTCACTTTTGGTCTCTTTTTGAGGCCAAAATAATGAAGATGAGCTTTCTTATGCATAGTCTGGTCGGATTTTACAAGTCCTTCGGCATACCCTCTTTTCAGGACGTGGTCTTTTTGTGACTGTAACATCACTAGAAGCCTTACCCAGACTCTTATCCCTGGGTATCTCACTCAAGACAATATTTTCTTATCCAGTCTTCTCCCCTTTAAATGAATTCAAAATTTACGTGTAGAGGCATTGTCCTATCCGAATACATTTGACAACATCACCTCCTTCCTGCATTGTTCCATTAGTTCCTCTTTCTTTATACAACATAATCTTGTGTTCGTTTTGAGCAACCTTCTTGTCTCATCCCCACGTGGTTTGTCTTCTTTTGTTCGTTTTAAATGTCAGTTCCCATCTTTGATGTGCTGATGGTACCAGATCCCTTCCTCTTGTTTTTACATCTTCAACTCATCACCTTTCCCATGCGTACCCTCACATGTGGAAGGAGCTCTCTGAAACAGCAACAAAGCAACTTTCAAGTCATTTTAGAAGTCTTTTTTTCCCTGTGATGCCTTACAGAAACCTTGACAAGCTGATAGTGTGCCAAGGCAGATCCTTTTCATGCTGACTGATAATTCTTGTATTCCCTGGCTGTCTGGGAGCCTCAGATGTTTTCTGTTTGAAACAGGGATGTTCTGAGTCCCCTATCTCAACAGGGCCCTGGTCCCTGATCTGAGGGGCACAATAATAAACAGTGCTTTGTTCTAGGCACAGATGAAGAACTCTATCAAGCCTGTGCTACTGTGTCTTTCCCCTTCCCCCTCTTCCCCAACCTTTTCTGCAATTCCATTCATTCTCTGTTTCATAATATTGGTGATATAACCAAGGCAAGGTTACATCACCTAGAAACTAGCAAGTTGGAGATCACCTAATGTTGTTTAGGTGATAATGGTATCATCAAAATGAACAATATAATTTATTTGGTAACTGTTTGCCATGGTTTCAGTTGGACCCGAGGAAGATAGAAAATGGATTTTGTGCATGGGTGAAGAAGTCTTTGTGGCAAATGACTTGTGAGGGACTGGTTCCTGCAGAGTTGGTTTCACAAGAGCCTTCATGTGCTTGTTCTCCAGATGTGGGAAGATGGGACCTGAGCGCCAGGGACATTCTGTGCAGCTTGAAAGTTAAGTTCTTTCCAGGAGGTCTGTAGTTGACCCAAAAAAAAAAAAAAAGAGCAGGAGCATGAGGCAGATAGAAAATATGCACCTTGAAAGGTTGATAGCAGAATCAGAAATGCTGTTTCTTCATAGAAGAATATAATCAATATAGAAATCCTGTGTTTTTTCTTAGGTGCAATTTAAATACTTTTTTCCCTAAGGTACCTCTAGCCAGTGATAAATCTGTCCACAGGAGTCTCCTGGCAGCAGACCCCCATTTCATGGCAAACACCCTCAGCTTCTCGATGTGCTCACAGCATTTGTCCAGACACAGACTGGTGGTGCTGAAGCTGAGGATGCCTCATGATGGTGCTGATCATCAGAGGTCTGAGGCTCCATGTCAGGATGTCATGTTTCTAACAAAAACATTTTCAGATGTTTTTGTTTTATAGAGGATGTGATAGGAGGGAGGCCTTGATTAAGATCTTGGAGCAAAGAACTAGATGGAAAACTCTCTGAAATTGTTACAGAAATGCAGCATATGATTTCTGACTGAAGTCAGTGGGGAAGAATCTAAAATTCAAAGTTAAAGGAAAGTGCTATTAAAACTGAACTAGAAGTCCCCATGCTTATTTATAGTTAAGTCATCTCTTCTTTTTACCTCCAGAGTGACAAAACCATTTGGGTTTTATTGACCAGTGTGTCTTGATCTGCCTGATGACATTTCCCAAGATTAATGTGTCTGTTTCTCGACAATGCATATTCTTCATGATGCATCACAATTAACCACTGCTACTTGGTATGACAAGGAGGGACTCTTTTATCTGCATCTGGATGACTTCTATCTGCATTTCAAATGACAAGTAAACAGACACTTCTCTCGTTTACCTTCTTGAAATGAAAAAAAAAATTGAAATTCATGCTTAGGCTCCCATTAGATGCAGAATATTTGGCACAGGAAATTTGTTTGGAAATATAAAAAGTGGAAAAGCATTAACTAAACCCCACAATGTGTAAGATACAGAACGCACAAGCATATTCTATTATTTTAATACTTGATTTTATAGTTTTTATTTATTTGTGTTTGTAGAAATGTCAAATTAATATTTATAAGCTCTCTTTAGTGCATTTGTTTGTTTTCAGTATAAATGATCCGGCAAACACTGTGTACAGGATTGCCAAAATGTGTTTTTTAAACTCAGTGGGAGTTTCACATTTTGACCCAGTTTTTCAGGGATGTACCACTCTGCTTAACTTGAAATTGTGAGTGATCCATTTGTCTTTAACATGACTCTTCACATGTGTAAAGTTAAACTTGTGTGCATTTGCCTGAAGCCACTGAGTTTTTGCCGTAATAAATTAACAGACATCTAAGGAACAGCTTCAGTTAGAAGTTTTTACTGTTATTTAACCTCAGTAGCTGAACATAAGATATTATTACAGATTTAAATTTACCTAATCATTGTTTTTAATCATTCTAGCACAATTTAATATTTTCAGCTTGCATACAGTGTAAGATTTTTGACTCAATCAGTGCTTGGCTCTTTTAAGGAGGTCACCAGCTGAAGCAGTGACCCGACATAGAAATGGCCTTGTGATATATTCTCAAAGTGTTTTGGATAAAGATTTCTCCACTCATGTAATGGAGACTTCCAATAGCTCATAAGTTCAAGAAATGCTTTGAGCTTAATTTTGCTAAGTTAGTTTCTTACTTTCTTCTTGATTTCCTCCCATATATTCCCTACTGCCCTTGGTAATTTTATTTGCTTCTGGTCTTTATAAGGTCACTTGCTGACAGCCACTTTTTCCCTTCTTCAGGGAGTATTTCAGCTGAAGCTTGGTATTCTGAATGTGTGTAATGTATCTGAGTATTGTAGTCTTTGTCACAATAAAAACCAACTAAATGTCACAGCTGGTACATATTTAATAGGCAAGGACATAGCTTCACTGTAGGAGGTACAATGAAAACTTCTGCTCCATGCACATTTGTAATAAGAAAAGCTGACAAGATGTGAGAATTCCTAAAGAATAAGATGGTAAACAGCACAAAGGTTTTTATAAAGCCTTTTGCATAAATCAGTTGGTGAAACCTATTTTAATTCTGCTCAGATCTGGCCATTTTATTACAAAAAGGAGACATCAGAGCTCATGGAGTATCATATTGCTGAATGAGGTGAAACATTCTGATATGAATAGGAATTGAATAAATTGAGACTTTTTCCTTTAGAGATGAGATGGAAGTGAAATGAATGAGAGAATCCAAAACCTCAAGAAAGAATTTGGATTATTTTTCCTTTTGGCATGAAATAGGCTACTTTGCATAATTAAGAACTAAAAATTGTGAAAAAGTGCAAGTAGGTTCTATAATATGTAATAGAAAGTGGCCACAGTACTAAGTAAAAGTCAAATAAAGTAAACAGAAAAAGAGATTGCTTATTTTCTGTATCCATCAAAAATCTCCAGAGCTATTATTGAGGGAAATGATGTGGAATTTCATGCCTTGTGGCTTGAGGCTGCCACCAGCAGACACAAGGATGGGGACAGGCTATGTCCCATCTGCCTATCAAGAATTTCTCATCCTTCTCCCAAATGAGTCTCTGACTGCTCACAGTCAGATCCTGCAGAGTCGGGACTGGATGGTGTGATAGTGTATTGTAGTCCTTGTGGACAATTAAGCAAGGAATCCTTAATGTGATGTGCAGCTGCTTTAATTGAGTGCTGAAATCCATTCTCCTGTGGTATAAATTAATAAAGGAAGTGTATATAAATTATTTATTATTTATGAGTGGGTGTCAGGACAGTAATCTTCTTCAGATAAACAAACAATGGTCTTAAACTTTCAGTGCAATGAATTCACTTACTGCTCTATTTAACCAAACATTGAACTCAGAAAAAATATTCTAAAATAACCAATGACTTTATTTCGTCTATATTTTCTGTCCCTGAGAAGTGAACTTAGAGCTTAAATACAAGAACTTAATTAAGAGCTCCTGAATCTCAGTTCCACCTCTGCCTTTTTTAATGAATCCTTTTTGAAGCAAATAGCTTCCTCTTTGGGCCTGTCTCTACATGGTTTGTACTTCTGAGGCTCAGAATCTGATGTTTCTTTTCAACTTCAGCATGCCAAGGTTCTTGTTTTTAAAGCATCTTTTAAAGCAAGTTTGATAGCCTTTTCCACAAAAGGATTAGATTGTGGATGATCTTGGTTCAAGATAATGCACACACATTTTTGGACTGTACTTTAACTCAATTCATATTGTCTCACGTTATTTATCATTAGCATATCTGGTATGCCAGGTTCAGAATTTAATATGTAAAGCCTTTTACATGTTTATATGCACAGGTAAAGATGGAGGTTTTCATACTTTCTAAGAGTGTTGATTCTATATAGTGGAAATAGTCATTCCAAGTCAGTTCATGAATATTTCTGGTATGGATAACATCTTAATATCTACATAGATCTGCATTTTCTTGAACTCTCATATTGAGATATATTATCATATTGTTTTCTTTTTTTTTTTCTAAGTTTCATCTCAATTAAATATTAATTACTAAAGTATCACCTACAGCAAGAAGTTCTTTCATTATTCTTAAAGGGATTATGGTTATAATTTATTTAAATAAGGTGTCGATATCTAGCGTTATTTTTGACAAACTTCATCTTGTGCTGTAGCACTGGCAGACAAAAGTATCTGTGATAGGAAAGTTTTCTTGACCATGTGTACATCAGTCTCAGGTGTTTATTCCACTTGTTGGCATCTGTGTCTGGGCACTGCAGGAGCATTCCTAGGGACACTTGTGATGTGACAATTGAATTTCATCATAGAATGGTTTGTGTTGGAAGGGACCTTAAAGGTCATCTCATCCAAGCTTCTTGCCATGGGCAAGGACACCTTCCACTAGACCAGACCACCTAAGCCCTTATCCAGTCCAGCTGTGAACACTGCCAGGGATGGGGCATCATATTTATCTTGTATTCTGTTTGTATCTTGTATTGTTGTATTCTGGACAGCTTTCCAATACTATTAAAGACATGATAGAATTGATTTTTTTACCCTCATAGGCTTCTGTCTTACACCCTAAGCTCTCATAATGAGCCTGAGCATTTGCTGTGTTTTGAGCCCTTGAATCAATATGCTCTTTCTCTGAAAAAAAACACAAACCATGTTTTTTCAAGATTTTCCTTTATCCTTAAGTCAAGCTCCTATAGACCTAAAATGAGAATCATTTATCCACAGCCTAATCTGTGGTTACTTGTGTTGTGTGCAAGTATGTCTTCTCTTCAGATGGTTTCAGCTATTGCATTAAACTTCCAGCCATGCTCAACTAATCAGGAAAAAAGTCCTTGTGGGCACATAGGGTGCAAATGCCTCTTCAACAAGGCCATGGTAAAATTTGATTATTTTAAATATATTTTGGCTTCAGTTTCTCAAAAATATGGAAAGCCTTTCCAAAGGCAACAGATAGAGCTTAGAATTGGTTTTGTGTCTGTTTTGATTGACCCTTTCACACTGATTTTGCAAATTTCTTCTTATCTGAGTCTGCAGATTCCTCTGGAGAGATTTTTCTAGTCGTGTCCATTTTGTCTTCTCTTCCTTTCAGAAGGTGCAGTTAGGTTTACTTTTGGTCTGAAATCCTGGAAATATTCTCTTTTTTTGTCCTGGAGTTGGAATAAGGAATCCCTCGCATTTCCTCCTCCCTCCATTTGGAGCTCTTATTCCCAGTTCAATATGATCTCCAGAATTAGGAATATCACAAGTCCTTTAAAACTGCATGTTTGTCTCAACAGTATCAAATCTGTTATAAACTATGCAACTCTTTCCTCTGAGTTCTGTTATGAAATGTCTCTCTCTCAATAGCTTCATTTGTATCAAGGAACTCAATATTCGTGTTTGTGCTGCACATTCTGATAAATTATTTTTTTCTGCCTCAGTCACAGGATAATGTACAAATCCAGTACATCTGTGATTGAAGTAATCCAAAGAAAATCTTCCTGTTCCTATCTATGCTTGCCAAACTCTGGTTTTAACTTTTTTTTCTTGTTTCCTTCTGCTTCTCTGGAGAGCTCTAGTTGCTCAGGAGTTTTTATTGCATCTTTTCTTATTAACCACTCGTCTTACACGCATTCTTTAATTTCTGTGGCCCCCAGTGCCAGGTTGTTTGGGTTGTATGTGTGCATGTTTTTATTTATTTATTTTTATTTATTTAGATTTTTAGAATCTGAGTTAGGTTCTTAAATACTGAATCTTAAATAAATATAGCAGGAATGTTAATAGATGCCAGAAAATGCATCTTCTGCAGAAGAAAAAAAGTTTGTGTATGGTTTTATACCATACACCAATTGGTCTGCATCAGGGATGTAATGATTAAGACAGAGAAGCTAAAAGGTCTAATTATCACTACAAAACTATAAAACAGCAGAGATTCTTTACTTGTATTTTTCATTTAAAATTTTATGCATGGCTTTATGTAAGTTGTTGATAGCATCAAGACCAAAGCTCTTACACAGAGAAATTTCAAGGAGAGGTCAATAGTGGAGAGCAGATTTATGGGAATTTTTGGGAAGGAAAGTTTTTTCCCGGAGAAAATATTCATTAGGCAGGATCCAGATGATCCAGGTGCTTGCTGGCCTTAACACTTTACAGCACTTATCAATGCACTTATTCCCTTCCTTATCTTTCATTTAGTCATATGCTGGGCAGCAGTTGGTACCCAGCAGGTTTGGGTTTTGTTTTGTCACTTGCCAGGCTAATCAGCAGGCAGTTCATCCACTATGATTCCTATTATCCTGCCAAAGAGAAATCAGGACTTCAGGGCATTGTGCATTCCACCTGCAGGAAAGGAGAGAAGCCAAAAATTAGATTCTGAACTTTTAGAATCGTAGAAACAGAGAATGGTTTGGGTTGGAAGGGACCTTAAAGATCATCCAGTTCCAACCTCACTGCCATGGGCAGGAATAGCTTCCACTAGAGCAGGTTGCTCAGAGCCCCATCCAACCTGGCCTTGAGCCCTTCCAGGGATGGGGCTGCCACAGCTTCTCTGTGCAACCTGTGCCAGTGTCTCACCAGGCTCTCAGTAAAGAAAAGTTCTTCCTTTTGTCTCAGAATCACAGAATATCCTGAGCTCAAAGGGACCCACAAGGATTATTGAGTCCAGCTCTTCAGTGGATGGCTCATATAGGGTTGAATGCACAACCATGGTGTTATTAGGACTATGCTCTGACCAGCAGAACTCATCTCATCTCCTCTAAACTTGCCTTCTGGCAGTTTAAAGCTATTCTCCCTTGTCCTATCCCTATATCCCTCTCCATCTTTCCTGTAGTCCCTTTAGGTACTGGAAGGTGCTGTAAGTGTTCCCCAGAGCTTTCTCTTCTGCAGCCTTAACAGCCTCAACTCCCTCAGCCTGTCTCCATACCAGATGTGCTTCAGCCCTCTGATCATATTTGTGGCCTCAGAACTCATTCCAACTGGTCCGTATCTTTATGTTGGAGTCCTCAGAGCTGGACACAGCACTCCAGGTGGGGTCTCACCAGAGTGGAGTAGAGGGGCAGAATCTGCTCCCTCACCCTGCGGGCCACGCTGCTTTGGGTGCAGCCCAGGATGTGGTTGGGTCTCTGGGCTGTGAATGCACACTGCTGGGTCACGCTGAGCTGCTCATCAACCAGCACTCCCAAGTCCTTATCCTCAGGTCTGCTCTCAATCCATTCTCTGCCCATTCTTTGTATTTTTCTTGGGATCACTCTGACCCAGGTGCAAGACCTCTTCCCTTTGGCCTTGTTGAACTTCATGAGGGTCACACAGGCTCACCTCCTAAGCCTGTCCAGGTCCCTCTGGATGGCATTCCTTCCCTCCAGTGAATGACTACACAACATGGCTTGGTGTCATTGTCAAATGTGCTGAGAGTGCCCTCAATCCCACTGTCCACATCACCAGCAAAGATAGTAAACAATGCTGGTCCTAGTATGACCCCTGAGAATCGCCACTCACATTTTGGTTTTCTCCTACTCCCAGCACTGTTCTGGCAATCAGATATTTTTTGTGTAATTTGTTGTAAGAAAACATTATGCATGCTGATGGATTTCTCTTTTCCAGACAGCTTAGTCTGTGATTGGCTCTTGGAAGCTATATTTGTGGTCTGTGTTTGGTAAAATATTTTGGAAACATCTGTAAAACACTATTTCAAATGTCTGGGTTTTGGCTCATTAAAGATGAATACATTTGCCAAATTTAAACTGAAAAAAACTCAAACTGTTTAGGACAGCATAGATGTGTTTGGAAAAAGCAGAAAATATTTGCCTCTATTGGTTCCCAAAGAGACTCATGTGATTTTCTGGGGAATGCAAGCTTTTTTTCACCTATTCCTTAACAAAACAATATCATGTGTGGTTGAATCATCTTGTTGAATATTTCCATTACATGGCAGGGTGCTACTTGAGTTATGGACAGTCACTGACACAGCATTTAGAAAAAGCTGCTAAAGAAAAATCTCTTTTGAAACATGAACTGATGGCAACTTTCAGGCCATAGGTTCTAATAAATGAACAGTGTATGTGAAAGATCATGAACTGTTAATAATATCTTGTACATAAACTTTGCTATTTTTCAGCTGAGCATGTTTCCAATGCTGTCAGTTTATATTTAACACGGAATTTTGACAGCTTGTCTTTTAGATCACATTATTCTAGAAGAAGCTTATTTATAATGAACATGATCTAAAATATTTAAGGTGTTATTACACCAGAAGTTTTGGAGATTTATATTTTGAGTCTTAAGTAATGGCTTAAAAAAGAAATTAAATATTATGGAGTACTCCTTTTTAAAATAAACACATTTTCCTTGTCCTGGATAGATCGTTAAAGGGCCACATTCTTTGCAGAATCAAGGTGCACAAAATAAATTCAGATCTTCAGACGGAAGAGAAATGACCACTCATCCCCTTAGTTAATTACACGGTTATTTTTGTTTGTGCTTGATTTAGTTCTATCTTAGCTTCGTTCCAGAGATTCTTGGATTTACATGGCTGCTGCTGTAGCAGTGACACTTCCAGTTTAGCTTGGATGTTAATGTTAATTAACGAATTGCCAGTTACAACTCCTTCCTGCCCAATTCCCTTCAACACATTGTGAATGCTCAGTTTTTCCTCTTCTGCTCCTCTACAGATGAGTTCTTCCATGTTAAGTGTACATAATGCTAAGAGGACTATTTACTTTTATTTTTAATCTAAGTAGAACAGCTTTGCAACCCTTTCACAAGTGTCACGGCTGGCTGCATCCCTTGTGCATACAAATGCAGTTCTGTGTGTGTTAGCCAAAAGGCACAATAGGATTCTCTCTGTGGTTTTACCCAGACACTGCTGTCTTATCGATACAGATCCCCAACACGATGGGTTTCCTCAGAGTGAAACAGGATTCTGCTGAAAGCACATATCAAGACTTACTGATCTATTTTTATAAGTTTAAACATCACAAGCCCTTTGTGTGGATACCGAATGTAGTTCAAAGGGGCTCCCATAATATTGAAATTTGTGTCTAAAGCCATAGTTTAGTTTGCTTCAGGTAGTTGGCAATTTCTCAAGAATTTAATCTTATAAAAATTGGTTTATTAACAGTATTGAAAATATGTTATAACTGAGCCTTACTACAATATCGTGTCTATGAAATGCAAATTTTTGGTATTCTTGTTATTCATTGTGTCTGTCTGCTGTGGTGTAGATAACAAGTACTGTGGAGGTGAGGGGCCCAGGTTGTGCTAGGATTTTCTTAAACCAGATCCCAATCCTCTGCCTTTTATCAGTTTTAAATTTCTCACCATTAAACCCCACAAGCTGTTCCCTTCTCTTAGCAGAGTAAATTCATCGTTTCATCAATCATTCAGCAACCTGAGCTTGGTCAAGTGTATTGTAGGGTGCTGAAGTGATTCCTTTTAAGCATCAAAAGTCCCATTTTTGGTTGTAATAGAGCATCTCTCCAGTTTGGCACCTCTGTCAAAGTTTCTCAGGGTTCTGACCTGAGCAGGCAGCTGTAGCTGGTGTAGATGAGATGATTGTGTCCTGCAGGTGTGCCCTCCTGGCTGCTGTATCTTCTGCTGAATGCCCATGGAGCAGAAGAATGAGATCCATTCCTGGTGGACAAACAAATGGAGCTGGCAGCCTCTTCAACTGTTCTGTGCAGAAATTCCCTGGTTCGTAGAAAGGAGGGTGTGGGGGTTTCTGCAGGACTTTCTGTGCTTGATCTTCAGGCTTGAAAACTTGCTGAGGAGCTACTTTGCTTTTCTGTCACTTCAGTCATGGCTCCTGAGGAGCCATGTGGGTTTTCCTGATGGATCTGTCAATATTGTTCCTATGACTTAGTGACTGGGATTATGTCACTCGGTGTTTTGCTCACCAGCATCCACTTTGAGCTGTGGCTTTTTTGGGAAATAAACCGCTGAGAATAGTCCAACATAATGCACTGCTTTCCATAATGTCCATTAGGTGTCTCCACATGCTGGTGGCTCGTGGGTACTTTAATTACATCTTCCCAATTAACAGCAGTGTGCTCTGCATGTGCTCTCCTTGAATGGAGTCCTAGATTTCCATAGTGAATAAAATGCTGTTGCATTTGTGCTTTCTGCAAGGAATTCTCATTACTGGAAGAACTCGCGCACTCGCGGACCGCTATTTGTCAGTTGCCGCGCCTGAGCCTTAATTAAGGTTGCATTTTTAAGTAGATAATACATACAAAATGGTAATTCTGAGCCAATAACCACCTGGCACATTCTTTCCTACCACTGTGCAGCTACTCTGTTTGCCATGCAGAACAGTAAGAGAAATTACAAGTAAGTTTAATATGCAGTCATAATGCCATCCTTTAGCTTTCTTGTTTGCGGCCGAAGCCACTGCTGGAGCTCTTGTTAGAGCACTAAGTTTTTTCAAGTTGTCTAACTTGTTCTGCCCTGGGTTTATAAATATGTCTATGGATTATTTGCTGCCTGGATCATTATCCTGCAATATGACAGTGTCTCAAAGGGATAAGTCAGCTTCTCTCAACACCAAGTGCGGATTTTTCTGTGTATGTGTGTGATAATAGGAATAATCTCCATCTCCTCTCCTTCTTCCTCATTTTTATGAAGACTTGGCCTTTTACCTTACTTACAGTGTTGACAAGAACCTGCAGGCCTCCTGCAGCACCACATCTGCACTCTTCTAGCCTAACTATATTTAGAGGATGGTTTGAATTGACAAGACCCATTTTTATTAATTGTAATAGACCTTTAAGGTAAAGTGACAAACCATCCCATCATAAACAGGCAAAGTAAATTCAAACTAGGCCTCATTACTAGAGCTTGCCCTTATAATCTTCCATGCATTTATCTGCCCAGTATACCTTTGTGACACTCCCTTTCTGAGACAGCACAAAAAGGATCTGTCTACCCTGGCCTTTTGAGGCTTTTTACTCTCTGGGAGGGAATAGCTCTATGTTTCTCCATAGGCTTTGTGTGTTTTGCTCCCCTTTCCCAACCCACTCCATACTTCTGGGAAAAGTGAGTTACAGTACATCTACCATTGCCAGTGTCAACAAAATCTGGTGTTACTTTTAAAATTTCTAACCCACATTTAGTGATTTTGATATCTGGACACAGGCTTGCAAGTCCTCTTTATATTTTTCTGCCTTTTTAGAAAATTTCAATAATTTATATTGATAACTAGTATTTGTTATCTTACATTTGAGATATAATTTGAAACCTTCTCACCTAATTTTAAAAATGAAGTTCAATTACTGACATGATTTAAAATAATGAATTGTACTTTCTGATGTGATTTATCGTTCCAAAACCTGATAGAATATTGTTATCTTGTTAGAAAATGCCTGGCTTTCTTATAGCTAGCATAGCAACAGGAATATAATACAGCAGCTCCACCTATCATGTTTGATTTCATCAAAGCATGATAGAAATACTAAAAAATTGATTTTCATAACCTTAATGTGCACTGAATAAGTGTCTATAACACATTAAGTGAAATACCAGAGTGAGTTAGTGGCAGGATCATTGTTAATGCTCTGTTTCCCTGATAGCTGTCTACTTTGGGTTTTTTAGAGACAAAAAGCATTGCTTTTGTATCAATGTTTGCATTGTACTGGAAAAAATACCCAAGAAAAATTCATTGTCTTCAAAGTTTTATGAGTGTTTTTTCCTGTTCCTCTCCACAATTTAAGATTAACAGTAAAAAGAATTACCAGCAGACTTCTGTAGGTGTGCCTGCCATGCCTTTCTGTGTAGTCTTCAGTCTCCAGCTGTAACTTCACTTCATCAATTCAGAAGTTGACTGCAAAAATGGTTTTCAAACAAAACTTTCAAAGCTAATTTTGTTCAACCATATTTACTGAGAAGTTGGTGTTTTCAGGAGGCTGATTAACAATGCATGGTCTTGAAAAGATAGTCCTATATTACTGCAGAACTTTAGAAAGAGGAGACCTACCACACTGAAGTTGTTCCTAGATCATTACCTGCTAACAGAGAAAATAAACCAATAAAACTATGAAAAATAATGCAAATCTGACCTCCAGACCTTTGCCCAAGAACAAGTTCTGATTGCAAGGAAAGAAATTGCATCAAAACCTCTTGAATCCACTCTGGTGTTCAGTATTGCTTTCTTAGCATGAAGGATGCTCAGACTGGGATGTAGTTCCAGATTAGGACATGTACCTTTGGGAGTTAACACATACTCAGTCTCAGCTCCCATTGTCTGGAACAGATTTGAGTCAACACAGGTGACAGAGTGTCTGGACTGAGGCTGTAACTGAAGTGCTCCCAGGGACAGCTGGTTCACCCTCTACCCTCCCTGTAAATCAAGTGGATGCCAGGCCAACCTACATTATCATCTCCAGCAAGGCCCAGCTTTCTGGAAGCCCTGTGCCATGCCTGCCAACCCTCTGGCTTTAGCAGACAGCAGTGCAATCTCTGCTGCTCCAGATGGCAGCAGCTGGGATATCCAGCCTGACCTTTGCAGCAGATGTGACAAACTTACCTCCAGAACACATCTCAGTTCATAGCTGGATAAGAATCCCTAAAGTTTGTGTCCTGCATGTAATTTTCCGGCTGCTTTAGTATCAGGAGGTTGACAGTATTGACCTTGTCTGTCCCCTGACCCAAAGCCAGTTTGATTAAACCTTTTTGTTTCTAAGGGGGTTTTTCTGAGCTCCTGCTGTGCCTTGAATGAAGATGGAGTCTTCCTCTGTCAGCAGATCACCATTATATGGAGCTGTACTAATTGTCCCTCTGTCTTGTGTGATCAAACACTGGAGCATGTGATATGCCAATTCCCTGGCTGTGGGTCACTTTCTTCATTAGCATTTATGCCATACCCTTTGATTAGCATGTCCCTTTCTGCTCCTTTGAGTTTTGCTGTCAGACATTTTTAAAGATGCTGCAATAGAACTTTATAAATTATTTATCTTGAAAAAATATCCTTTGTTAATAAGCACAGTATTAAGCTCATAACTAATTTTCCTGTGGCAAAGATTAAAACTTGGTATAAAGAATGGTGAACTTGGGAACACAATGTAAAACATTTCCTCCTTTAGGGGGCTGAGAACATCTTTTTGGGACACATCACAGTATTATTGCTCTAGAATAATCACTGAAAAAAGATTTGCAAATATATTTTGTCCCTGTTCACAGCAGAACAGTTGGATGCATGATCTTTAAAGGTCCCTTCCAACCCAAACCACTCTATGATTTATGGATAAATACATAAGTCCATAATGAAGGACAGTCTCAATTACTGAAGTGAAAAAGTTCTTATACTGTGTCCATAAACCAATCAATACATAATGAGAATGGTAGAGACATTCATGACCTGCAAGGACTTGTGTAAGGGATGCAGGATTTTTTCTTCTTCCAATGGAGACCAGCAAATGTCTATGAATTTACATGAAGCCTCCTATCTGTTACTAAAACCATGGGAACATAAAGTGAAGCAAATTCAAGAGTGACCAAGGAAGTCTTTTTGATGTTCATGGAAACCTGCAATACAAGGTTAGACCAATTAATGCAATGACTGTAAATGTTAGGTGTAGACAACTAAAGTCACAGTCATTCCAGTGAAAGGGCTCATTTAAAGTATAATTTATTATAAGAGAGTAGCAATATTAAGGGCTACATGAGACATTGTGACAAATATGTTCAAGGGTCATAAGCCAGAGTTTATGAAGGTACAACCTGTAATAATTTAAACTTGTATAGAAACATTCATTATAAGTGTTTAACAAACATTAATTAATTAAGCTGTGTAACACTATGCTGTGAGCCTATGGATAAGTCAAAGCATTTGTATCTCAATTTTACAGAAGGTTAAGCTGAAGTGCAGAGAGATATATTTGCCTGAGGTCACGTAGCAAGTC
Organism: Zosterops lateralis; assembly: GCF_965231275.1. NCBI lineage: Eukaryota > Metazoa > Chordata > Aves > Passeriformes > Zosteropidae > Zosterops > Zosterops lateralis. The sequence continues at coordinate 83,980,092 of NC_139763.1, read as the reverse complement.
AGTGGAAAAACTGCAAATAGAATCTGCAATCTGAAGTTCTCATTTCCCTGTTTTTGCCACTTACATCACACTTTCTACTAGTAAAATGAAAGGGAAGAAAGAGGCAACTGAAGTGGTGAGACTTGGAATATAGTTAACCCAGTTTTCTATACATGTTCTTGCCTTCCCCTCCTGCCCCCCCCACCCCCCCCCACACACACACAGTCTAGGCATGTATGAAAGGGGTAGCTTGGTTTTAAATTATTTTGAAATTTGGCTTCTGGGCAGGAAACCAACTGCACCAGGAGTGCAAGGTGGGGGGGGAGGTAGGGATGGAGGTTGCAGCCCCATAGCCACATGTTTGACTTTACAAAACACTCATCAAAAATGAAGACTTGTTGATTAGTGACTCTCAGGTTACCTGGGATTATGTGTTTTCGTATCAGAGTAAAGCTGGTTATTGAGCACAGAAGGGGATGCCTTGCTAAAAGGCAGAGCCTTGGGCTGAGCAGATGTATATCCTTGCACTAAAGGAAGACTCTGAGGTGTTGGCAGAGAAAAGGCAAGAGAGATGCAGAGGGGGAGATGCTCCCAGGTGAGACCTTGAAGAAGAAAGATTAAATAAGGTAAAGGGTTGCTCTGGTAGGTCAAAGAATGGTGAAGAAAGGTTTGGTTTCCATTTTTTGTTTTAGCTTGATATTTAAAGTGATGTTCAGAAGGGGTTGTGTATGAAGATGCTTCCTTGTAAGGTGAAGAAGATGAAGAAAAAGGACAGGTAGCAATTACTATTAATTCTTTGTGAATTGCCATGGGGTTTTCCTGCAAAAGCTCTTACATTGCCATGGGAAAGTGTGTCTGATTGAAATTTCACTCTGAGTTTTAGCAAACTGGGTGCTTCTGGAAGATAGCTGAGGGGAATGGACCCTGCCTGGGGTGCTGAGAATCTGCAGCTATCCCAAAGCCTGAAGGTCCAAAACTTGTGCTCCAAGCACTAGGTCTTTAATTTTCCCTGTCTACTCTCAACCTATTTATGTGCAACAGCAGTGGAAAAGCCTTCATAAAACTAATCTGATCTAGGATTATAGAATGATATACCTTTTTTCTGGTTCTGGTCTGGTATACAGAATTTCCCTCCACACTGGGAAATTGGTTTGCAGCTGGGTCATTTTCAAGATTCAAAAAGAAAGGTGAGGAAATATAGAATCTGATTTTTTTTTCTCTCTGACTCTCACCTCAGAGATGGAAATACACCTGCTCTTTTGACTTGGCATTTTACAGTCAGATTTTGTCAATTTTTCCTAATTATCCCTATTTGAAGGAAGACTACCTTGAACACTTGAGTAACAAACAAAATCACACAAGAAGTAAATGATATAACTGAACAATTTTCCAGTATTGAACTCAGTTGTTTAAGCTCATATTGGAACCATTCAGAGGAAAGTCTGTTCAGGACTGCTTGTGACACACTGTGGGGCTGGGAGATCCTCTGACAGAATCAGAAGTGCACAGTAATAACTGTTCACTGCTGCACAGAAAATAGAGAAAATCTCTCCTGTAGTGGCTTTGAATCCAACTCCCCAAACAATGAATAGAGCCTCATTCTGAAGTTATATTATTATTGTTGTCAAGCAGTGGAACACTCTGTGCAGGGAAGAGGTTGAATCACCATCCCTGCAGGTATTTACAAGATGTGTAGATGTGGCACTTAGGGACATGTTTTAGGGGGACTTGGTGATGCTGGATTAGCAGCTGAACTTGATGACCTTAAAGGTCTTTTCCAGCCTAAATGTTTCTGTTCCCATGATTCCAGACTACATGTAGAGGAATACACAGTGCTAAAAAAAGTGAAAGTTTCTCTTTAAGCTTGTAGGAAAAGAACTTCATGCAAACCGTCATTTTTCAAAGAAAACTGTCATTTTCTGAAAGGTCTGTTCTGAAACACAGAAAACCTTGCCTTGACCTCTTAGTACTTCCTTAGCTGTCACCTTTGAACAGTTGCTAAAATTACCTGCGCTTTCTGTTGGTATAGTTTTCCATCAGGAAATATCCTGGAACAAGTTCAAGTATCTGCCTGATTGTGTGGAGGTACAAAGCAGCCAGTGTGTGCTCGTGATCCTGTTCTGACTCTCACAGGTTATGTGTAGATCCACAAGCCCTGGATTGCCTGGTTAAAAGGAAACCTTCCCACAGGGTTTGGGGCTTGCTGCTCTGCTCTTCTGCAGCTTAAGCTTCAGGAACAGCATGAGAAGGTGTGAATGCAATATTTGCTAAACCTACAGTGGCCACTTTTAACTATTTTTCTGTGCGTTATTAAACCTGTCTCATGGGTTTTTGTCTTGTTCCATTGAAAACACTGTTATCAACCTACTTATAAACCATAACATATCATCCTTGGTGAATGCTTAAATCCATAGAATCATAGAATTGTTAGAATTATTTGGATTGGAAGGGACCTTTAGAGACCATCTAGACCAACCCCCCTACAATGATCTGGGACATATTCCACCAGATCAGCTTGCTCAGAACCCCATCTAACCTTACCTTGAATGCTTCCAGGATGGGGCACCTACCACCTTTCTAGGAAACCTGTACCAGTATCTCACCACCCTCATTGGAAAAAACTTCTCCTTTATCTAGCCTAAATTGGTCCTCCTTCGGGTTAAAACCATTATTTCTTGTGGCATCACAACAGACCCTATCAAGAAGTTTATCCTCCCTTTTCTTATAAGCTCTCTCTCCTCATCCATTGTTACTTGTTTGTCAGTCCTGCTTATCATGATGGGATACATTTTCTTTGACCCTCAGTCCAGAGTGCAGCTCTTATTTATGGATAAATGGCTAGAATGTGTGGGCAGAACTGTAGTAATACACTCAATATCATCACTGAAAAAGCTTAAATACTGACTTTACTCTCTGATTGCTTTCCAGTTTTCACATAACATGAGCATCACTCACATGGAAAGGGTTGCAGCAATTATTTTGCCTTGTCTGAGCAGAGCTATCTGTGTTGAATTTTTTATTCTCCCTGAATATTGGAAAGCTGCCTTTGAGGTGCATATTCCTAGCTGAGATTTTATTTGGACAGCTCTGTTTGTATTTTGGATATATTGCAATAAACAATAATGTTGCTAATGTACTGCAAAGCCAGAAGTATTCAAAGTATGTTTCTATTTCATATATTCAAATAACTATTGGACATCAATTACTAACTATTTATTTATTTACTACAGCCTGTAGAGTGTTTCAGAACTTTTTTTGATGAAAAGATGTAATTTTGCTCAGATATGTACCTGCTTAGTAATGGTTCCTGCCTCCAGGAGTTTACAACCTAGATGTACAAAGGATCATTGGATAATTCAGTTTGGAAGAGACCTCAAAATTATCTAAGCCAAATAAAAGGGATTTGCTGAAGCTCAAGAATCAAGAGAGGTTAATAACAAAAGCCATATTTCTTGCTGCCTACTTTGGTACATGTTCTACCAGAGTATGCTGCTTTTAATAGATTTAAGAACACTCATCAACTGTAGGGAATTGGCAGAAGACTGCTTCCCTGGCTTGCACTGCACTGTTTCACTGCCTGCATGGAATGGAGAATTTTTTTTTCTCCTTGCTGTTGGGTTGGCATCTATGTTTCTCATGCACCAAAGGCTTGTGTCTGAAAACCTTGCAAGCATGACTGCTAAATTTAATTTTGACTTGAAATATCTTTGTGTTGCCTCTGCCAACTGCAAAAATAAATCTTGAGCTTTTCGTTTGTTGTTGAATCTGACTCCACCTTTATTAGTGCAGACCCAAGGCAAATACATTGGAGCCAGGGAGTGAGATGCAGCAGAAATGGGCAAGGTGTTCTTGACTGCTGCTGCACTGAGGGATGCTAATGGGGGCAGGTTGGAGCTCCCCAGGGCTGTGAAGCTATGAGCCAGCTTGATAACTGGAGCTCTGCCATTTCTCATGTGGGTCAGTGCCATAGGCCTGCTTTAGTTGAAAACTCACCCCGTTTCACAGTAGGTTTTAACTTCTCTTGCTTTTTATCTTCCCTCTCTTAAAATGGCAGTTTTACTCAATATGGAAACATTTTGCTTGCAAAAAACCCACACTACATAATTGCATTGGGTGAAGCATGCTATTTAACCTCTCTTTGGACTGCTTCCATCAGCAGGGCCACTAAAGCTCTTTACTGGCAGGCTGGTACAATCTATGATCAGTTCCCTGCTACTTGTGCTGCCTGAATGAGTTTTCCGTCTTGAACAACATCCTGCACAATTCGCCTTACTCCTACCTAATAATTCAGACCAGATGGCTGAAGCTGACCCAGCATAATCTACTCCCCAGGACATAAATGATGCCATTTAGACGTACACTGTAATGTTCCCTTAGTTAAAAAAAGGATTTGCAGCAGGAGCCTGCAACAACTGACTTTATTTTGATCTGCAGTGTTCTGCCAGACAGTAGTCATTTGTGCTGGGTTACACAACATTAAAAGGTACATATCAGACACTATCCTACACATAGACAAAAAGACTGTCCCAAATTTCCCAGAAAGGGAACAGCTTGTTGTTTGCGTGTTGCCTTAGACCCCCATTCCACCTTGTCCCTGAATGCCCTGGGAAAACAGATGGGACTTACACCGCAAAGCAAGTCAGGGCACTGGCACAGTATAGGAAAAATGAGTTCCAGGGCTATGGACCTCTAGAATGAGGAGATAAAAAAACCCAACAAACCCTTTTTTTTATCTTACAGAATATTTGTTCCGGTTCCCAGTTTGGTTGTATAGAAATATGATACACAGAGAGCTCATTCCTTAGGTAATGGGATTCTACGTTGTTAATGCTATTACAGTTAATTGCAAAATTGTGCAGCTGTCTGCAGAAACAACAGACAACTTCTGCAGATACCAGAATTTTGATGCCATTGCTAAAGCCTCTCAAGACATAAAGTGAAGGGAGGTGTTGGCAAGATGTGTGTAAGGAAATCTTCCTGCATTGCTAAGCACAGGTGAAGGTAACAGCTTTTGGAATAGTTATCAGCACAGTGGAGGTCAAAACATGCTATAGAGGGTAGGTGTCTGCAAATTCAGTGGATTTTGGATAAGGTTTGATGCATGGAATAGTTTGCACTGCCCTTTTACAAGTGGCTACGTGTACTGTCAGGTCGCTAGGGAAGCAGCATTTGCTGACACATGCAGTACAATTTCAGGCTAAGTGATGTACAAGATTATCCTTTTAAGCTTAATTGTTTGTGTTGCATAAAATATAGATGGTATCAGAAAGCCTGGCATTGTCTTGTTTGTTACTGGAATGCAGGCTTTCCTCTTCTTCCCCTTCCTTTTTTAAATGCAAAGGAGGTGCAAGAGATTTTTATCTCCACTTCTACTCTAGTTTCCTTTATATTCCCTGTGTTCTGAATCCTGAGTTTGGCATCTTGCAAATCTATCCAAGGGACTTTAAGGAACTTGGTCTAGGGGAAGGTGTTGCTGCCCATGGCAGGGGTGTGGAACTAGGTGATCTTTAATATCCCTTCCAAACCATGTAATTCTGTGATTCCACCCTCACTGCATAGCTGCATTGTCAGCCTGCACAAACTCAAGCCGAACCATTTTGCATTTTGCGCTTGTTATGATCTGTTTACAAGGAGATGCCTCTTCCCAAATTAAGGTGCAAATGAGACCATATGCTGAAGTCAATAGTACAAATTTAATTTAACATTAAATGTGAGTGTATATATAGAGAGAAATAGAAAAGAAAGAGGGGGAGGAGAAAGTAGGATAGACAGATTAAGTAGAAAGATATCACCACCTAATGGATCCTGTGGCATCTCTGTAGTCCCTCTTCACCCTGGTGGTGGGGGTCCCTAAGTAATTCTTCTGTAGTATCACCTTTATACTGTCCAAGTTCTGGGTATCCACAGGGTGTAGGTGCCATTGCCATGACTTGGGATGGCATGTGTGTGAGCAGTTTTTCCTTTCTCACAGTTTGCCACAGTGTGATTTTTTTAGTCCGGATGCTAACCAAACCTTCAACTCTGTTAGGTCTGGAAGGAGCTCCTTCCTACTATGCCATCTGTGCTTATCTCGTGTTTTATTGTGGTGATTTATTTTATAGCAAGTTCCTTCTGTGACCTTGACAGTGTTTAGAGACAGGCAACTGCATTCTGTAAGTCCTTACAGCACTTTATTACCTTGGAAAACCAATCTTTTGATGTTCTCACTCCCTAACCCTTTGCATTAGTTTGGTACATGGAAAATGCAGCGCCAAGTCAGCTGGTATTAAAGAGAGAGATTGGGATAATCTCAATGCTTCGTGCACTGGGATGTGTGTGCCTTGATGGCTACGTTTCTGAATGTCCATAAAAGTACTGGGATGCATTTGGGACCTGCCAGTGTAGGTGGAAATCACAGAGATGCCAAAGCTATCCCATGTAGTTCATCTAGCCTTGGGGCTACCAGCTGAATATGCTGATTCATATAACTGAAGACACCAAGGGCACCAAGATGCATAAGTGGGAACAAAGGCTGATTACCTTCCCCTTCTGACCTTAAATCACACTAGTGAGTATTTTGAATAAAGGAGAAAGCTTTTAAGAGTGAGAGGTTTCTGACTTGTTTGCAGCACACTGAGGAATTGTTCCCAATTTTCTCATGCAGTTGCATCTGCCCTTCCCAGAAAAGATGACTTTTAAAAATGGAATAGGCTTGTCTTGAATCCGCTGGTGATTCTGAAGCCACTGTAAGTGGGTTATTGATTACAAAGGGCTGGACACATCTGGTGTGCTCATGTGTGGGCCTCTGCATTTGGACCCTGCTGGTTTGCTTCTCTTTGAGGCCATGGGCAATTTTCTCAGCCAACACTATATGATTCTTAATGTTTGTTTTGCTTTGAAATGAAAGGAAATATGAAAGTGTATGTTGTTATTATTCTCTTCCTTTAATCTTTGCTCAGAAGTTAGTCCTCTCAGACCTTTAATCATCTATCTTTGTCTGAATTCCCCTCAATTTAATTCTATCTTTCTGGTGCTCAACTGCTTACAGATGAATGAGGAATTGTATTGCTTTATCTCATTTCTTCCCTCATTAGAATGCTGGCGAAAGCCCGTGGTCACAAAAGACAGACGGTAGTTTAGGTCTTTTTTTGCCTTTTTGTGTTATTTAACCCCTTTGCTATCAGAGGAGCTCTAAAGTGTTTCTATCACAAAAGGATATTGTCATGCATATAAATTAAAAGAGAAATTGCATTGGAATAATGGTTGCAGGCTGCAGCACCAACCACTAAAAGGTCAGAAAACGGCAGAGTTTAGGCAGCAGCCTGTTCAGCTGTGTCTGATTTTTTTTTTTTTTAATGTAGCTGCTGTCAGAAAGAAAGGTCGTTCTTGTGTGTAAGGTGTTGTGTCTTCTCCAGTACCTTTTCTTTTTCTAAACTATTTTTGTTTAATTTTTCTTAAGAGTGAGGTTAGAGTGAGCACAAATCTGAGCATTAATAATTTTTTTTTAAACAATAGTAAAAACAACCCAAGACTTCAAACGGAGAAGCATCTCCAGCTTCAGTATCAGACAGTGCTTCCTGACATATCTGTAAAGGTTACACCCTGCTCACTCCTGCATGGGTCTGTAAGGAAGAAAAACTGGGGACTCATAGAGCTTTCCTGCAGAGAACAAATGCAGCCAGCTACGATATGCTTGTCCATGGGCAATTGCAAAATGTTATGATACGTACTCTACCATGATATGTACAGAATTTTTTTTTTCTCACTTCCCCAGTGATAGAGTTATCCAAAATAAAATGTCACAGTGTCTTTAGAATTACTTTTTACTAGAACATATGCATATAATTTTCTGTCTGCAATTTATCTTTATATAGCAAAACTGACAAAATATTTTGGCTAGGCTAAAGGGAGAGCAAGCAGAATTTATTAAATAAAGTAAGTAATCTCTTAAGAAGTAAATGAACTAATTCTGTTAGACAGAAAATCCAGCGAGATTTGCTGACACTTAAAACAAACATGAATTAATTGCCTACCAAGGTGTTTGGAGCAGTAAAGAGATTCAAACTGAAGATGTGTTTTGTGCTCCTAAGATTCATCAATAGTATTATTGCCACTTCTGCGTGAAATCTGAACTTGTTTTCATGGCAGAGAATGTAGTGCCAGGAAATACTAGGTACAGATTTAATTTGTGTAAGAATTGCCCCATCCCTGGAAGTGTTCAAGGGTAGTTTGGATGGGGCTTGATGCAACCTGGTGTAGTGGAAGGCTTCACTGACCCTGGCGGGGAAGTGGAACTAGATGGTCTTCAAGGCCCCTTCCGACCCAAGATATTCTATGATTTCTGTTTTCTGTGATAAGATTTTAGACTTTTTGTTGAATTATTTTACTATAAACCCCACTAGGAGACAGACTGTATTTTGCTCATTTTATAAAACAATTACCATGCCCCCATGACTCCTCTTTATGACTGTGGTTCCAATCTTGATTCTACAGCTGCTCACTCCCATTCTATCCTCAGTAGTATTCAACACTTTTCCCCTCCTAGTATGATTGCACTTCTCATGTAGCAGAGATTACTTGATAGAACAGATTTTACTCAGAGCAAATTACAAAGCCTATTTTCTGCAAACCTTGTCTGACTGCAAGTTTCTGGCTGCCCTTGTTCCACAGAAATGGCAATTTCAGCTTATGGAATTACAAAGCAACCAACTAAGTGAATCCTCTGTGCTTTCTTCTGTGACCGCATAAGTACTGAAGTGCTTTTCTTTGCACACCAGTGATTATTATTCCAGCAAAAGCAACCCGTGCCCTCCTCAGAATAGATAAGGAACTTTACAAAGAGACTGAGGTTTTAATATTTATTTTGCATATGTGCATACACATGCAAATGTGGCTCACACATCATTTTTAATGAAAACACTAGGGCAAGATAGGCTTTAAAGTTAGGGTGAAAGCACCGTCCTGTTGTTCCTTGACTGAATACTGTCAACCCAATTAATACCCTGATAACGTCAGTGATGCCAGCTGAATGCCACTGCCAGAGGGCATTTTCTAGCTTATTTCTGCGATATATTTATCTAGAGATAATTACATATTAGCCTGATATATTTTACTTGCTCTTGCAATACAAATTGACCTGGCATTGAACCATATATTACAACTGCTTCAATTGTACTATGAGCATTCAAACTAACTGTAAAAAGTTCCTTGTATTGAGAAAGGAGAAACTTTCTTTCTCATTGTAACTGTCCTGTAGCTTTTTGTTTTAAAAAGAGGTTTTAGTTGTAATGTGGAATTAAATGTTTGTAGTAATATGAAATATAAATTTTTACAAATATATGTGTAAAATAAAACTTACTATGGCAAGGTGGGGATCAGCCTCTTCTCCCAGGTAACCAGCAATAGGACAAGAAGGAATGGCCTCAAGTTGTGCCAGGGCAGTTTCAGATTGGACATGAGGAAAAAATTTTTCACTGAAAGGGTTCAAGCATTGGAACAGAGTGCTCAGGAATGTGGTGCAGTAACCATCCCTGGAAGCATTCGAAAATGGGTAGATGTGGTGCTACACTACATGGTTTAGTGGGCATGGTGGCATTTATTTGAAGGTTGGAGTTTATTATCTTTGAGATATTTTCAAACCTTAATGATGCTGTGATTCTTTTTTTTTCCCATTGTACATGACAAATAGAATACATAAATTGGAAAGTTGTAAAAGGAGTTAGGAAAAAAGTTCAACTTTAGCTGTTCCTAAAGAGAGGGAAGAGAGACTTCTCATATCTGGCCAGAGACTGAAAGTGAGGACATGCACAAACCCTATAAAAAGCTTTTACTTTGTGGTCCCAAGGGGTATCCCGGTAGATGTAATTTCTTTCTTTTTTATCTAGGAAAAAGTCAGTTGTTATTAAATCAAATAATGTGAACTTTATTTGTTCTTTGATTAGTCAATTATCTCCGCTAGACAGCGTGCCACCTATCTGATTAAAACTTCTTGCCCAAAGAAGGGAACACTTTTTCCCCTCTTTCCTTAGGTATTATGTACGCATGTTTCAATAAAATTATTTTCATTGCTGGATCTTGTGTATCTGATCATACCCCATGAAAATAAATGTGACAGAAACATCTGAACAGAATATTTTAAGACCTGGCCTGTTGCTTATTCTTGGTTGAAACCAGATATTACCCAGCCACTTCTGAATGGCAACCAACTGAAGTGGTGAATCCACAAAGTCTTCCTTCAAATTGTGCACCCCATTTGAAAAGGAATGTCGAATGCACCTGCAGATAGGACTGAGAGTGATTCAGGTGCCTTGGATGGGTGTCAAGAAGTTTCTCTTAAGGTATTTTACATTTGCAAATTTCTGGGTTACTGATTAGAGCCATTTATGACTTATTTCTCCCTGTAAAAGGGTCTTTTCTGCTTATATTGTTCAGGTGTGCCTGTAACATGTTCTTTGAATCTCTTCTTATAATGTTATTCCTTAACATTTTTATATTTTTTTCTAAAGACCTCTTTAAAATGAGAATATGACTTGAGAATCTCATAGAAATTTTAGAAAAAAACCCCTTGTGTATTGGTGCTTTCTACTAAAAATGTGGTACATGTTTATCATTATGATGATAATTTGTAAGTATATATCAAGGGAAAGCATCAGGGAGTCAAAGCCAATATGGCAAATAATGTCTTTTACTTGTTCCTCTTTACAAACAGATATTCAAGAGTTTTATGAAGTGACGCTGCTAAATTCTCAGAAAAGCTGTGAGCAAAAAATAGAAGAAGCAAATCAAGTTGCAGAGAAATGGGAGAAGACAACATCTGCTACAGACCATGAAAATCTGCAGAAAAAACAGGAGGTAATTTAACAGATTAAGAATTAAAATGTATGTAATGAATGAGATGTCTCAAACCTGAGAAAAGCCATGCAATGGTGTATAAGATTAAAAGGATGGGTTAATTAAGGCATTAGATTAGGGTGTGAAGGATATATATACACATATAGCATTATGTCACAAACTTCTTTATCCTTTCAATGCATTCTGTCAAAGGGAAAGTAGAAAAATTTTGTTTTCTCATCCTTGGTGTATTTTATCTGATACTTGATGTCTCTGATTACCCCCCAAAAGAGAGTATATTTTCTCTACTTGCCAATAATCACTGGGGTTATTAATACTCCAGTGATTACATCCTGCGCAAAAAAATTAATATGACTTTTCACATTTCTGCAGCTGACATGGGGCTGAACTTTTCCACAGTCTGGGTTCACAGAGATCAACCAGAATAGTCTCTGCATGAGGAACAGATACATATAAGAAGGTTATATGTACATAGAAGAAGGTTACATAGATAGAAGAAGGTTACGCACCTTTGCTTTTCTCCTGTAGCCAGTGGAAGCATTCCAAACCTTTCTTTGTCACCCCCAGCTCTAATCTGCCTTTGCCAGCCTCCAGATTATTATTAACTATATTAGCAATCTAAACTACTTGCCTCCACCCACATTTGTACTTCAAAGATGAAAACAAGCCCCACAGAAGCAAGCAATTCATTGCTCTGTTCTTAAACAGTGAAACATAAATAAGGTGGGCATGGAATGCAAACTGCAAATCTCCTAACCAGAATCAAAGATGAAGGAAATGTACAAAAGTTTTCATTGTTGTCATGGTAAGTAAGGCATTTCAAGTTTTAAAAGTTGTTGGCAAGAACTTTCCCATAGGCATGGCTATTTTTAAGAGCTTTCTTCCTTTTTAAAAATGTAAAACTTAAAGATTGTTGTTCTACATGACATTTTAGATGTGATTTTTTAAAAAGATAAATCAGAATTGCAGGCAGCTAGAACAAAACTCTCCAAAGAAATGAAGAAATTTATTGTAAAAATTAATTAACAAAAGAAGCTTGCAGAATTAATGAGAATGAGCATTCTGGTTTTGAGTGAAATCAGAACAAATGAGTCTTAACACTAATGTAGGATATATCCCATGAATGATTTAACATTTGAGTCACAGTTTGAAGGGACAGACAGTAATATCTGTCTTTTTTTTTTTTTTTTTTTTTTTTTTTTTTTTTTTTTTAGCACAAATCTTTATGCTTTAAAATGGTAAAAGTGTATTCCTGTTATCTCTTGGAGCATCTGATGAAGACACTGGGCAAACTCTCTTTTTATTCCAGCCTCATCAAAGTATTTGACTCTCAACTCTATCTTCCTTAAACTCATAGCTATGTAAGAAGTGTGCTGCAGGTCCTGTGCAGGGGAATTCAAACATTAAAGTCTATGCTGAGGATAATAGATACAGGGCCAACTCCAAACTTTTTTTATTTTATGAAAAAAAAAGTTATAATTTAAAGGAAAACAATAGGAAACTTTAGCCTTTTCAAGGCTGGATGCTGGCAGCCAGAGTCCAGGGTACCATTTTCAAATTTGCTGTCCCTCCATAAATTTCATCAGGGTAGTGGGAGAACAAAATGTTTAGTCTCTTTAAAAAATCATATCTATTTTAAATGTCCAATGCAGGCAAAAGAGACTGGAAGTGTAGGCTTTTGATGTTTTCCTTATGACACCCCCATATACTGTCAGCAGTTCCAAGTCAGAACTGATTAGTGCAGGCTAGATGTACAAGCTGCTGTACAAATCCCTTTGCTTTCTATGAAAAATTACCATATGAAAATGTAACCAAATAATCTAATATATCACGTAAATTTTTATTCCGTGGTCCATTCCTCATGGAAAATTACTGTTTTGTTCTTCCTTGTCCATCCTCAATTACATGTCCCAAATCTGGAAAGAAAAGACCTCCCTTCTTTCATAGCATCATAGACTTATGGAATGGCTTTGGTTGGAAGGGACCTTAAAGATCATCTAACCCTATGGGCAGGGACACCTTCCCCTAAAGCAGGTTGCTCAGAGCGCCATCCAACTTGATCTTGAATACTTCCAGGGATGGGGCATCCACAACTTTTCTGGGTAACCTGTGCCGGTGCCTCAGCACCCTCACAGTAAAGAACTTCTTCCTTCCATCTAAACCTCCCGTTTTTCAGTTTAAAGACATATTCCCTTGTCTTATCACTACATGTCTCTGTCAAAAGTCTCTCTCCAGCTTTTTTGTAGGCTCCTTTCAGGTACCAGAAGGCTGCAATTAGGTCACTCCCAAGCCTTCTGTTCTCCACACTGAACAATCCCAATTCTCTTAGCTCTCCTCATAGGGAAGAGGTGCTTCATCCCTCTGAGGATCTTTGTGACCTCCTCTGGCTGTGCTCCAGCAGGTCGAAGTCCTTGCTGTGCTGAGGACCCCAGAACTGGATGCAGCACTCTAAGCCCAAGGATAATCAGTCAGTCCAGAGGCCATTCTCCTTTCATGCCTTTGACTCAAAACCCCTTCCTTGGCTCTCTGTATGTAATTTTTTTCTATATAATTTGGTCCTTTTTCTGTGTTTATTTTCCAATCTTAATTGCTGGTAAAAAGGAAGGCAGCTTTTACTGTCCAGGACAGTGAACCCGCCTTTGTATTTATATACTTGCTTTTCTGAAAGTGTAGATTTTTAGATAAGAGAAAAGGTTGCTAGGTTGTTTGCAATAATGTACAAATTTGCCATCTTGCATCTGTAATCACCATAGTGGCTTCTAGCAAACTGGTGCTAGATCTCACAGCATACTGGGGCTGGATCTTCATCTCTTTAAATAGATGTGAAAGGGTCAGGACCCATCCTATAATCTGCTATCATTCTCAGAGAGTGCCTGAGACAAGAGATGTCTCCCAGACTTAGAGACTAATTTTGAATGGCCTTTGCAAAAGCATGGGAATAGTCAGTGGAATATAAGGGTTCACAGTATGTGTCAGAACCAGTTGCATACAAAATTCTTAGCATGAATGCCTCTACATAGCATCCCATGGCTACAAAGAGTGGAATTAGCAAAAAGTGTTGGAGTTTTAGTGATAGTTTGGGGTTTTTTTCCCCTACACTTCTTTTGGTTTTTGTTTTGTTTTTTACTTGCATGCTTCTAGCCAAATTCTGTGCTGTTTAGGTTTTAATCCTGAAGGATCCCCTAGACCCCATGAACCTGATAAATATTTAGGTACGGCCTATGCATTTGAACATCAAATCCTTGCTTTTGCTTCATCGTTCACAGCTTTGTTGGTCGTCTGAATAAACAGTGACTTCAGTGGTTTGCAGATGAAAAATGCAGTATTACTTACCATCACATTATTATTGCATTTCACCCTGTGTAGAGACTAAATATATGTGCCAATGTATCTGGCAGAGCTGTAAATATCATAGACCAAAATAATTCAAGTGGGTGGGTGTTAGTGAAAAGGAAGAAAGAAGGACCTATATTAATGTGTTTTTTGGTCGAATTTATCCATGTTGCTTTCCCTCCTGTAAATGCAACTTGACAAAATCAGTTTAAGTGGTGGATAGTTTCAGAATCAATGAAACAGTTTTGGGGGCACGTTCAGATTCCCTAGAAATGTTTATTAGGTTCTATTTGTAAAGGCTTTTTCTGTTTCATATATTCAGATAGAAAGCAAGGAATGTGACATATTGGGCACTAAATGAAAATGTCCAACGTGTTCATCATGATGTAGGAACTCTAGAATATAACTCTGAAGAAGACCAAAAATATCCCTGTTGTCCATTCTTTTGCCCTGGGGCAGATCACAACTGCATTTCAACCATTCCTGTCATGTTTGCCTAGTCTGTTCTATAAAACCTCCCACAGTGGAGAGTCAACTGTTTCTGCAGGTTACTTATTTCCTCTCTGATGGAAAGTCTTCCTTGATGACAAACTAGAGTTTCTCTAAGTGCAATTAGAACCCATTAGATTGTGTTCAATTAGCAGTAGACATGGATAATGTTTTATTCAGTCTTGTTCCAAAAAGCACTTAAACACATCACAGAATCGTGCAGCACCGCAGAATGGTTTGGGTTGGAAGGGACCTTGAAGATCGTCTAGTGCCAGCTCCCCCTGCCATAGGCAGGGTCCAGTAGATCAGGTTTCTCAAAGCCACCTCCAAATTGGCCTTGAACACTATCAGGGATGGGGCAACCACAGCTTTTCTGGGTTCCAGTGTCTCACCGTCCTCATCATGAGGAACTTTGTAATATTCAATCTAAACCTCTCTCAATGTAGGGCCATCATCCCTTGTCCTATCACTACATCTTCTTGTAAATAGTCCCTTTCGAAATTTCTTGTAGCCCCCTTTAGGTACTGCAAGTCTTCAGTGAGGTCTCTTCAGAACCTTCTCTTCTCCAGGCTGCACAACCCAAACTCTCTCAACCTGTTTTCATAGGAGAGGTGCTCCAGCCCTCCGATCATCTTCTTAGCCTCTTCTGGACTTGCTCAAACAGATCCACATCCTTCTCATGACAGGGATCCCAGAGCTCAATGCTTTACATGCCCCTATAACAAAAAATGCTAGGTTGTAATGAAAAAATCTTGTCTTTTGGGATAAAAAATATTTAGGTTTCTTAGACTCTTCTCAAAGGAGCTATACTTAGAGGTATGAAATATTTTAGTTTCCAAAACAAAAATCCTTGAGGCACTGTGAAAGGCAATTAGTGTTGACAGCACAGACACTATATATCTCTCTATATATCTCCAAGTATATAAAAAAAATTTTGGAGACTACTTTGCAAGATTTATATATTAATGGAATTACTAACTCAGGATTTGGGAACAGCAGGTTTTAATTTCTTACTGTTCTGTGTACTTCCTGAAGGACTATATGTGAAGTTTGAGAAGAGAACTTAAGAACTAACTCATAAAAGGGAACTGGGAATTACAGTGTCTGAGGTATCTTGCCAAATGGAGATATCAGTTAAGGACCCTATCTGTGGGGTACTGCATGGGCAGACACAGTAGTTCAGGATGAAAGTCCACAAAACACAGAATACACCTATAAGCTAACAAGTAATGAATTCCAAATATGGGACAAGGTGTCATTCCCTTAAAATCTGCCTCATCAAGTTGTTGATACCTTATCCTCCTTAAGGTTCAGAATCATTATCTCTATTCTGTAAATAAGACCATAGCTCAATGTCTCTCATAATGTGTTCAGGTGCTGCTGAAATATTCTTCCTTATGAAGATGCTGTTTGGTTTGGATGTTTTCCAAGGATGTGGAAATCCATGTGCAGCTCCCTTCTTGACCAGAGAGGAGCTGATAGTGCTTCTCTTCTCACTCATAAGAGTGCACTAAGAATTGTGCTGGCAGATATTATTTAGCTTTTTCTTGTTGGGATGTTGCCCATTTGTGCAGAATAATTAAATATTTATTGGGACAGAGTACTGACACGTGGCTTTATAACTTAGAGTTTATAGCTATTACTACTCTGATAAGGGTTAAAGTCTAGGCTCTTTTGTCTTCTTTTGCATATCCAAGGGTTAAACCCTCCCTCCCCAGCAAGTGCACAAATACCAGTGTTATAAAGTCATAAATGCAAAGCCCTTCTCCCTGTTTTCTCTTCACTTTTTTCCACCTCCCCATTGTCACCATACTTATATTTAAATCTGGAAGGGGGAGGATTTAACAGAAAATATTAAGAACTCCAAATGCCCACTATGTCCCAGGGAGCTGTATGTTCACTCCTCTCAAATTGCATTTAGGGGACGCGGGATGCTGCATTTGGTGGGAGGGTGGGTGACACATAGGGGAGGAAGTTACAGGGAGTTAACCTATCTGAGCAGGTTGTGAAGGTATGCAGAAACATGAAATTTGGGGATGCTGACAGTGCTTATACATTGGGCTGATTGATATGGTTCAGACAAGCTCATTTTGGGAACAAACAAATGCCAGATACCTACCTACAGAACATGGCTGTATAGATGTGACGCTACAAACATAATGTGCCTCCATAGTTTCTTGAGGATCTCAAATGCTTTTAAGCTGAGTCATTGCAAGTTGCAGTAATAAAGCATCTGCATTGGCTTAAACCAAGCAATATTTATCTGTGCATGTAGTCAGGTAGTTGGCTTCCAGTGGGGGCCACGAGCAGATGCTCAGGAAAGAGTCAGAAAAGACTAAGCCTTGTTATTGGGTGCTTTAGCTGTTTTGCAAGTCTAATCTGAATTTATTTGAATTAGAAGCACAGAAAGTGTTCAGTGCTGGGAAATTCAGCCTCACCTTATTTTATAAACATTCAGCATGGTATTCACCACAGCTGACTGGGGATGTGCCCAATCTGCTGCTGGAAATCATGAAGACAGGATTTGTTTGTAATTTCACCTCTGCCAAAGAGCCTCATTACTTCTTTGGACCAAGGTTTATAAGACTAGCATTCACAGCTTGAAAGCATTTTCTTGAAATTATGGTTCTTAAATTGTCCCTGTTGGAGAAAGAAGACTGATTTCTTTTCACCCCTGGAAAATGTGAGATAGGGATTGAGCTGAAAGTGGTTTAAATTCAGGTCTTCCACTGCTTCGAGAAGTGCTCTCTCTTTTCCCAGTTCCAGATAAGTCTGAGGAAAGTTATTCTCTCTCTCTGCTCTCTGTGCAGCAGTATTAGTGGGTGCCTGCAGCTTGAGAGTGGCTATGCAGGTCTGAGCCCAGCTCCTCAGCTTAGCAAATGGTCACTAGCCTGGGATAAAGCTTTTTTCTCTCCTAGGACTCTCTGCATTGCAATAAACAGTCACTAGCTAAAGGATGTCTCTCACTAAAGCATTGTGTAGATAGATACAATTGAAACCCTGAGATGTTTAGAATATACAGTAATAGAGAACAAAAAACCATCTAGATGGAGGAATCCATCTGGTAAAACAAAAATGGAGTTGCACTTTAGTATGAGAGTAGAAACACTGCTTGAAGCTGCAGGCTTGTGCTCAGCTCCAGGCACTCATTAAAATACATAAATTTAGCCTGGTTTTAACCTCTATATTCTTTAATTTGGTCTTCAGTGCTGCTTATTTCTGGTCAGCAGTGTTTTCACCTTTATCTGGGTGGAAAGCTGAGGTGAAGGAAAAGAACACTCTGCTGTTGCACTTACATGTAGATCTGGCAACTGAAGGTCTGCCTGTTTCTGTATCATTGCATGAAAGGACTATTTACTTATAGGGCACATGGTGCAGATACTTCTGCCATATTGAATGATAATCATTTGCAATTGCTGTGCAAGTTTGGTCATCACACCTTGATCTCTTATGCACAATCTTTATTCAGCACAGTGTGGGATCATTGCTTTGACGTGGTCGCCAAAAATTCCAGTTCTTCATTTAATTCCTGTTGTTCCATGCATTTCTTATGTTTAGAGGCTTGTTTTGCAAATATATTTAATTGCATCATGCAAAATGAATCCTCTTGTATCTGTTTGCTTCAGGAATGGCTGCTATCCTTGTACCCAGCTATTATAAACACTGTAATTACCTCTCTGTCCTCTAAGTGCTGGCTTGTTAAAAGTTCCAGTAGTAAAACCCTTACTTAAAAATCTTCTGCCTGAAGCAATTAACAAGCCATTAATCTGTTTCACACTAACAGCTTGTCTAAAAAACATGGAACTGCAGCCCCTTCTATGTGCGCCTATAAAAATTCAGTATCTTCTCTGGAATTTTGTTTGTTTTCTTTGTTTGTAACTGGGTACAGCTTAATTTGTAAGGCTTGATTTACTCCCAGGAGCCACATTTGATTCTGTTTAAGTGATTATACTTAATATGCAAGAGTCATTAGGTATGATCAACCATAATGTTTCATTAGAAGGGTTCAAAACATTGAGTTTTATGCATCTGTTTCTCCACTAGATTTAGCACTATAGTATACATTTATCTGATCAAATGCAGTTTGTGTCTGTGGGTTGGTTTTGTGCCAGAGTCAATTCCCAAGTAATTTTATTTGGCATTAAGTCAGCAGTCTTTTTAAGGGGTACAGTATAAGTGACATCTTGGTTAGTATTTTGCTAGTCATGTTTCTTTTGCACACTTTGCCTGTAACGAGATAATTATTGAACAACAATGCTGAAGCTTCCCTCCATGTTGGCTAGGTTTGTTTTTGTTTTTTTTTTTTTTTTTTTTTTTTTTTTTTAATATACAGTAGCTTTGTAATTTTATTTTTATGCACTATTAAGGTTTTCTTTACTTGCAGAGATTATTTGATACACTTGCCTTTTCTACTCAACTGGGTTGACTAATATTTAGAAATGCATAGCTGCAAAGTCACTGCATTATTAAACCCTTATTTATTACTAGTTGCAGCTAAATGTCTTGCCCATACTGGGTATCCATGCTGGATCTCTATTTATAAATTTGTTATTTGTTCTGTAGCTTGTCAATAACTTGAGTGCCAGAGCGTCTGTTAAATGTTTTTTTAGAGTAGCTTCTGAATGTGTTTTAATATGGTCAGGCCGATGTTTCTGTTTTAAATCAAGTTGTATCTATGCAGAGCAGTGTCATCCTGTGGACAGAAATGCTCTTCTGACGCTGAGAGCAGGGCAACATACACATCATGCCACTCTAAACAGACAATTTCTGTCCCACTGGACAAGGCTTGGAACTAGACATCATTCTGCTTTTGACATCTCCTTGTGTTTGCATAGTTAGGCATGCTCACGAGAAAAAGCCTTTTCCTTTGCTTCCTCTCAATTTTTCTTAGTGCAGAGGAAAGGGACATGGGGTTCCTGGTTAATGGAAGCTGAATATGAGTCAGCAGTGCCCTGGCAACCAGGAGAGCCAAGTGTGTCCTGGAGTGCATCAGGCACAGCATGGCAAGCCAGGCAAGGGAGGGGATTGTCTCCTCTGCTCTGAGCTGGGGTGGCCTCACCCCCAGTGCAGTTTTGGGCACCACAAAATAAGATGGATGTAAAGCTATTAGAGAGTGTCCAAAGGAGGGCCACGAGGATGGGGAAGGGCCTTGAGGAGTCCCCTTGGGGGCACTTAGTCTGTTCAGCCTGGAGGAAACTGAGGAGAGACCTCATTCACTCTGAAACTTCCTCACAAGGAACAGCACTGACCTCTTGTCTCTGGTGACCCGCAAGAACACACAAGGAAATGGCCTAAAGTTCTGTAGGGGGAGGTATGGGTTGGATATCAGGAAAAGCATCTTCACTCAGAGGTTGGGTGGGTGGGTGGGTGCTGGAACAGGCTCCCCACAGAAGTGGTCACTTCCAAGGCACCAAGCCTGACAGAGTTCAAGAAGAGTTTGGACAACATCCTAAGGAACATGATGGGATTCTTGGGGTTGTCTTGTGCAGGGCCAGGAGTTGGATTCCATGATCCTTGTGAGATCCCTTATGGGATCTCTTCCAACCAAAGATATTTTATGATTTGATGATTTTTGTTTAACATGATGGTGTGTGTTGCATGAGGGTTTAGAGGACTCACTGTTTTCATATGTCTTTTTTGACAGGGAGATCTGATTGTTTAGTTTAATAATTGTTTTCTACTGACATTAATGGGATGGATCTGGGATCTTGATATTAAATTAAACTAGATCAGCACTGATGAAAAAGCGACATTCACCACAACAGGTTTATTTGTGTTTATTCTTTTTTTCATGTTTATATAATATGCCTATCAAACAACCTCTAGGCAGTTTTTTGATCTGTGATTTGTTATTACATCTGCAAAGGATTGGGAGCAGGCCAGAACAGCTGCGAGGGACCAGAAACAATAATTTTCCCCAATGAAAATGTGCCTGAGTATCAACCAGCATACAGAATGAGCCAAACTTTTAATTAAGCAGTGAGTCTCTATTATGATAAGCATTGAGGTCAGACTATTGTGTAAATTCCACTTCTGTGTATCAAGGTCAGAAATGATAGACCTAGTTTGAAAATAACACTTCACTAAAAACTCTTGCAATTTTAACATATTTTTTCTGAAATAATTTTCCTAAACCATGGTATGTTTCAACAAGGGAATACCAGATTAGTCTGAAAAAATTACCAACATAAAAATATCAGAATGTCCTAAGAGGCTTCTTCCACACGCTAGCAATTCCTCTGAATAGTATGTGATATAATTCATCATTTGTGAGCAGATTCTGAGAAGTTACATTTTAGCTACCTGCAAAAACAAGTACATCAGCTCCTAAAGTATACTTCTTTGTCTTATAAAGCTGTACAGGTTCTGTAAAATTGATATTCGGGGACAAATGTACTCTAGTTAAGATTAATTCTAAAGATATTTCAGAACAATTTGTCTCACACATTTATTAACTCTGATTCTTCACCAATCTGAGCAACTAAGCAAGAGAATTCACTGCCCTCCATGTGCAGAGGACACAGGTCTCCATAGACAGGTTTAAGAGTCTGTTATATATTTCTGCAGTCAACCAATTCTTCTTTATTAAGTTGTTTCTTAAATAGTTCCCAAGCATAAAGAATGGTATCACCCCAAGACTTCTGGATCACATAAAGGTCACCCTGGGACTGATTTCTTGGATAGATGAATGTATCTTTGCTCAGTAAGGTAAATATATATGAAAGAGAAAATATCCAGTCTCTTTTGTTTAGTTTTTTTATAATCTGGAACAGATACTTTCAGGTCTTAGTAAATAGTAAATACAATCCCCAGAGTAACAACCTGGTAAATTAAAGGGAAGCTGTCAACTTGAAAATATAATTTACCTCCACAGTTGTTTGGTTTTTTTTTTTCTAATAGTACAGTTACAAATACTAGAAAATTACTAGAAACATGGGACTTTATTTGTTTTCAGCTTGTACATTTTACACGTTTGCTTGTATTTGATTCTCACTCGTACCACTTTAATCCGTCACAGGTAATAGTGAAAGCTGCCCTTGGTTTAGAGATGAGACAATTTACTGTTTGTTTGTCATTAAAATATTTAGCTGGATTGTGAATTAAGCATTTGTCTAGACCTTTGTGTACTATGAAGGAGGGAATTCCACCCTTTGTCACTCTCTTACTTCTTGAAAAGAGCCTTTAGGAATATGTTTCTTTTTCCTATATAATATGTTTCTTTTTCTTATGTAATCTTGATCTATTTACCCATTCAAATGGACAGTCTTCTCATTGACATCACTTCTGAGCTAATTTCTCTAGCTGTATTTGCCTTGCTGTTGGGACCCTCTGTTAACTTCCACCCTTCCACCATCAATTACTACTTTGTCTTATTCCTAAGGTCTGTCATCTCTCTGCATGTCTACTCCTGTACCTCACTAACTCTTGACTTCTACATCTGCTTCTTCAGCTCTTCATGGCATATTCATTGAGGAACTTTCCTGGTATGGTCGCTCCCAGTGCACAGAAACTTTTCGGAGACAGCTATGTGACTATCTCATTTCATCTTCAAAACTCTGTTTTGTCCCAAAAGAGAGGTGGTTGCATTCGTAGCAAGCATTCCTGCTACAATATTCTCCTCCTCCTCTTGTCCCACTGTTTGCTCTTGCTTCTCCATGTTCTCTTGTCTTGAACTGAAATGGACAGTTTAATTGACCAGAACCCCCATTTATTAACAAAAAACAGATTTTGTGCTGGGCATTGGCTTATGTTTCTGTGTGGTGCCTATTTCCCCCCAACCCAGAAAACTAGTTTTACAGATTAGTTCTGAAATGGAATTTTTAATATAGTTCAAATATCTCATGTCTAAAAAATGTCAGGGTAGCTGGATCTCACACTTCCATCAGCCTGCACAGACCTGCACAATACCAGTGGGGATAAATGATTGAAGCTGCAAATGGATCTCTCTGCCTTTGAGTTTGATTCAGCATTCTGGCTGCACCTCAGCTGATATGTCTGGTTGCTTCTGCTTTTCTGACACAAGGGCAGCCTTGTTGCTCAACAGTTATAGCTGAAATAATGGTGATCAGTTCATTGCTGTAGCTGCATAACATTTTTTTCCTCTGAAAGGACAAACTGAAATTACAGCATTTTCCGAGATCCTCCAGTTCTTTCTAGAAGTGTAGGGGAGCCTACCTGGTTTTCAGAAATGCTGTGCCCTGTCACTGTATGTATACATATATATATATTTCAGCTCAGCACTTTCAAGTGGTCATGGTGTCTCTATCTGAGAAGAGACAAGTCAAACAGCTGTTGTGCAAGCTGGAAAAAAAAATGGAATTAGCCGTAACAGACATAGTGGATTTGAAGTCCATTTTCTCAGAAGGTGGCTTTTGAAACTCTGGAGTAAACAAAGCAATGGTAACTTTTAAATTATTGTTGTTTTAATGAACCCCTAAAACAAGTTTGATCTTTGTGAATTTGTTAATTACCACAAGAAGGAGTGAAAGGATCCCTTGAGAGATTTCAGGTCAGTCATTACACCAAGCTGGTGTCATCTCTCACACATTTTTTGGTGTTGTGGTAGTTTGTAGAAAAGCAGAGGAAACAAAACTGACAACTTTGTGTTTTCCTAAGCAGTAAGAAGATTCATGACAGACATATACCTTCACTTATGTAATCATGTTGTTTTTTTGAGGTATCTTGTACTTTTTTGGACAGAAAATGCTCCGGGCACACACAACAGTATGTTTGCTAGGTCAGCAGCAAGGCTGTAATTAGGTCTCTCGGTATTCAGGATGCTGAATACATTGTTGCCTGAAACAGTCCATCTCCTGCAGTCATAGATGTATTTATCAATTCTGCTTCTTAATTCAATATCAATTTCTTTATTGGATTCCTTGTTTTTTTTCCCCATATAGGGAATGTGACTGATATACACAGATATCTTTGCATTCACAGTGGACCATTCTGTTACTTTTGAGGTTTAGAATCATCATACATTAATCTTTGCTTGCAATTTGTGATCATGTTACCCTTGGACAAGGACCAAGCCCCTCCTTATATTGGTGCTTGATTCTATGGATAGTCATCACACAGAGGGGAGGACTGATCTGACATCCTTTCTCTCAATGCTGAACAGAGAGGAGTGCTCAAGTTGTAATGGTCTTAGAAAACCAGTCTTTCTTCCTGGCTTCACAGGGCTCTGTTGCAGCTCAGCCAAAAGAAAATAAAGGCTTGGATCACCTTTGTGAAGTGTCATCAGGATGTTGGTCACAGATATATAAAAGAATATTCTTAGTTAACTGTAGCTAAGAAAATAAACCTGGGGATGTTTCCAAACCATGAAATTACATTGCTGATTACAGATATTTGTCTTGATAGTAGAAACTACATTTCTGACCACAGCCTTTAAAAGTGCAATATTAATACTTACCATCTCTTTTAGGAGCACCTCTAGTGATCCCTGTTTGACTGCACAAAAACGTGTCAAAAATATGGTCTTGCCTAGCTTCAGCTTTGTTTATCAGCTAGTGAAATGTCGTATTAAGCTGGTGGTGATAATAATGCAATAGGTTGTCAAGATGGGGGTTGCTGTTGTGGTTTAACCTGTCAGGTAGGTAAACTTCACACAGCTCCTTCCTCACTCACCCCATCTCACTGGGATGGGGAAAAGAATTGGGGAAAAAAAAGAGTAAAATTTGTGATTTTAGACTGGGTTGTTTGACAGAGCAGAAATGGAAGGGAAAATTGTAATAGCAACAATAATTAAGATTTCAAATATACAAAACAAATTGCACCTTCCATCTACTGACCAGTGACCAGCCAGTTCCTGAGCTGTGACCTGTGGCCAGCTTTCCCCTGGTTTATATACTGAGCACGATGCCATATGGTATGGAATATCCTTTGGATCACTTGGGGTCTGCTGTCCTGGCTGTCTCCTCCCAGGTTCTTGTGCTCCTCCAGCCTTCTCGCTAGTGGGCTGGTGTGAGAAACAAAAAAGTCCTTGCTTAGTGTAAACACTGCTTAGCAACAACTACAACATCAGTGTCTCATCAACTTTGTTCCCATCCTAAATCCACAACACAGCTCTGTAGCAGCTTCTAGGAAGAAAATTAACTCTATGCCAGCTGAAACCAGGGCAGCTAAATACAGAATAGCACACAGAGCTGTGTTCTGTTGGCATTAACAAACATCCAAGTTATGAGGCTTCCAAATACAACCAGAATTGGAATTTGAACCCCTAAAAATGAGAATTGAGGTTGTAGAGTAAAGGACATAAAGGTGTTTTTGCATGTTTCAGCATGCTGAGTCGTTCATCAACGGTGAAAGTACTTTCAAGTTTTTAATCTGACTTTCTTCCAAGTTTGTATGTACATCTCTACCCAAACCAAATGGCAGATGCATTCCAGCAAAAGAAGTCTTACCTAAGCTGCATGGACACATTGCAAATGCATAGAGTTGCAGACAGTTTTTAGACTGGATTTATTGCCTTATCCAGGGTTTTGCTTCTGATAGTGTCATGTGGACCTGGGTGTCAGTGAGCTGTGACAAGGGCACTGTTTCTCAGGTCAGCTCAAGCTGGTACTTTGAAGGATTCCTGGTCCAGGATCCATATGGCCTGTGCAAGGCAGTATGCATGGAAAGGGCATTACACAGACTAGGACACTTCTTCCTTTCAACTCTTGGCATTGCCTGGTACATAAGCATCTGCTGCTTTTCTCAGTGTCAACTGCAGTTGATAATGTAATTTATTTAATTAAATTTCAGTAGCCTTTGCACTTCTGTGCTTCTACAGGCTCACAGAAGCCCAAACCCCTGTACAGTCCATAAATTTTTAATAACCTTGGTCAATGGCTAGTGTTAATAGTTCTTGGAGTCCTCATACAAAATACAGGTTTCTGTCATCTCCCCATTAGGGAATGAAAGATTCTTATCCAGCATTGAGGTCATGACAGTTGTCACAAAGGAAATGGTCAAGCATTGGCAGATCGATGGAGCCCAACCTTCTGCAGAGTATTTAGGCAATGTTGTTTTCCCTTTCACTTCACTTTGTTGTCTGGTTATCAACATTTAGGGAGTGTGATGATGTATTCTGCAGTTTAATGACCTGATTCATTCTACTTAACGTACCTTTTGGGTCCTTTCCCCTTGATACATATTGGTGTGAAGCGTTTTGTAATGCTTTGTAGGAGGAAAGCTGGATGAAGAGATATGGCACTATGTTTTGCTGAAGGTTTTGTTTAGCTGCAGTCTTTTTGCATGTCAGCATGAGTATATATGATTGTGGAGCTCTGCAGCCATGACTTAGCAAGGCAGCTTGCCACTGTAATGACAGCCACTGCTTATTTCCCTTCTCTATGTCTCTGGCTGAAACAAATATTCTTTTATACCAAGCTTTAGGACATTTCAAGCAATCTTGAGAAGTAAGAGTCATTACAATGTTCTTCTAGGATTTGATTTTGTTTTTGTTGATGGTTTGAGGTTCTTTTTTCTTTTATTTGATTCAGGCTTTATATTCTTGTATTATTAGTTTAAAACACTTTTGGTTATCCTAAATACCACTTTATGATCCGTCAGTCCTGCTCTCAAAATGGAGCTGGTTTTATTACTGCTATTGAGTAGACTGACTTAATTTCACCATTTCTGGCAAGAAAAGGCACAAAATTTAATTTCAAGTGAAATGTGGATAGTTTCCTCCTCTGTAATTTCTCTGGAGGTGTGTGTAAATAGGAAGAATCTGTGTGGGCCAGTGGAGGAGACTGGAGATTGGTTTCTATTCTTAGATTTGCTATGGACCTGCAGCACATCATGAGATAAATCCCAATTTGCTTTATCTGAGTGACTTATTTAAGCAGATTTCTTGCAAGATTATCATGCAGTACATAGCACTCTTGGGTGTTTCTCCTGTTTTGAGTTAGAAACAAAAAAAGGTTTGGGTTAGAAGGGACCCTAAAGATTCTACAGTTCTAACCCCCTGCCACGGACCTTCCAGTAGACTGGGCCACACAAAGTCCCATCCAGCCTGGTCTTCAACACTTCTACAGACAGAGCATCTGCAGCTTTTCTGGGCAACTTGTTCCAGTGCTTCACCAGTCTCTTGGTAAAGGATTTCTCCGTAGTACCCAACCTAGACCTGTCCTCTTTGAGTTTAAAGCCATTCCCCCCTTGTCCCATCACTACATGCCCTTGTCAAAAGCCCCTCTCCAGCTGTCTTGTGGCCTCTCTGTGTACTGGAAGGCTGCAATAAGGGCTAGATCTTATCCTAAACTCTGTGTAGTTACACACATATAGACTTTTGTTCTCCTGACAGCTGAGAGGGATACAGTTTTTTGAAAGCAACCATTCTAACTCTCCTGACCAAAGTAGAGGTATTATAGTAGGAATAAACGAAGAGCTGCTTCCAGAGGCCAAGGCAGCCCACGGGAGCCATTTCACTAAGTCCTTTTCCATCAAAAACTCTAACCTTACATTCATAAATGCTCTATTATCTGTAATCTGAGGTCAGTCCATGCCAGCTGTATGGAACAATGGTTACCAAGCAGTTCCTCACCTTGCACCTTAATATAATTGATAGTAAATAATACAGTCTCTCTCATTCTGACTGTTACAGGGGACCAGATAGAAATGCAACATCAGCAGCTAGGTAATTGCAATTTAATTGAAAAGGGCCTATTTGCAGTGGTGCAGAGTTGGGAAAGGTCAATGGGCAACAGCAGCCTCTGCTACACTGCACAGAGGGAAGGACAAAGGCTATCTTCATCCTCTCTATTCCTTCCATCATAGTGCCATTTGACTGTACTTTTAAAAGATTTGATCCAATTCCTTGGAGGCCCCGAGAGTTTAGGAAGCAGTTCTGGTCCTGAGTAAAAGTGTAGTTAAGCTCATCCTGTGCTACACCATTGTGTATGAAAAGTGAAATTCTCTGTAAGATCCTCCTGGATCTAGCCTGGAGTGCACTGCAGTGATTTACTCAATTGTTTTGCATCTCTGCAGTTATTTTTGTTGCTTCAAATCTACTGTGCACCTTTCCGAAGAGTCTGATGTTCATTTATTTCTGGTTTTCAGGGGAAAATGCACTAAATGGGGACTTAGACTTACTGTGTAGGTCTTATGTTAAGAACTTGACCTCAAGCTATATATCCTAAGGGAGACTACTGGAGTAGCAGTTGAGGGCTGTACATATCCTTGGGATTTTTGACAGACCCAACACTAAGCCCTGAAATTGGTAGTGAATTTTCCACACTGTTCTAGGGACATCTTTGGAGAAAAATTATATTATTTTCAAGAAGAATTAAATGTGAAAAGCACAATTAAAAAATAGTGTGTTATTCTAACAACCAAAGCAGTTGGCATTTTTTTTTTCTTTCCTGGTTGTTTAAAAAAAAAATCTACAATGATGCAATAAAAAATGACACAAGAGAATAAATGTATCAAGTTGTTATGGCAACTGAAATATGTAGGTTGAAATTTATGTATCTAGAACTTCTATGTAAGTAAAATAAACATTATCCTTGCTAATTAAAATAGCATGCAAAGATTATTTAATTTAAAATCATTAGTTATGTTTTCCCTTACAATTAATGACTGACTTTCTTTTTTTTTTTTTTCCTGTTTCCAAGTATTTACATTTGCTTCCAGCTGTGATTGACTTGCATTTTCATTGCAAGATTGTGATTTCACTAATATGGGCTAAAGTGTGGGGGGGTCCACTGAAGGTAATGAGTAAAATGTGTGCAGGTGGGCACAACTGGAATCAAACCATGTGCTTTAGCATGTCACTCTTTTGCAGGTGACCTTTCTGCTTGCAGGGCCTCTTGGCAGGTGTCATTACCCCATGCTTGAAGGGATCTCCCTGCAACCACAGCTCTCTGTCTTTCTTCTCAGTTTGATACAGAGCACATGGAGCTCCTTCCAGAGCTTGTTTCTGCATACAGCCTGCCCTCTTCAGCTGTAGATTTTGCTTCTGAGATATTTTATGATAGTGAATTCTAAATGAGCATTCATTAATTATGTTCAGCCTTTTAATTTTTCTATTTCTTTTCCTCCAGCCTTCATAAGAGTTCAGTAATAGCTTCTGCTTTATTTGAAAGAAATAGATCTTTAATATCCCAAATTACTCTTCATGTTTTATCTTCTTTATGCCCAGCAAAGTGCAGGCTGATAGCTGAAAGGTAAAGGAATGAGGAGAATGATCTGACTCAGATCCCAGTGAGCTGAGGAAAATGCATTTATTTGTTTAATGTTTTAATCTCATTCATTCTCATATTCAGAGGTGTCTAAATTTGCCCTATGGAGTTTAAAAACACTGCTACCAAGAGTGCTTTGGAAAATACCCCATTAACAGTACATAAGTTAATTGTCTCCATTTCTCGCAGACAGATATCTGCCTGGCACGGAGCTACAGCTGGGGTGTGTCTTTGCCTGAAAACTGCAACCAGTCTCTCCAGTCTCATTCTTTGAGTGTCGTTTTCATGCATCTGAACTGTAAATTATTTATCTCTTCATCCTTGCAGCAGAGTTCATCTTTGTGATTTTTTTTTTTTCTCATTTTTTTCTCTTTGGTTCATCAGATCCTACCAACCACTGCTATTCAGTGTGCCAGATCTCAGCAGGGGAGACTGCTTGAGCAGCAGCCCTCTTAAAGGCTTGTGTTTGCAGGGGCTCTGGTGACAGTGCCCCCCGCTCCCTTCCCTTCCTGCTGTACAAGTCATCACACATGGCAGAGTCCACTGCTGTGTGACCTTAGTGACTCTCTGCTGCCAGGGAAAGAAGATGCATGAGTGCCTTGATTTGTCTCCCAGCTTGAAGATAAAGCTCTGCATGAGCTCTTCTCTTTTCTGCCCCCTTACTTCTCTCTCCTGAGACCCCTCTTGGAATACTGCATCCAGATCACAATGTAGAAAAGATGTGGACTGTTGGAGTGAGTCCAGAGCATGGATACAAAGATGACAATAGGGCTGACTCCATCTCTCCTATGGAGTCAGGCTGAGAGAGCTGGAATTTTCAACCTGGAGAAGAGAAGGCTCCTGGGAGACCTTAAAGCACCTTCCAGTACTTAAAAGGAGCTTATAAGAAAGATGGGCACAAACTTTTTGTGAAGCATGTTGTGATAGGACAAGGGATAATGGTTTTAAACTAAAAGAGGGTAGATTTAGATTTATATATAAGAAATAAGGGGTTTTATTACAGTTAGGGTGGTGAAAGACTGGAACAGGTTGTTCAGAGGAGTGGTGGATGACTCACCCCTGGGAACATTCAAGGTCAGGCTGGATGGGATGCTGAGCAAGCTGAACTAGTGGAAGATGTCTCTGCCTATGGCAGGGGCATTGGAACAAATGACCTTTAAAGTTCCCTTCCAACCAAACCATTCTATGATTCTGTAACAAATGACACTGGAGACAGAGCTTGGATCAGCAAAATGAATCCTGTGTGTGTCTTCTAGTAAGTCACCAGGCTTGAGATTGTGGGGCCAACGGACTCCAGCCAGCTTCATCTGAACTCTCTGTCTGGGAGGAGAAAAGCTGATTCATGAGCTAGTGTCTCCTCCCTGCCTGAATTCCCTGCCTGGAAACTCAGTCATCTTGCCGTAGGTCAGAGTCACAGTGCAGCTAGATAATTGTGTGTTATGGACAGTGAGGGAAATCAGGTCTGTGTGTGGGTTTTGTGTTAGTCCAGCAAAAGTGACTACTCCAGTAACTGATGGCTTGGATGAGAGCTTTTAGATGAATGGTCAAATCTGTATATCAGGGATGAGCAAATGCGAAGTTCACTGGTGACATTCTGACATCCAGAAACACACTGAGAGCAAGATTTGCTCTCAGGAGGGTGGAGCAGCATTAAATCAGATCCTGACCTTTCTGAGACACAAGTCCACAGCCAGATAATTGTTCCTGAGCTGTAACAATCTTTAAGGCTGTCATAAAATTTTCTGAAAGGTTGAATCCATATTAGTTAAAGTGAAATCATAAAAATCCCAGGGCAGACTAAATATTATTGTGATATTTATGCTCACTTTCAAATACAATCATTTTAAAAAAATTAAAACACTTGTGATGTGATTTGTATAGTAGAATCCATGCTCAAATGTGTGTTTTTCTTTATTCACATTTACTGGTGATATTGGGAAGACTGGTGCAGAAGGGACTGAAGGACGTTCTTACAGGGCTTAACTATGAAACCTCATAGTGCTCTACAGCATCACCCTGACTTAAGACAGCTGCTGAGTCTGAGCTAATGCAATGTGATGTGGAGCAAACCTTGATGTCATCAAAAAATGAACAAGAAACCCTAACATGGAAATGGAAATAAAATCTTTTCTGACATCTAAATCATTTGACATGGAACTATGCCTTAGAAACAGTGAATTAGAAAAGAAAGCTCTGCTATATTATTTCTGGATGGAAATTTAGGCCCAGCTGAGGCCAATTAAACTCCTTGACTTCTGTTGGATTATATTTCTGATTTTAGTTTCTAGCGTGGCCTACTCTGGAATTGTCTGAGTTTTCAGTGATATTGTGAAAGTCATATCCTGGCAAAAAATTTGTTGAATGACATTTCTTCCTGTAATAAGGAATATAAGAGGCATAGAAATAGGACTAGCAAAGCACATCTTATGGTCTCTAGGATTACTTATCTGCATGGCATCGCAGGAAAAACTCATCAAGCCCTCAGTGATGCTTTTTGTCCCACAGTCTGCCCAAGGTGTACAACTTTTTTTTTTTTTTTTGTGGTCCAGTGATGCTGACAGCATGCTTAGGAGAGCTGTCAACTCTGTGTAGGTATGGCAGAAAGGTGCAGAGCTTGGAGGACAGATCACAGGCACAGAAGGTGTTCGTGCTGTTGCTGGCGCATTGTAAAGGATGAGTTTGGCTTGAGTCCAGTTCTGGTTCACACACAGCTTGAGCAGAGTGTGAGCAGGTTGGCTGTACCTGGCACAGAGGTGTGCTCTGTTCTTTGCGAGTAGCAGTGTCCTGCTGAGCATCTCAGTTCAGCCCAGGTTGCTTCCTACTCCAGCATAGCTGCTGAACGAATAATTTACATCAGTGTCCTGTAAAATGGATAAGTCCAGCATATATTATGTTGAAATGTAGCTTTTTAGAGGTTCTAATGATTTTCAAATATGCTTGCTCTAGGAAAGTTAATTAAATAAAAGCAGTATCTCTCAGCACTATATGTTTCTGGGAGCATTTGGTTACCCAGATGATAGATTTCCTGACAGATATCAGCACCCAAAAGTTAACAAATTGCTGGGGTTTTTTATTTCTTTCCTCTCCTCATGCAAATCACTTGGGGCAAGCAGGCATTTATTGACAGGCTGTCATTGAGACTGGAGCAGACCTACCAGCTGGTGATCCAAAGTGCCCAAAGACATCTCAGGGCAGCCTCTATTTTGAATTTGTAAATTCAAATTCTAAATTCTAATTTCTTGCTAAAAGCATAGAGGAGAGTGTTCCCCAAGCCAGTGACTGTAGGGGAAGGTGCATTAGGTCTCTGAGTCCTAAGGCAGTTTTACACTTACTTGGGCTCATGGACCCTCTTGTGTAGTTCCTCACACTTTCACCCACCCTTTAGGGCCTCTAGTAAAGCTGATCAGCCTTTTCTAGCCACAAATGCCCTAGAGAATATTCCATGTGCGTAAATAAAATCAAAGTCCTGGAAACTATATCCTAGACCATGGAAGAGCAGAATAAAGTTTGCATGTATGTTTCCTGTTTTTTTTTTTTAAAGTATTTTTTATATTCTCAGTGTTTGGCTTCACCCCAAGAAGTAAACATGTGGTAACTATTGGGGATGGTTATAAGTTCCTCCTATTGATATATCCGGTATAAATTCTGGAAATTCTATAAATTCTTACGCTAGACTGGGGAATTCATCCACCATTATATGGCTTGGCTGCTGTAGGAGGACCTCCCATAGAAACATTTGGAAACCCCATATGCCATAATTGCCTGTGAGGGTAGATGCTCCTTCTGTCTGGTTGCTGGCTCAGACATGAACTGGAACCTGCTGCCTCCTGCAAGTGGAACTGGTGATGAATCTTTCATAACTCATGTCTATGTACTTTGGCAAAAAATAATGAGCCAGATTTTGTTGTCAGTTGATTGTGTTAATTGTGCATGTCCTAAAAAGCTACCTCCAAGATGTGTTATAAGTGCAGAAAAACTTCACTAAGCACTGTTGAAATTAGACAAAATTAGCAAGGTAGGTAATGTGGTTACTATTTTATTAACAAATATTTAAATAACATTGTGAGTTAGCACAATGAAGGAGATGTGCTGAAGAGATTATGGTCTAAACAGTGTCTGTTAATTATAATATAAATATATTAGTGTAATTATGCACAAAATTAGAAGGTTGCTTTATGTGTGATCTGCAAGGCTCATGGTTACTAACCACGTGAATAAAGTTACCAAGTGAAGTTTTGATGTGTTCTTGCAACATTTTCTTGTGAAATCTTTTCTGTTTCTCTGACCAATTTGAAGAGAATAAGATCATGATTTCTTCTGTGAAAAGGAAGCTAGAGTTGTTCCAACTACCAGCCCTCTAGATGCAGGGGTGCGATAAAAAAATCTATAGTTTTGGCAGTAATTGTAGTTCAAGCTTGAATTCATTATTTCCAGAACCTCCTGCAAGGATGTGTGAGCATGGTGCACATTGTCCACTGCATTTGTAGTGTGTCATGGTGGGGCTGCCAGTTCTGCGTCTCCTGGTCATGGTTCAGGAATAATGAGGTGTTGCTGAAACACTTCCTTTGCATGAACAGGCAGCTTTTGGCTATAAAGTATACAAATAATTTTAAGCAGGGTAGACTTTTTGTTGGCCTCCAAAGGGAGGGTTGTATGTAATCAAGAATAAGAAGAGAGTCAAATCCAAGATTGTTAGTTTTTAATAAATCTGTCACAATGCACAGCAAGTATTCTTTCTGTCTCTTGGATTATACAGTCCCATTTATTTAATGACACAGAATTAAACATCTTTTGGTGTTTAGATGGATTTCTAATGTGTGCTTTGTTTAGGTTGAGAAACCATATGTTGCTTTGCTAATGATTATTGAACCTTAATACACTGGAACAGAGAGATATTCCAGATTTATTACAATTACTCTTGCTTGAGCTGTTTGAACCCCCCCTAATGTCCTTGATTTTCTGCTCTTTACAATGAATTTGTGACCCATTTCCCTAAGGAAAACAATGGAGACATTTCATAGCATCTAAGGCATTGCTTTATGTTATTTCAAAATATTGGAGCCAACTACTGGTGAAAAATTTGAGAAAAAAACATGTAAAATGTAAACAAAGTAAGTTTCTTATCCTGCTTTGCAGCTGCACTCATTTGATAAATGTTACTGTAGAAGTTTCTGCTGAAGCTCGTCAAATCCCTTTAGAGAAGTTGCAGGAGCTGAGCTCCTCTAGGATCAGGATCCTTTAGGTCTTGATGGTTAGAGCAAATAAATAATGTATTGATTTGAAGAGTTTATATTGTTTGCTATAAATAATAACAACAAAAAATATTTATGTCAAGTATTCAAAGAAAGCCAAGATGAATTGGAAATTTTATGCATGCTTTTTAGCTCCTTGCAAAACCAATTTTCTCTTCCTGAAAGAAACATTTAGGGAGTTGCTTGGATTTTCTGTAGGCTCTGAGGCAAGACCTGGGTTCAGTTTCCTGCTGTCCTTGAAAATTTTGGCCTCGTTGTCTTTCTGTCCCTTACTCCCTTCCAGATTACAAATGGGAGATATTCAACACCCTTTGGTGACTAGCTACCAGCCAGGGGAATGAGTGGTCCTCCATGTGAGAGAAGCTGTAACCTCAGAGAGGACCTGTGGAGTCCTGTGTACTTAGCCCCATGTAATGCTGAGCTGCTGGGCCTGGTCCAACCTTTAAACACGGTCTTTACTGGAGCACAAGACTCATCCATTGGTTCCAGTGAAGCTAAAAGCACGTGTCTAAGTAGTTGGATGGACTGGGGCCAGCACTCAGTCTTTTGCTGGACAGAGCCCTAAATAAACAACCTAGGATCAGAGGAGAGAACATTTGCACATGCGAGTGTGATTTGGCTCTTTCTGTAGCACTGGCTTGTTGTTTTCTAAGTTGTGCTGGCAAAGGCTGCTCTGCTTAAAATGCTAACAATTTCTTGCCTGTTGTGTTAAAATTGACTGCACTCCTGTTGCACAGGCTAAAACAGGATGGGTCTAAATCACTCAGGGTGCTTGCAGTGCTTGGCACCCACAGACACAAGACATTGAACTCTGTTTGAATCCTCCCTGCTTTCCTGTTTGTGCTTTTGCAGAGTGCTCAGAAATTTTTTGAGATCTGAGTTAGAGGCAGTCATCACATTTCATTCAAAGGCTGACTCTTCAAGCACATTATTGCAGGGCAGAGCATTGTAAACAGAGATGTCATTTGTAATATTTACTGTCTTAATGTAAAATCTACAGTAATATATTAGATTTCCAGCAGGAAAATTGAAAAAACAAATATAGCCATTTACTGTGTCTTCTGTCAAAGATATTATTTGAAGAAATACTCTGTGTTTCGTGAGAGCTTTGTGTGAGCAATGTAAGATTGAAATCTGTGTAAATGAAGGAAAATTAACAAAAAAATGCATTTGAATTTAAAAGATGTACACATATGGTTACTAGTCAAGCATGAAACCTTTTTAAAAATGTTTCACTTTGGAGAATGTAATGAATTAGAAATAAGAAAACAAACCAGATAATTTGTTTGTTGCTGTAAGGAGATATGTGTTCCTGCAGCTACTCCAGATGAGAGCCCTGTCACAGTCAGCAGGTCTTTTTGCCAGGGCACTGATTTCCTTCCTTATCTTTATGTTCTGTTGCTGAGAGCTGCAGAGCACCTTGAATGCCTTCTGAAGTCACACAGAGATTATGATAAACATCATCTTGCAGATTTAGCCTATTAAGACTTTCACAGGCTTCCATGAGAGTACCTGTAGGGTAAATCATAGAAAGTTTTGCATTAAAAATGTTGAGGTGAAAATCTTCTGTGTAAGCCACCTGATACTTTTCTGAATTCTGGCTACCCTTTTGTGTGTCCATGCTAATCTTTATGTTTAAATGTAATTGAATTAAAGCACTCATCTCAGCTGCTTTATTTGTGTTTTTTCCATCCTGGTTTTTAGCCTGCAGCATCCAATGGATCAGAAGGATCTGGCCAGTGTGGTGAACACAACAAGGAGAACCCAACTTTTGAAAGTTATGTGGTAGACATGAAGACAAAGGTATTGTCCGCTCTTTTTTTGTGATGGAGAATGAAATCCTTGTTTGGTGAAGTTTTGCTGGAGGTGAAGTGTGTAGAACATACATAATTTGGCCTTCTTGATATATTTTTTTAAATTTCTGCTTAATGGCTGCATGTCCATTATCACATTTGAATGAGGATGGCTGCAATTTATTGTGGTATATTGCTAGCCCTGGGTATTTTATGCTGACATAGGCAGGATTGAATTTTTATTTTTATGTACAAGTTTTGTTCATATTGGTGATGGTTCTACATACTTGCTGATCTCAAGGTGGTTTCATTTCAGTCTGTTTTTGAAGTCCAAGTTGTGCAGTTCATAGGTTGTTTTATTCCAGGTGTTTTCAGTTTCTTAGTGTTGTAGGGTTTGTTTTTTTTTTGGTCTGGAGTCAGTATGGATGAATTTGAATGTCAGAAAAGCGATGATTTTTGTACGGGCAGCCTAATGATACCTATCATAAAACTCTGCTGAACAGCATTACTTCATGGCTGTGGTAAAGGGCTGTGTTACACTTCCTTGTCTTGCTGCATGCAACAGTGAAGTAAAAAGTGTTTCATTATAGTATCTCCATTATTTTCATAGGTTCACAACTTGGCTGGAATCATTCCCTTGGGCTTAGATATTATTATGTAGACTTTCAGCCTTGGCATCAGTGTGTATTTTTCCTTTTTGAAGTAAAAGAAACTTATTAACTTTCCTTTTAACATAAACAATCTGGAAACATGATGAAAAGAGACATTAACTGAGCTGTTGTACTTGTGTGGTACCTTGTAGACTTCAGCAAAAGTTGTTTTCAATGGTAGAAACTTGTGGATTATTCCTCTTGTCTAAAGTGTTTCCATGGGCTTTATTCCCTTTCTAGATCAATTACTCTGTTCATTAAACTTTAAAAATCTAAAGATCTAATTTTCTAGCATGATTTTCTGAGTTTCTTGTGGTGTTGTGTTCCCAATTTCCCAATCGCAAAAACTTTTGTACCATATGGTAGTGTGGTGGTATTTGATAGTTGGAAAATAAGAACATAAATACTCACTGAAATTTTTCTTTATGTTTATGGAAGAT
Organism: Zosterops lateralis; assembly: GCF_965231275.1. Taxonomy (NCBI): domain Eukaryota; kingdom Metazoa; phylum Chordata; class Aves; order Passeriformes; family Zosteropidae; genus Zosterops; species Zosterops lateralis. The sequence goes on along the minus strand of NC_139763.1, from coordinate 83,943,158 downwards.
TTTATTTCTCCAAAGTATGGAATTATCAAAAGTTTGATATATGCCCGAAATACATTGTGTCCATGGAGGATGCTGTGAAAATCATGAGATGTAGTTGATCTCATCTCCATTACACAGCATGATTTCTGTTACTAATGCCCAGCTGAACAATGCACTATCCTCCTACTCAGAGTCACTGCAAACCCTGGACTGAATGTTTCTCCATCAGCAATTTTATGTACTACATTTTCATGCTGTTCGTGTACAAAGTGTACCTGAGAGGAAACTCTGAATATTGGCAACTCCATTGCCAAGCTCTAAGACATTCAGAGCTGTGAGTGGTATTTTGTCCAGTTCTCAGTACCATGGGATAGTAGATAGCAGATGTTCTGTTTTAGTTTCCAGGAATTTGTGGTTTAGTGTGTTAGTTCACTTGAAAGTGTAATTCTGTCTGATTTCTTTTTCAAGTGAGTGTGCTTGAGTGTTAGTGGCTGCTTTGACAGTGACACATAGCTATTTCAGAGTGGCTATATGTTTGAACATATGTGCCAGTGCTCTTCATGCTGATGATCAATTGGTTGTTAGATTTCCATCCCCAGGCGGAATGCTCAAGAATGAAAATGAACTCTTCATTCACCATTGATCTTGAGAATTGAGAACCCCTTCTGGACATACCTCCCTCGAGTACCATCTGATTCCGTTGCAGGGCATCCCAGCCTGCATAAAGCCAGGAGAGCATTTGTAACTGAAGTACTTCTGTTTCATTTGGTGTAATGGATTTGTGTGAAACAGGAAAACAATTATGGATTTATATAGGAAATAATAGCTAGAAAATACATTAGGCATAAATTTTAAACTAATGAAAGTTGCGGGGCTGTCAAAAGGCTAGCTTGTCCAAGGACCTTCAGAGGTGTAGGATGGGTCAAGCACCTCTGCCCCATCATCTGTGATGATGAAAGTGCATGTCCTACAATCCTACAAGTCATATTGTGTTCCCAGCTTGCCATACTGCCTTCTCATAGGACCCCAAACTGGTGAGCATGTGCCAATGAGACTGCTGGAGAGGTTGCACTGTCTCAGTAGTTTTGATTTCTCTTCTGGGGCAATTGCTCGGCTAAAGTGGTGCGAGCTCCCATGTACTACATAAAGGTGGAAATGTACTTAGAGTAAGAAGAGAGGGAATCCCCTCCACAACTGTGAAGCAGAAAATTTTTTTCTGTGGCTGTTGAGCCCAAGGCCACTGTGGCCACCTGCGTGCACAGACCTTGTGGTGAAGGAGTGGAGCTGCCTGTCCACCTTCCCCTTCTTCCTGTGCCCATTTTACCATCTACCTCCAGGGCTTTGAGAAGCAAGGTCTGCTTCCCTACAAAAAAGAAAATTGTCTATTTCTTCTCATTGGAAAAGCTACCAGCTGGAGAAATTGGTCAGGACTCCAACATTGATTGTGCTAAATAGCAGTGAAATTTGCCATGCATGGGTGAAGGGAATGATTCGTGTTACAGCTTCTGTCTGAGACTCTCCTGGGCCTCAGGCCAGTTGCAGAGCTGCTGCTCTCTAGGCCTGCTGCAGTTAGGAGGGGAAGAATTGCTAATTTGGTGATCTTTAAATTAACACCAAGACTCCTGGGCTTCTGATTCAGCCTGGGAACTACATTAAAATTCTGAGTGACTAAGGTGTACAGAACGTGCTTTCTGAAATCTGTATTAACTTCTGTTTTTGGATGAAGAAGGATTTATTCTGACATTTCATCTGTAATACAGCTTTTAAGTACATATCCAGGATCTACAAGTTTAGTACGTTCTCTCTCTCTTTTTTTATTTTTATTTATTTTATTTTATTTTAATTAAGTGTACCACAAATCAGCCTTCATAAAGAAACTGTCTCATGAGACTTTCCCTTGTAGCATATACTTACTCTGATCACTTGAATCCTGGTGTTAACCTACTAAGTAACCAGTTGGGATCCACAGGAACTGGATTCAAGTAGTATAAGTGGACTCTGGATGTAAAGACATAATTTGCCAACTGCGGCAGTTGCCCTCTTGGAAGATGTAATTAGGAAAATATTTATTTGTAGCTTGTTTGGGTGCAATAGAGAACCTGAAAAGAAGAAAGAGAATATAACCTGAGAATGGAATACTATCAACGAGTACCCCGTAGTACACAATTTAAGATGCATTAGGAGTAAATAAATCTTTCTATATATTTGTAAGACCGTGTGTGTGTTCATGTGTTTTCTCTGTAGGTGCATAGAGCTCTAAATAGTCACTGGTCAAATTTTTCAAGATGCTGACATTACTAATGCAATGTATGCATTAGTATGGTTAGATGCCTCCTTTCTTAGTGTCTACTCCAAAACCTGGAGACATAGTGCTCTTGGTTTTCCTAATCTCTAATCTTTAAATAAATAAAAAAAAAGTTATGCTTTTAATTTGTTTTTTTAACAAACTATTTTTCTTTAAAGTTTTTGCTTTATAATTTTTGGGTTTCAAGAAAATTTAAGAAGTGTTTAAGAAGGTGAATAATGAAAGATAAAAAAATCAGAATCTTTTCTAATGATTTTAGCTTTTACTGAAGGTTGCTTTTACAAATATTGAATTCAGCGGGATGTTGCAGGCTCTGGTTCTAAATATAGTGGCCTAATTAAACCCTCTGCTTTGGTTATCCAAGTGGAAGTACCTGGATACAATGAGGACTTTAATGCCACAAAGGAACATTAAATTGTCTAAGGTAAACTGCATTAAAAGACCATGCCATTTCACCCATTCACCTCATATTGTTGGTTTTTATATGACTTAAAAACAGATACCTTGGTAAAATTATAGGAGAAGGAAGCAGTCAACTGGGCAGATGGCTTTCACACAGTGATCCACAAAACCACTGGTGTCACAGTGGGAAATGGTTGTTCTTCTTATAGTAAGGCTTCCCAAGAGTCAGAGCTCATCACAAAGGTTATTTTTTACCATCTAAGTTGACTACGAGCAACTATAAACCGTGTCTTTTCACCCCAGATGGCTGCTCCTCATTTTCTTTTTAGTTTTTGGGTCAAGCCTTTCTATACTAGATTTCAGTCAGGATCATATGTACATTTAATAAGAAGAAGAACGAAGGAAAAAAATAGAACTAAGCAGTGATATGACCTCCAGAAATTAGAGCAGAAGGAGGTGTTGCTAATGAAGGGTAAAGCAGTGCTAAGGATTTGAAAATCTTATTCTTGGGGAGAAAAAATGAATGGAAAAAGTATCTAGTTGGAGAAACAAAATTAAGCAGCTTTTTTGGGGGTCTGGGATAGGTTGTTAATGGAAAGGAAGGACTGTATCTTTGAAGAAACAGTGGAGACCCATTGACAGTCATCTGTTGCCAGTCATTGTGTGTTACAAGCTACGACTGGGGGCCCTGGCAGCCAAAATCAGCCCGTGGGAGTTCGAAGCTGGGGTCTGCATCCCCAAAAGCAGTCATGCAATCTCCATGTCTTCCCTCTTTCAGGGAGTACTGGAGATTACAGGGGTAAAAAGTAGGTGGCACTATTTTAGGGAGCTAACTGCTCAATTGTGTATTAAGCTTGAGGAGCACATGTGCCAATCCTGCCCTGTTAAATGCTCATTGTCATATTTAATGGAAGGAGGTGACAGTCAAAAATTGGAGGAGTGCAGGAGGGAGCTTTTTGGTACACTGAGGGAGCTGGGTGAGTCACGTTCATGTAGGCATCCCCAAAGGGTTGAAACCCTCTGTTTTTCAAATAATCTTTAAATAGGATCATGAATTCACTGGGATCATCTCACAAGAGTAGAGTTGCGAGTAGAAGCATTTACAGATCATGCACTTAGAAACCAATTTCAAAATACATCTCCATATGCCAGTTTCAAGTCTGAGATGGAATTTTTCAGCCAAGTCATTAGGTAATTATATGTACGAAATATTCCACACCTTACTAGATCAGATTCAATCTATCAATTAGAAGAGAACAAACTATTGGGTGCTTTACACCCAAGTGTTAAAATATCTGCTGATTTTAGAGTTGACTTGAAGTCACTTTTACCCAATAATGCTTAGAGCACAAGGATGGCTTATGTCACACCATATTAATGGGTTAATTTCCTCTTAAGGAAATATTTAATTGAGTCTTACTTCAAGGATGTTTGGAAGTTCCCTGTTTCATGTGATCTATAGTTTAATAAACTTGTGTGACTGTTTGGCTACTGGACTAAACCTCAGTAGGGAGAAAACCTGCAGGTTCTAGCACAGCCTGTAAACGCAAATCAAGTTTGTTTTGTGCACATGTGTTTGCTCAGAGTGAGTTAAAGCCTTAGACACAGTTTTGAGTGCTCTGGAGACTTTCTCTTTAAGATGTATCCACCAGGACTTTAATAGTTGGGGGAGGGTTGATTGCTCTCTGACCACATATCTGATTCACTATGAATTTTGTAACTTTGGTAGCAGTGACCTCATTTTGGCAAAATAATATGTGTCATTTACCGAGCGTCTCACTGCTCCAACAGTCATGGGAATATTAGGGTTATAACCTGAGTAATTTATGGAAGAGAGATGACTCTTAAATAATCTTTTATTTTCTTGGAAAGGCTTATTTTATTAAAAACATATTTTAGCTCTGAGTGAGAATGAGAGATTCTCAGCAAAGCACCCAGGGGAGATTGTGCTGTCCAGTGTGTTGAAAAGGTGAATTGTAATGTATGGGTGTCTAGACATTTCCTCTTGTTGCTGTCAACAGTCCAGTTGGCTGTATTTTTTTTTTTCCCAGTGAATAGGAGCATTGATTTTCCTCTCTCTTTGGCCAGAGCTTTCATTTTACATATCTTTCCCCTTCTGAGTCTCTTTCTCTTTCCCTCCCTCTTCTGTCTCTCTTCCTCTATCTGGAAGAGAGGGAAGCCCGTAAGAGCTGACAGCAAGCTTTCTAACTCAGAATGATTCATGTAAAACACCTGAAAGGCAAGCTCTGCACCAGCATCACTGCAAGAAAGGTAGGGCTGTGGGGGCTTAAACAGTCTGTAAAACTCCAAGCAAAACATAGAGAACATGAGATAAATAGATTAAGTCTGTGAATCTGTCAGTGGTGCAAGAAAAGTTTGGGAGAGAATTTAAAGAGTGTTTAAGCTCTGCTGTTAAAGGTGCTTTCTTTTAGTTAAAAGTTTGATGTATTTTTCATAGGCGGGGAAAAAAAAACCCAGTACCCTACAAAGCTTTGAATTATGTATATAATGTAGGGTTTTTTTCCACGGGTGATAAACTATAATTATATCACTGTTGTGCTTGACAGATCCACGTGCATGTGTAAATATGTAAATCCCAGTCCTTTCCCCTGACTGATTATTTTCTGCTACAGCTAAAGTTCGCCTTATCCAGCTGTTATTTATATTCACTTCCAAATCCGAATCTGACCCAGTAATTCTGAGCAATTGGAGCTGTGACGCACGAGTTCCCGCACACACCTTCATGTTTCAATCATGCACTTCCAGCAATGTGTGTTTGTAGGAATCATGCTCTTAATAAAACCCCTTACAACCCAAAGCAGTTGTTTTGGCAGAGAAGTGACAGCCCTGTGATAGATGGGCCCGATAGTTGTGCGTTTTGTGCTTGCTCTGAGTTAGTAGGGAAGAGGAGGGAGAGAGCGAGTGAAAGGGGGGAGGAAAAAAAAGACAGGGAAGGAGAGAGCGGGAGGGAGAGATTGAGAGAGAGAGAGAGAGAGCGAGAGAGAGCGAGGCTGAGAGAGAGAGAGTTGGCAAGGGAAATCTTATGGGTATACTGAAACAGCAGATCAGAATTGTGAAACCAGAGCTAGGGCTGAAATGTGATGCTTTTGCTCTTTTGTGCTTGTTGTGGTTCTCATCTTCCCATTTAGAGGGCTGCATACCATTCAACAGCATATTTTGATCTCAGATTGAACAATGCAGCAATCAAGCCTGATAAGCCACCTGGAAGTTTTGCTTGAGACGATTTCTAGTGGGTTTACTGATCCCTGTGAGCATCATGACTGCCTTTAGCATTGTGGAGGAGGACTCGAGTTTCTTATGAGGGCCCCACTTGGAAAAGCCGGCTGTGCAGATTCAAGCCTCCGGTTCTGTTCATGCTATTCAAAAGCCTTTCCTCACCCTTGCTGATTTATTTTTATGATTTACATACACTCCTGTGGAGATTTACAGAATGGATTGTCTGTGCATTGTCACGACCAAGGTAGGACTGGAAACATTGCTGTTCTGTCTACATATTTCTCTGCTATTTTTCTGTTCCTGTAATTAAATAGATTGAGCATGTACTGTATCAGGTTGCAAGATAAAGTGATGAATAAGCTTTGCTTCCATGAGCATTTTGTTCTCTTTATCTGTAGATTATGCAGTTTGTTTCTATATGACTTCCTAAATTATATGTTTTTTACTTATTTTTTACTAGCAAAAGGAAAAGGATTTCATATTTTATCTTAGCCTATGCTTGTGTCTATTAATAACTCTAGCAACTAGAGCACTTTCAGAATACATGGTATACTGCACATATTTTCTCAGCTTATCAGTTTATTCTCTAAACTAAAGAATAATAAAGAAAGGGGTATTATATGGGTCCTGGGATTTTAAGGAGGCCAATCAGATGTAGTTTAGATAGTCATGGTGTTTCTGATTGGAGAGATGCAAGTTTCTTGTGGCTTATTGTGGCTTTTTTTGGGAAAAAACATAGATTACTTTGCCTCTCTAGGCCTGAAAAATAAAAATGCCTAGGTCCCAATTCAGCACTCTTATACTGATTTTAGATCTAGATGGACTGCTTGGAAACAGTCCTTCTAAATAATTTCTTCTGAACGTGAATATAGACAATTTCATTTCCGCAACAGTGGCATCAGGCTAAGGACCTCAGGGTTAGGGACACTTCCCAGCCTAAAGATCTGGTGTAGGGATAAGCTGAATGATTCCTTGAGACATCCTCAAACTTATCAAACTAAGTTAATATTAAATGGCAGAGCAATGAGGAGGGAACTCCCTTTCTGTTGCTACAGGGCAGGCAGCTCAGCGCGTGTTTGCAGCCGCCTTTGCACGTGGTGGTGGTGGGGTTTATAAGGAGCAACTAGCAGGGGACGTCCAGCTTGGGGGTTCAGCACAGTGTTCCCTGTTCTGCCTTACTTTTGATGAATTTCACCAGTTCTACAGGACTTGCCAAATGCCTGGGGAGTGCAGAACCCCTGAAGGCTGCACAAATGATAAGGCAAAGCAGGGGTTACCACTGCTGTCATCATTGCTGTCATTTTTTGCGTCACAGCTATGTAGAATGGGGACACCCATCTGTAACATGGAGAAGGGCAGGAAGATACACCCTGGGCACCCATGGGCAGCAGAGAGGGGTGGTGGGTGGCCAGTGCAGAGAGCAGGGAACGCAGTAGAGCCATGGAAACAGATGCCAGCTGTCATTCCCATCTTGCTGGTGGAGAAGCCCATATGGGAGGAGAACAAGAGGTGAATGAGGCCACAGAAAGAGGATAAATTGGAGGAGGCTGTGGCCTCATTCATTTCCTGTTTTTTTCCAGGTCCTCCTGGCTTCCACAATCTGTGCTGAATTTGAAACTATATCTGCAATCAGCCCTGGAGCAGAGCAGGGGCACCTGTGGGTACCTGTTGAGGCAATACCATTGAAAAGCGCTCAGCAATGGAGGCGCAGCACTGCTGAAAAGCTGGGATTCAGGACCATGCTAAACATCCAGTTTTTACACTCCTGAGTGTTGCTTTCCAGTTCAAAGGGTTGAAAAGAAGAGCTGTGATTAGCCCTACTTCTAGGTGTCTTGTCGTGCAGTGGGGACCTGGAATTGCAGCCATGCTTGGCCTAGAGAGTTTGGGGTGCAGATGTGTAGAAATTGGATTTGGGACAGGGGAATAAGTCAAATTTTAAGATGATATAACTAGAAAAGAACATGTCCCAGTACCTTTTTTTTTTTTTTATGTGTCAAGAGACATCCCTTATTTATTTTACAAATTAATGCTGAAAATTTTCCACTGAATATTTTCCCAGGGCCTTCTGGGAGATAACAAACATGGATTCACTGCCAGCTCACTACTGCTGCTGCCTTGAGCAGGGCTCCCAACTCCATCTACACACATTTTTCCTTTCAGCTTTTCTGTGTCTTGAATCCAACACTGAGTGTCTGAAATGATCTGAAAGTCAAGCATGTGAGTGAGCCTCAAATATGCAACTCCAGATACTCAGTCTTTGCTGCCAACGTTGGTGTTGGAATGAGATACAATGTGAATTGTACATTGCTTTCTATTTGCAGGCATGTGGGAACAACATAATATCATATGTAATTGAGCTGAATAATGGCAAAAAGCTAGTTTCAGAACACTTTCATATTACAACAGCTTGAAACCAAAGTTACAGTGATTTGCTCATCTTACTTTTACCATATTTAAATAGCTGGACTAGTGTTGTATTGGTCTTTAAATTGATCTTGCTGGCTTTATTTTCATTGGAGTAACTCTCCTTCCTTTAAAGAACCAAATTTTTAAATCTGTTTATGCCAATTTTCAGCACTTTAATAAGAGCAGACCTTTTTCAGAAAAATTGTTATTTAAAACAATCATTTTGATAAGCATGAATTCTACAGAGCAACAGTGTGGTCATTTTTGACCTCAGATCTGTTAATCGTCCATATTTGAATAGCCATTTGTCTGATTTATGCAGATAATTGCTGTTCTTTGTATTGAGCAAGTGGACCTTGATGTCAGAGGGAGCAAATACGTCAGGTTTATTCTTCACATCTTAAGTAATAAAAAAGGAGTAAAAGATAAATACTTTTTAAACTGCAAAAGATGAACACTGTTCAAAGAGTTGACATTTTTAACACTTGATCATTAAATTTATTCTGGAAGTTTTGGTATTTTCACATTGTAGTAAATGACATAAATTTTGTGGTGGAGTGAATGTGCCCATGTAGATTATGTTCAATGGATCTACAGATCCTGCTTTGAACTCTGCATGGTAAAAGATGGCATCTAATAAAATTAATTTCTGATATACCTTGCCAAATCTTAAATCCTATAGATGTTTTCTGTAGCCAAAATGTAAAGTGTGTTTAAGATGGATTTAAGATTTTAATTTGTACAAATTCTTCCTCTTCTTTTTATTTCCTTAATTTTTCCATGCATTTCTGAACACAGGACTACAGAAATGCTGAATCAGTCAAGGACAGCTTCTTATAGTTGTCCTGGTTCATTTTAATTGATCATGTTCCCAGCATAGCAACTTTTCTTTAATGTCACATAAAGCACATTAATTGGTGGCATTATTTTATCATTAGAAAAAATCTGGTATAAATTAAAGCTTAGGTTGAGCATCCATCCCAGCAGGGGCACCAGGAGTTTTTGAAAGGAAGAACATTCCCACTGTGCCTCCCAACAGTCAAAGGCAACATGCTGTCCTCTCCTCGAGGTACCAGCTCTCCTTCCATCCTTCTGCCTTTGTTCTCCCAGACTTACGAAAACAATGGGAGCTGCCACTAGTGAAAAAGAACATAAATAACTCTATGTTCCTCACTGCAACTGGGGCTGCTCCCCCAGAACCCCCAGTTCCTGGTATTAGGTGGCATAGAAAAGATAATTAGCTTTCACTGGGAAAAAACCCCAAAAGCTTTCTGGCACTAGTTTCCAGAAAGGAGAGCTCAGAGGTGGCAACTCTGCAGGCTAAAAACCCAGAAGACCAATGGCAGGGCTAGCTGAAGACCTTCTGTCAGAAGAGAGATTTTAAAACTTCCTGGGCAATCTAGACTAGTGGTTTAGTATCCTTAACATCAGTAATGTCCCTAAGAACTATCAGTGTTCATTGCCACTTTTTTTTGTTTGGGAGTTGTATTTTGAGGTTTGCTTGAGATCTCAGATTTTGTCACCTGGATGCTTCTGTGTTTTGAGAAGATGTACAAAAAGAAGAAACACCACTTAAGTAACCCAAATTTATTAAAGAATCCTAAACCTCTTACCATTTATGCCTGACTCCTATGTCCTCAGCACTGAGCACTGGCAGCAGCAGGATTCCTGTGTCCCAGAACTGTGTCTTTCAGTTTGTAAAGCAGAGAATTTGCCTTCAGAACCAGGGAGAACACTCAGCTTGAACTTGTTTTTTTAGCTACAAAAATAAATTCCTGTCATCAAAATATTGAAAACCCTATAACATTTACTTCTTTTTAGAGAGTCTTGTTTTTAGCTTCCAGTTAAGTAGAGATTTACACCAGATTACTCACTACACAGGTCTTACATTCAATTTGATTGTCACTGACCCCTGTGGAGCAATTAATTGAAAATGTGATTGTTCCCATGACTGGAAAATTGGATTTTTTGTTTGTTTGTTTTTTGTTAGTGAAAAGCTCAGTTTGTTCCACTAATAAAGAAGTTTGGCATTTTGTTTTTATTTTTGTAGCTTTTTTACAAATTTTGTATTAATGTAGTTTGAAAAATAAGTAATCTTCTTTCATGGCTGCCTTTTCTAAGAATTGCCTTTTCAGCACCTTTTCTAAGAATTTAATTTACACATTTAAAACAATGAAATAAAGACAGAAGGAAACCCCCTTATTTTGTATTGGTGCTGGGAAGAAAAACAGTAAGCTTGTTTATATTGTTAACCCATCCTAAAGTAGCATGTGTACAATTTTGAATGACAAGGTTGCCAGGAGCCAGCAACATCTGTCTATTCTATTTTTTTCTGCTCATCCAGCCGTATATATGGAATAGGGGACACCACTGTGTGTACTTTAGGCAAAATTCTGAACAGATGTGTGATCAGAAGTCACAATATGCATGATGGTCATGGGAAATAAGAAGTTGCAGTGGTCAGTGACAGGACAAACATCTAGCTTATACCCTGGGTGTGCTATGACTTTTCTGTAGGTCTTTCCCACTCCACACACTGATCACCCCTTTTTGTAGCATGAAGTTAAGAGTAAAGCAGAGGAGAGCTATAAAATTTGTCTGGCTAGTTGACTCTGAAAGTGCATTAAGTATATCATTATAAATCCCTGTTGATAGTGTGCTGTATTAGGGAAATGTAGGAGCAGGTCTTGTGCCCCAGTAGGATGCTGTGGATTTTCTGAGTGAGAAGGAAAGCATCATTCAGCATTTAGCCTACAAAACTGGCTCCCAAAATCAACTCATTTGATCTGGAGGGTGTTTTTAGGACATGCCTCAAGAATGGAAGAATGTGGAGATGGCACCACTGGGGTGACCTCGCTGTTGCAGCCTCTCTGATTTAGAGTGGCAGCAGAAGCAGTTCCAAGATGCTCTGAGAAGGGCAGAATGGTCCATGAGATCAGGTCATCTGCTGAAGGTGAGGAACAGGTCCACACACTGTGTGCCAGCTGCTGGTCCCACTTTGCAGATGAATCCACTAGAAGGTTTATTTGAATTATTGATTTTTTGGGCCTGATACTAATGCAAATAGCTAATAATTAGGATATTTATTTATGCTGAGGTGACTTGGTCATAAGCCTGTTGTCCAGTCCCTTCTCCCCTGTTTGATTATGTTAATCTGAAGAAAACTCAATATAGGGATTTAAAAAGGCATATACTTAGATAATGAGGTTCAATTTGTTTTGTGGGACCTCCTGCAAGATAAATTGTATCTGAGAGGCTGTAGATCAGTCCCAAAAATAGGAAATCATTAAGCTCAATACTGAGGTTAACCAGTGCCTCAGGTGTTACAGACCAATGTAATCTTTCCAAAACTAACAGAGCTGTAGAGAGCTATACTGCATGAGGATTTGATTTAAATTTAGCTGGATATGAAACAAACAAAAAAACCCCACATTTTTTGTGCCTGCATATTTTTAATAGATCTGGGCAACATTTGTTGTTTTTTTCTTTCCAAGACTCCAGGCTTTGAATCATTGCAGTTTGGAGTCATAAACTGGGTAGCTAAGTTTTTTTCTGTGTTGAATTTCCTGACTATAACAAACTGAAAACAAAGGAAACATAATGATTTTTCCCCCAGAGATTCGCATTTAGGAAAAATCAAAATCTTTTTCTATAGTCATTATTAGGTGCTGATGAGCACTTCAAACTGTGGTGTTTTCCTGCCAGACCCTAAAAGTGTAATATTGCTGAATACATAAAATTTACATGTAATTTAGTAAAGTCTATTCTGAAGTGGTACTTGAGGACAGCTTTGATGACTATGGGTTGGCTGCTGGCTAAACTGCACAGGCTTAGAAGAGTGGGAAGATCCTTTTCATTGATTGCCATTTATCATAGCTGGAGAACATAGTCAGGGATGTTTGACAGATGGGGTGTGTGTCTGAGTATTTATTTCAAATCTTTATTTACCAATGTTAAATTTTAGAACAATTATTGTGAGCCTCTAGCATTTGGATTTCAGACATTATGAATGTAAACTGATGAGACACATGTTGTCTTTTCTAGAAAAATAAAATCATTTTGGGGGGAATTTCAAGAAAATTACACAGAACAAACCAATGTGCACTGCATATGTAATGTCTGCTAATTATATCTTGTCAAAAGCTCAACTTTTTTCTCCTTTATTCTTTAGAAATGTGATAATAGTCCCTTTTCCCTTGTAGTTAATTATAAATTTCAGGAAGAATTAAGTCTGTTAAATTTCTTCTTTCCGTCTTCCCCCTCCCTTGGTCTCTATGGCAGCAGCAGGAATGGAAGGGAATTACTTTGATCTCCATTTCTGGGTGACACTTCGTTTCTTCTGAGCACTGACCTTGTTTAGTGCAACTGAAATTTTCAATAGACTTCATTAGATTATAATTTGGTGATTTTAGAGCAATGTCTTTATTGAGACTGGTTATGAGCTATGAAAGGAGAAGGGTGATTTTTTTTTCCATAAATCTATGAAGAGCTCTATAAACCGGGAGCAGAAAATGTTCAATTAACAGCTCAGGCAGATATGGCTGGGGCTCAATACTGCTCAGCAGTGGGGAGCTGCAGAGGTGAGGCAAGGTGGAAGACACTGAGCGAGAAAAAGGAAACCAGAGAGCTTGATGCTGCCTCATTAATAGTGCTGCTTAATGATAGCAGAGCTATACATCCTTAGCAAGTCCTTTTTCTGATATTTGGAGGACCTGGGTGAAGGTGGGAAGATAATTTCCCAGTGTCAAAGTGAGCTGCATTTTTATGCATTTCACATAGCTGTAAAAGCAGAAAAGATCTGTCTTGTTGCTCTTAATCTCAATGTAAACATGTATTTCTTTTCTTTGTTAATCTGTTTGATACTGCTGTGCGAATTTCTTTCTGTGTCCGTTCACCTGATGCAAGACTTCCGGAAAATGAGAAGATATGTGCAGTCAAGAAGAACGGAATGGTTATTTATGAGTGAATCATTAGGCCAGGGGTATGGCCTGGTATGTTATTATATTTTGCTCAGTCTGAGACCTCTAGTTGAGATCTACAATTTTTATTTCTCCAGAGCGTCAGAGATTTGCAAGGATTTGTAGGAGCAGCTGAGAATGTTCCACTGGGATTGACTTCAGTCAATGCTTTTGCTACTAGAGCCTTCACTCAAGGACTTATATTTAATTTCGTGTATTTGTATTCCTGTCCATTTTAGTGGATACAAATGGTATATAACCTGTGACTTCTTTTGACTTTCATCAGCAGTATCTTCTCTAAGAAAGACTATCAAGTCAGATCCTAGAGAGTGCTGCAGTTCAATGAGCCCTGAACCTTATATTCCTAAATATCCTCTCTGGATTTTGTTCCATCTTCCTGCAGAGCTAAGATCTGCCTCTGAATGTGTCTCCAGACAGAATCATGTTAATATTTAACCATCCAAATTAGGTATTGATATTGATATTTTATGTATGTAAAAATCTCTCCCTGCCTATAAGAAAGTGCTCATAAGATATATCTACTTGCTCTTGAAGTCATTCAACACAAAAGAGGAGTTCTTCCTTGAAATCTTACCCAGAGCTTGCTGAGGTGCAGCTGCATCTCTGTCACCTGAAACCTCCCCTGTGCAGTGCTACAAAGCTCTCCTTCCAGTTCAATATTCAACGTGCAGTTATTTCCCTCTGCGATATTGCTGTGGGCACTGATGCGCTACCACTCTGCACTCTGTTAATGCATTTCCAAATACATTATACTGATGTTTCTAAATAGCGCTGGTAGCAGTCAGTTATTTTAACACCTGACTGAGAAGAGCATGTAAGAAAGAAGCTTGCTTAAGGGTTGCTTGCTAGGAAGGCAGGTGTTGTGCATGGACTCTGAAGGTTGTTTTTTGTTTCCTGAGATTGGTGCCTTTCTGTCTGCTGATTACCTATGGGGTCTACATTTCTGGAGGTTTGATGAACCTATAGGTTTGAGAATTACATGTGTCAGGGCCTTCAGAGATGAAACTACACTGTCTCTAGCTGAATGTGGGGCTAGAATCTCTATCTGACTTTGGTCATCGCTTCATTGCTTCTTGACTGTATCATTGCTGTGCAATTTATCAACCGTTTGAAGCATCAGCCCAGAAAAAGAGCTGTGAACGATGCTGAATTCAGCAATGAGAATGAAATTATTCTTTTATGTTCCAAGGTCTTCTTATTCAAAAATTACACAAGCTGAAGATCTTATTGTGTATTTTCGGAGGCTTTGATTTCATTAAGCTGTGGTAAAGTCTCTGCCTGGATGGCTTTGTCTGTCACTGTGTTGAAGCTGTCTCAAGGGTGAAACTTAGTGCAGGAGGCCGAGTATCCTAAAAGAAAAGGAGTAAAGAAAGACTTTGAAAATCACTCATTCATAGAGATACAGCCCCTCTCTTTCCATTTAAGATAGAGAAAACTTTTATTGGAACATATTTTCCCAAACATCAGGACAAGGTATATTTGCATACCACTATTAGCAAACATGAAGAACAAACTAGAGGTGCTTCTGTCCTCCCTCGAAGGCTGTTTGAAGAAAGGTGATTTAAAACTATGGATTTTCATCACTTTTGAGATTTTTATTTTTTCAGTGTAGTGGTGGGCCAAGGTCTGTAGTATTTTTGCTTACCAAACTCCTAAGCTGAGGAAAATGTTAGCAGTAATAATCAAATTGAATTAATTCCTCCCAGAGCCTGTAAATATTTGCCAATGTATTTATTCCTATGCTTACTTGTATTGTCTATGCCTGCAGAATACTTTACGTAGTGTTGACTTTTTGGCTATTTTTTTTAATTGGCTTCTCTAAATGTGACATGTTGGACCTTTTGACTATTAAAAAGCCCTGAGCATTTAGGAAGAAAAGTGTTACCAGCAGTTGATATATAACCTTATATCTAAGACTTGTTTCAACTAGGCTTACCTAAGATATGAAAGGTGTGAAAGGCATTGGTTTTTACACAAGGCAAAAAGAAGTGATCATTCAAATAAGAAATAAGCTGTAATTTTCATAAAGAATCCAACTCCAAATCCCCAAAAATACATAGAAGAAAAATGTTCAGTCCTTGCCCTTGAACTACATGCATTTCTCAGACAGTACCAGTGCGATGTCATGTTACCAGCACAGTAATTCAAATAACCAGCTGTAAAAGGCCAAACACTGCAGGTCACCCTACATCCCAGAGGAACAACCAGCCCAGCTCTTGCCCTGAAAAATTGGAAACTCTGTATAACTGGTGCCTCTGAGCAATTCGCAGTTACTGTTGTCTCTTTGACCTTTGAATATGCACAAGTGCCAGGGGATTCTAGGTCTTGGGACAATTTAGGTATGAATCTTAATGACAAGAGTACTTGAAGAGAATAAGCCCTTCCTGCTATGAGATTTGGAGCTTTTATTTTGCAAAAGTATCCTCTTAAAAATGTGAGGAGTCTTTTTGAGGAGTCCCCTGACAGAGTTATACATAGTTTCCTCTGTAAGATCAGGCTTTTCAATCAGAAAACTGTTTTCAGTCCAAAGCACATTATTAATTTTCTTGCCTTTAACTTGCCTTGGAATGAAGAACAAAAGTATACAATTATTAAAGTAAAAAATAATATACTAGTGTTTCATACCATCTTTTTAATCAGAATTCGTTTATAATTTTATTATTTTGATAGGATTGTTGTTGCATTAATCCCTTCCCTACAGGAGATAACAAACATCTGCAGGATTCTGGTGCCATGACAGCTGTGACTTTTCAAATTCTTTTAAATGGGACTTTCTAAACTTTCATCTAAAAATACAATGATTCTTGCTTAATAGCTGTTTTTCTAAATATTTCCTAAAGTTGTCTAATTAAAAATGTAAAAGATAACCAGTTTTAAATTTTGGAGAATACAAAGCTTATTCTGATATCCACATATTTTTCTTTTTTTTTTTTTTTTTTTTAACTTGTAGAAGTAGTATTGCACTGCTTTACAAATGTTAACTTTTTGTAGATAAAGAATGAAGCACTAGTAGTTCTTAAATTAGACTCAAAACTGAAAATCGTGTGAAATCTAATCATTAGTGTTTGCAGAGGTTTCTCTCCTTTACTCTCAGCATGGGGAAAAGTGTAATGTAGTTGCTTGTGATATATCTGGCTTAAATGAAAATAAAAAGAGGAAAGCTTTTTTTTTTTTTTTTTTTTTTCCCATACTACTTCTAGCTTCAGGAAAATACCTGGTTACAAGAGTCCTCCAATTCAGGGAGCTAAATAATACTTATGTGAAATGCTGAGAGTAATGGTGGCAGACACCAGAATTTATTCTGAACTTTTCTTCAGGGACTCTGACCCAATCTGCTGTGCAGTTCATTCTGATGGGCTCCAAACCTTGGCTGAAATGTAATTGAATCACAGCAAATGCCAGGGAAATTGCAGGAAGATCAGCCTGAAGGCCTGATTGTTGCATCTTGCACTGCCATGTGGAACATTAGACTTTAAATTAAGCCCTCACTTTTTTTGTTATGCGAAGTTTCAGGGAACTGCAGGAGTTTTGGGTACTTGCTCATGTTCTCCAGGACCAATCTGGGGAACAAGCAGAACATTCTGCTCAGAAAAGAAACATGCCCTAAAACTTTGGGGCATACTTATTCTTCCTAGAAAATAGCCCTGATGGGTGTTTCAGGCTGCATCTATCACTGTAGTTCAAAGAGGACATTGTGGAAAAATGCAGCCTGTCATGAAATGGGGAAAACCCGCAATATCT
Organism: Zosterops lateralis; assembly: GCF_965231275.1. Classification (NCBI taxonomy): domain Eukaryota; kingdom Metazoa; phylum Chordata; class Aves; order Passeriformes; family Zosteropidae; genus Zosterops; species Zosterops lateralis. The sequence goes on along the minus strand of NC_139763.1, from coordinate 83,926,109 downwards.
ACCTACTGACTAATGCTCCGCTGTTCTCTGAATGCTCCAGTGTGGAGGGAAGGCAGATGGCTCATGCTTGGGGTTGGGAGTGGATGTATTTCCATCCACACAACTGAGAACTTCAATGTGAAATTAATAGACAATTCAGGAGGCCTTTTTGGTCCTGCAAACTGCAGATTATTCTTCCGACATGACAGTGGAAAATGACTTTGTGAGGTGTGATGACTACAAGCAGACTCCTAGATGCTCCCTATGGAATCAAGACCATTGTGCCTAGCAATTGCAGCACATACTCTGTTGTGTATAATGCCCTTTTCACTTATTTGCAGCAGAGCCATGGCAGATGCCCATCTCACAAATGCTCAGTCGAAACACCTGCCTGGATACCCATTCAGCACTCTACCGTAAGTTTGAGCCTTTTAATACAAAGATTTGAGGGACTGAATGGTAAGTCTCTGTGCTTGGAGCAGCCCTGGGCGGGTAAAGTTTTCATAATTAATGCATTTGAGAAAGAACAGTAATGAGTTCTGAGTCTAGACCAAGCTCCATGGGAAGCCTGAACTGTTGATGTGTTGGTTAGTGGCTTAGCAGTGCTTCTCCAGAAGTTCACACTCTTCAGGAATTTAATGCATTCAGCTTGGAGCAGTGGGGATCAGTGACAAATGTGGTATAGGGTGATGATGGAGTCCAGCTTAGGGAGTGTGGAGTTACTGTTGATTCCTGTAACTGGGCCCCAGCTGAGTGTGGTGACTGGGAGCTGTCCAGGTCTGGTTGGTGATGCAGGGAAAGGGAGATGGATCTTTCCTTTTCCACATTCTCATGGAAGAAAGACTGATGATTCCAAGTGCTTTACAGACTATTAAGTGGGAAAATTTTCCTGGTATAGGTAACAATATAGCTTTTGGGATGATGGCTAATGAGTGAAACTTGGTCTGCTGAGTTTAGAGGAAATTTCTGCTGTAAATAATTCCCTCCTCCTGCAAATTAGATTACTTCAGTGAGATTTGCTTTTAACTATCAAAGACACAGTAATATTTGAGAAGGAAAAAACTCAACTGCAGTGAAGTTGACACTGCATTGATTTATATCTTGTCTGAGCATGCATTGTAGGTAGAGCCAAATCTTTGGATGCTGGAATTTAGAGGGCTGACTAATAGAGCTATGATGATTTATTGCACCTAAGGAGTTGGCAAGATTTCATCGACATTTTCATTGGCTCTGGACCACAGCATGGTGTTGGTCCACAGCTATCAACTTGTCACCTTTTATGAGTAGATGAATAAGAAACAAATTCATTTTGTCACTCTCCCTCAATCTCTCACTAATCTTGCAAGTGATTGTAGGCTCTGGGGTTTTGGTTGTCTTTATATTATGTTAAAATTATTTATATTATTGTTTATCTATATGATGAGACCCACATAAAAGTATTGATTGAACAGTTGAGCTACCCAGCTACCAGGTGAGGATCTAGGCCAGTAACTTACTAGTAACTCATTCTAATTATTAGTTTCCATTCTCAAAAAATTTGGATTGACTTTGTGGTGTGGATTATGTTTTGTGTTTATATCGAGAGGGTTACCACATGAGAACAAGTATGGTAGTGTGTTTTGAGAGCTGGAACTGTGCTGGATGTTCCTAGCAAGTCAGGAGCAGTTGCACTCAATGCAACACCATGACCTGACTTTTTACACAGTGGCTTTAAATGCCTTGGGTGTTTTTTAGGATACTTATTTCTTAAACCATAAAAATTAAAAACATTTATCTTGAGTAGTCTTTGCTTGTCTCTGGTTAGATATCTGTGCGTGCATAGCTAATATATCGTCACAAAAAATGGTAAACTGAGGGTTGAAATTTGTTTTCTTGATAAGCATGAGAAATTGTCTAAGAATCAGAATAACTTGAAGTGTCATTATTTTTAAACTGCTGAAGTGGAAACTGGTTCTGGGACCAATACTAGTTAATATCTTAATCAACAACATAAACAATGGGATTGAGTGTACCTCCAGCAAATTTGCAGATAACACCAAGCTGAATGTTGCAGTTGTTATGCTGGAGGGAGGAGATGCCATCCAAAGGGACTTGTCACAGGCTGGAGACATGTGCCAATATGAACCTCATTAAGTTTAACAAGGCCAAGAGCAAGGTGCTGCACTTGGGTCATGATCATCACCAGTGTCAGCAAATTCTGTGAGATGTGAGATAAACAAATTGAGAGCAGCCTTGAGGAGAAGGAATTGGGGATACTGGTGGATAAAAAACTGGACATGAACTGGCAGTGTGCACTCTCAGCCCAGAAAGCCAGTTGTGTCCTGGGCTGTATCCAAAGCAGCATGGGCAGCGGCGTGAGGGAAGAGATTCTGCCCCTCAGCTCTGCTCTGGTGAGACCCCACCTGAAGTGCTGTGTGCAGCTCTGGGATCCCAGCATAAGAAGGATGTGGGCCTGTTGGAGCTGGTCTAGAGGGGGTCAAGGAAATGGTCAGAAGGCTGGAGCACCTCTTGAGAGCAGACAGGCTGAGAGAGCTGGGTCTGTTCACCCTGGAGAAGAGAGGGCTCCAGGGAGCCCTTATTGTGGCCTTTCCCCATTTAAGGGGGGCTTCCCCATTTGAGGAAGATGGAGACAAACTTTTTGATAGATCTTTAACGACAGGACAAGGCATCACATAAGAGGGAAGAGTTAGATTGAACATACAAAAGGAATTCTTTACTATGAGGTTGGTGAGACACTGAAACAGGTTGCCCAGAGAAGCCGTGAATGCTTCATGCCTGGAAGTGCTCAAGATCAGACTGGATGAGACTTTGGGCAACCTGCTTTAGTGAAAGGCATTCCTGTCCATGGGTGGGACTAGATGGTCTTTTAAGGTCTTTTCTAAACCAGACAATTCTGAGTTTTTGAAAAAAATAATATCCCAACTTTCTATGAGAATATATTTCAACCATTCATTTGGTTGCTATTTTTTTGATTCTAGAGTACATGTGGTCCTTGAGGTAATTGCCTACTTGAAGCTTGTTATTATCTATATTTTTACTTGATTATAGAAGCTGAATGGAGTGAAGACAAATAAGTTGTAATTCCCAACTACCTTCTGCTTCTTTTTTATCAAACAAATGCAGCCAAACAGATTTTTTCTGTCTGTCTTATCTGCATCAGATATTTATAGGCACATTTTACTATACTTGAGTAGACTTATTTTCCTGGGAGACTAATGCAGACAGTTGGAGAAAATTAAATCAGACAGAAATTAACTTCTAAGTGGTCGATATTTTCCCTATCTTTTTTCAACAGTGTTTTTTTTAACTGACTTGCCTTTATCACATAAAAATATCTGTGAAACATCAGCATTTTGATAGAAATCTGATTAATGAGATGAAAACTTCTAGTGACACATCAAAGCATATTGCCTCCTATAAAAGTCTTGTAGGGGGGGAAAAAAAGCAGACACCTGGCCATTTGTGGCAACTCTATGAGCATGTGACAGCAGGTGTTTGGATGTCTCTCAACAGTGGTAGAGGCAAAAGTATCGAACAACGAAGGAAAAACAAACTGCTAGAATAGATATCTTCTTTCATCAGTTGTGCTGTCTGTATCACTGAGGATGGCATGTGTCTTTTTAAGCATTTTTTCAGCATTTTTTATAAAAAGCACTGTGTTCTCTCTTGGGAGTGCCTTTTGCATCTAATGCAAGAACCAGGAGATCTGACAGCATTGCTGTTATGTAATTTGACTGATTTTTACCATCCTGTTTGAATTTGTTGATGATTCTTGCAGTTAAGATTCTCCATTCTGTTTGGCAACTCACCATCTGCAAAGGAGGCCATAAGTGAATACTGCCCTTCTATGCCTTCACAATGTCCTTAATTAGATTCATTTTAAGTCTGAGAATTTTAATCAAGGGAATTACCTAAGGGTAGCTTTGTCTGTACTTGCACTTTTAGTCATGTCTTCCAGAGGATTTGTAGTGTTTGATTATAAAATACTCCAAAAGGAGTTCACTGTACTGCTCTCTGTCATACTAAACCTCCCTATCACTGTGGCTGCCTTGCTAGCTAGATCCATTATGTAAAGAGAAGTGTCAGAAGCTGCACCTGTGTTGCAAAAACATTTGGGGTTGTCTTTCCTTCTAGCCCACTTGACAGCTTTTCTTGAGCTTGGCATTCAGCACAAACATTCACCTTAGATCACCCTGCAGCATTAATAGGATTCCTCTGCTTTTCCCTGCTTCATTCTCAGGAGAGCTTTTTGTCCACTGTTCTAGCCCATGGAAAAAATCCCTTTTGGACATCATCTGCCATGGAGAAGCAGCAAGAAGGAGCAGTAAAAGGGTTGTGTGCACAAAAGGTCAATGATCTGGCACATGCCTTAAGCAGAGCCTCATTCAGCATCAGCTGTCCCCTCAATGTGAAGAGAGGGACAGTGACTTTAAGGGAAGGTGAACTTGAGGAAGGTCCTTGCAGGGCAATGGAGCAGCGGTACCTGCTGCCATAGCTCATGGGATGCAGATTTACATAGGTGCTACATTCTGCAGAAATCTAGTGAAGGTTTTGGGTGCCAGGCTGCCCTGCATCTGAACTCCCAGTCTTTCTGGCCCTTGCTTTGTCTATATCCATAGCACAAGGAAAGCAAGTATCACTCCTCTTTTAATCTGCATATGTTCTTGCCCTATTTACATGGGATAGATCTGTGTGCAGAGGATATAGCCACTCCTGTCTTTTCTTTTCCCAGTTTATTGGGAACACTGGAGGAACAGGAATGCACTAATGCCCTGTACAGTTCTGAATTTGGCCTGCTTGATTGGAGAGTTAACCGTAAACATTCCTGGCTTAAACAAATAAAGGCTTTTGTATTGAGATTCACTTCACAGGAGTTGTTTTAAATAAATTCGTACTTTTGGAGGATGACTTGGAAGATGCAAGTGAGTTTTGGAGGTTGTGCTCTATGTAAAGAATGTTCTGACATGATAGGGAGCCAAGCAGAAACATACTGAAACATGCATATTCAGATTTGTCTGGGACTGTGGGCCTGGAAGAATTGTTTCTGAAATCAGTCTTGCTTTTGTTAAACACAAAACAAATAAAAATCTCTGGCAGGAGTCAGCTCTCTCCTGGGACTAGTGTTGTGCCTCCTAATGGTGTCCCATCCTCACCTGTCTAGATGTGCTCTATAAAATAAACGAATTGCTCTGCACTCCAAGAAATGCATTTTGCAGAGTCTCTCTAAGCTTTAAGTCTTTTTCTGTTAAAACCCCTGTTGGCTAATAAATTTCACTCACAATCCAGGTGGTGGTCAATGTTTTTTGTGGCTAAAGTGAAATATTTGAGAACAGAGCTATTAATATAGTGCTGCTTCTGTCTTTCACCTCAGTGCTGGTAGCAATGGAAAATTCTGAGTGCTAAAACCTGGCTTTTTAAAGGAGGTGATGCCATGCATATTTTTGCTAGATCTCTATATTCCTGCAGATCTTCTTCATTCCTAAGTGTCCTGTACCCCTCCTTGCCCAGTGCTCAGTGCAGTTTATTGTCCACTTCTTTAAAAGGTGTGGTTAAAAAAGTCTGTCTGTACCCTGCAATGCCGAGTCTGTCACCAACTTCGAGCTCTGAAGCTGCTTTTTAAAACAGCCACTTAAATCCCCCTTCCCCTTGGATAGCTCTCTGATGCTTCCTTCTTGTTTTCACCACCCCTCCCCAGCCTTCTCCAGGGAAAAACCACACTGTTCCTATTGTTGTTGGCAGTAGCTGGAGGTGCTGAAGAGTCTCTCCTGTAATCTGATTTATGGATACTGTGGGGAAAATTCCAGCTACACTAAGGCAGTGTTGGATTAGCAGCAAACTGCAGCACATCCCAGCAGGGCATCAAATGCTTCATGCTTGGATAGATAGAGGCGTAAGATACAGAGTATCTGTGAACTGAAGGGATTAAGTTTAGGAGCAAATTTTGAGAGAGATAAGGTAAAAGAAGCCATTTACTCCACTATTTTATCAAATAGTAGGAAAGGAGGGGGATAGAAGATTTCTTAAAATGGCAATAGCCTTTTGATAAAGAAATATATATACTCAATTTATAACATATATATATATACCCCCCCAATTTATAACTTATATGGTCTTTTGTCCCATTGTAGTTCCCAGTGAAACTAGGGAAGGGTTTCAAAATTGCAAAACAAGCTCAGAAACCCCAAATATAAGTTGATAATACATTTAAAATTTTCTTTGATAAACGTTAAGCTGCTCAAAATCATTATCTGCAGACTGACCCACATAGCTGCTTGACATCATCATCAGGAAACATTTTGCATGAGTTATTTACAATGAGTAATCTCATTAAGCACATATTATGTATAGGATATTTGCTGTCTTTATTGCTTTCTTTGTTTTATGGAAAGCACCAGGATGTTTCTGCAGCACTCCCAATCACAGAAGTGTAGCAGTGCAAAAGTCTTAGAGCAAAAATATTTCTAACTTGGTTATAGAAATTTTGTTTAAGCGGAAACCTAGTATTGATCTGTATGAGAGCAATTACTTAGAGGTACTTTTATGGAAAAGTAAATATAGATTTAACTACTTAAAATCATTGCAGCTCATGAGGTTTATGAGGAAAAAAAAATTAACACTTAATTCTCTTCTGGACACTATTTTAAAAGTCTGGTTTAAGTGCTCATTTAGCCAGGCAACATTTTGACAGTGTTACCAAAGTACAAAACCAATGTGCACATCCAATTTTTACAGTATTTATTATTTATTATTCCCAGAGGGAAAGCACTGTTGGAGTACAGTTTTTGTGATAGGCTATACTTAGCTTGGGGGTTATATACCAGGGATATTGCTACTCTCAAAAGCCACGCTCTCCTGACATGGGAAATTCCATGCTAAGGTCAAACACAAGTGAGTCGAACATTCTGGGCTTGTGGCAATATACACAAGACCAAAGTTAGCTCTGGCCTTTATTTACAACCTGCAATAACCAGGAAATATGGCTATTATGATTGCTTAGATGTGTTTCTAGTCCCCAGTAAAGTCAGCAAATTAGTTTTCATTATTTTTCTCTTAGATGTGCTGCAGTGTAAAATGAAGTGTAAAATGAAACAGTGATCTAACTTTTTTTTCTTTGGAAACCAAAGAAGTTGACCATATAACTTAAAAAAGTATATGTGTATGTAGGCAACAGGTGAAGGGGAGCTCAACTGGAAGAGCAGGACTCCTACTTAGAGGTCAGTGACTCCTGTCATGATATCTAATTATGTGTTAGCAAGCAGCCTCGCTTTGCCTCGTGCTATGGTAAAAATCTATAGAAGAAACTTGTGGGGGTAGCAGTTGTGTCAGAAAAAAGATAGAAACTGTGCCTTGCTCAGCAGTATTTGATAGTGATGCTGACAGTGAAATTCATCTGTCCAAATTTATGTCACTGGAGACCTATAAAGACTTTTGAGGGACAGTTCACCTTTACACTGGTATGGATGGATCGGGTTATGGAGGGCTGTGTTTCTCTTGACAAATGATACAGGAGCCCTGGGCAGCCAGCTCTGATAGTGTCTGAACCGAAGGTGTATCTCATGGTTGCCCAAGTCTCTGGCAAAATGTTGATGTACAACAGACACACAGGTACAAGACTTTCCTTCTAGGTACTCCAAACACACATTTCATTATAGTTATCCTTTTGGAACCATAGAATCAATAGGCTTGGAAAAGACCTCTAAGATTATGCAGTCCAACCATTAACCTGGCACTGCTTGCCACAACCATGTGCCTTCCACAACCATGTGCCTTTTGAGCAGTTTCAAGAGTGGTGATTCCACCATTTCCCCTGGGCAGCTTGTTCTGATGATTTACTATCGTTTCAGTTAATACATTTTCCCTACTATCCAGACTAAACCTCTCAAGGTGCATCTTGCGTCCATTCTCTCTCATTCTGTCATTTGTTACTTAGGAAAAAAGGTTGACTTCCAGCTGGTTTCAACCTTCTTTCAGGCAGTTGTAGAGAACAAGAAAGTCACAGCTTGGCCTCTTTTTCTCCAAGCTAAACACCCCTGACTTCCTCAGCTGTTCCTCATAACTTGTGTTCCAGACCCTTCCCCAGCTCAGTTGCCCTTCTCTGGACACGCTCCAGCCCCTCAATATCTTTCTTGCAGGGAGGGGCCCAGAACTGAACACAGGATTTGAGGTGTGGCCTCAGCAGTGCCCAGGACAGGGGGACAATCACTGCCCTGGTCACACCATGGCTGATCCAGGCCAGGATACCCTTGGCCTTCTTGGCCACCTGGGCACAGGCTGGCTCATGTTCAGCTGCTGTTGACCAGCACCCCCAGGTTCTTTTCTGCTGGGCAGCTTTCTGGCTATTCTGCCCCTAGTCTGTGGCACTGCCTGGGGTCATTGTGACAGGGGGGCAGGGCCCAGCACCTGGTCTTGTTGAACCTCATACAATTGGCCTCAGCCCATCAATCCAGCCTGTCTGGATCCCTCTGCAGGGCCTTACTACCATCAGTAGATAGGTAGAGCTGCTACTGACTTCGAGGCAAAATGCAAATGAAAACAGGATTGGATATGGGCACAGCCCAAGCTGTGTAGAGGTATTACAACATCTCACAGAATCTGGTATTAGGCCTTTTTCCTTAATACCTTGAAAAAAATCTGTTTAACCATAATAGGCCATATGTTTTAGTGTCATTTTCATTGGTACTTTTAGATTTCAAGTCCTATTTTTCATTCAGTACATACATACTATATAATGTCATTTGCACTTAAAGGGCTCTGGGAACATAGAAGTCTCTCTTTATCACATAAATGGCTATAAACAGCCGTCTTAGCAAATGTGTTCTGCAAAGATTTATTCCTGGAAAGTTCTGAATGTCTCCTGTGAAGTGCTTGGGGGTCCTCCCTTTGACCCTGTTGGTATCACTCATATGCCACTCTAAATAAGCACGGGAATCCTGCCTTGGGACTGGGACAGCTTATATATCAGGGAGGTGTTGCACAGGCATTTCACAAGAAATGAATATAAAAAGCTTCTTTGAATGCTGACAGAAATTACTCTTCCCTGCAGAGTACTCGTTTCTGTGCTGTTTGAACCCTTTTTTTTTTCGGTTGTGAACAAATGCAAATTAGGATTTGTTTGCTTTGTTTGTTTGTTCTGGGCTCTCTAAGGAAGCAGGGAATATAAATTTCCTGTAAAACATATAATTGATAAGCTGTTACATGTCACAGGAAGACTGTGAATTATGGGTCTAAATGTACTCTGTTTTCAGGGGTTTGAAAACCAGAGCTTCAATTATCCATTCAAATGGACCTGAATTCTATGATCCCTTCCTGGGATTTGAGCCCTGACGAAACCCAAAGGTGCTCAGCCCTGTTTGTTGATGACTCTTGGAGCTTCTGTATCCATCTCTCTGGGTCAGTGACCCTGCAGGAATTCTTCTTGGTGGACATCTGCCTTTTTTGCATCAAGACTCACCATCTTTTGTGAAGTCACAGGGATAAATATTTGCTTGAAGTGTTTAGCAATTAAGTACAGATTCAGATGCATCCTGTCAGTCATTCTAACAGTATCTATTCATGTAACCCAGAGCAGGGCCATCTCTCCTACCTTGGATGCTTCACTGGGTTTCCTCAGCATCTTGAGCATCTCAGCATGTTAATTTGTTTTCACAAGATCCTTGTGAAGAAGTTGGGAAAATCTGTTATCCACCTTTTAAAAACAAGGGTGAGAAGCAGAGAGGTGGAGAATATGACTGCATTGTGTACAAGCAGCATATCAGCTCTGGAACGAGTGCTGCACTGAGGGTAATTAACCCAATTAACCCATAATAAAGCTAATAGTCCATGCATGGTCTAAGTACAAAGTCACATCTTTGTACTTTACTGTGCCATGCAACTGGTCAGATCTTGAAACAACCTTGGGACTTCATAACAAAGTGATGAATGACAGAACAGAATATTACTCTTCTATGGAAAGGGAAAGGGACGTTTAAAAAAATATTCACCATCACAGGTATAACTTCACAAGATGGTTTTGCTACATCAGTTTGGCTGCCTGGGCCACACTCCTTTGCTGGGTTATTTCGTGAACTGAGCCCTGGCTGAGGAGCGAGGGGACAGTGACAATGTGCAGGAGCTGTCGGATCTGCATCTGTTCCAATGTCACTGTCTTTGCTCAGAGCTGAGTTTCAGGGCAGCTTCATTTAGAGGCTACACATTCTCTATTCCTTTGAATTGTTTATAATGTATGGTGGAAACATCTGAAATAGGATGCTGTAGAATTAAAGAAAAAGCAAAACCACAGGAAAGTTGAAGCTTTTCCTCCCACAAGTATATACTATGCATATGTATTTTTATACATAAGTTTCAGTATCTCCTTTTTCGTGCCTCTGGTGTCAGCTCCTGAGTTTACCCCATTTGTACTTATTTCTGCTGCATAAATAACTCTCTGTCCTTGTCTCCAGTTAATCTAAACCTGCAAGTGTTCACTCCTGTTCTTTTTTGCTGTGCCACCTGCCTCTCAGTCTGGCTGCTGTGTTACTCCCTTCTCTGCCACCAGTCTCAGGTTTCCTGAGAGAAGCCTGGGTCTTGAAATATTTTGGGAACGGAAAGATGGGTGAGGGAGTGCTCTTCCATATTTTGATGCTCTCTTTTCACCCACAGAATAACTCTCACATTTTTTTCTTCCCTTCCATGTCCTTATTTCTGAGGTACTTTTGGATATTTCTATATGGATAAACATTTACTATTTTTAAACTGCTTATCCTTACAGAATGGGTAATCAGAAAAAGCCAGTCATGAGTGAAGAACAGTGATTTCTAACACTGGAGAGCCACCTAAAAATGTTTAAATGTCATGACAGTAGCAGAATGGCAATACTGAGTTGAAGGATGGGGGATAAACCTCAGGAGAGGGAACCCAGTCATCTGCTGTTACAGGGAACACAATCATGTAAAACCTCACTTGAGAATTTGGAAGTTATTCATTGTCAGACACTTCTAACTTCTGCTGTCATCCTATGCTGTCTCTGCTACTGGATGAATGTGTAAGATAAAGCTCATACCATGCTATTTAAAAATTGGTCTCAGTAAAAAAGCCAGGTGAATAACTCACCTGAAAATTTGCCGTCTGGCTGGACTTACCCTGCTACTGTAAAACACAACTGAGTGTGCTGATCTGTTGCATCTCTGTACAGTGGAGCCTTTGATTGTAAGCTCAGCCCAGGTCTGCCTGCTAAAAAGCAAATTTAGTCATTTTTGGCAATAGCAGACTCAGTCACTTTAAATGGTTCATAAAACTTAAAACTGGCCACAGGAGAGAGAGCAAAAGCCCTAAAGGACCTCTGCAGATGGTAGAAATCCATGGTTGATGCTTAGAGATAAGATGTGGTAAGAGTACAGAGTAGTATTTCCCTTGGAATATCTTTCCTGCTTCTAGCAATCAGGAGTTTAATGGCTTCTTAAGTTTGAGGATACAGATGGGTTTTACTTCTGGTGGACCAAAGCTCCTTAAAATAAGAATTGGATGAGTGGAACAAAACTCTGCTATCAGATAAGTAAATCTAGATTTGCTCCAGTGAAACAGGGCAGGGTTTGATTTCTCTCTCTCTCCCTTGACAGTAAGTGATTAAATCTTAGAAGTTTGGATACTCTCCTGTAGGATCTTTTAATAAAGAACTGGTTTAATAATAAAATCTTGGCATTTACTTTATCGGTTCTTAAATATAGTAAAGAGGGTTTTACTTTTCAGGTATATGCATATCAGTTTTCTAGTGTAGTATATATTCTACTTTAATAATATCTGCTTAGCTATGCATTTTCTCCCCCCTTACTATATGTGCTTTAGAGATTTAAGGGGGCAATTTGAATAATTTCTTTTTTTTGGCTATCCTTCATTAAATTCAAATTGCCACTAACTTTCTGCAACATCACTTCTATGGAAACTCAGCATCTGCTAAAACAAAAAATGTCTTTGAGCACATCTTTCCATTTTTCTTATTTATTTTCTATTGCTTTTTGAGTATTATTTGTTCCATTGTGGCCGATACGAAATTTGGAAGCTCTTGTAAAGTTATTCACAGTATTTCTTTTCCATTTAATGGTAGTTCTTTGGATAAGACCTTATTTCGTTTCAGCAAAATCAGTGACAAAAATGGTTTTGAAATGAAACTAGAAAGGTGTCCTCAGTCTATCACCTCTGAAAATGAAAAAAAATTGAATTCATAGCATTCACAGTAGTAGTTTACCATGTTGCATGTTTATTAGGTTCTTAGGTGTGCTTAACTGTTGTTAAGCAGCAAAATCCAAGAAAATTGAGATTATTGAAGGGTCTATTTACTAAACCAATCTTGACATCTTTATTCATACACATGTGATTATGTTAGCACTTCCAAATGGTATTTTGGATGAGGGAGTTCAGTACTATTTTTTGGTTTTACTTTGTTTAGTAGTGATAATCTACAGAATCAGGACAGCTTTGTTGGTAGAGGGAGTTGTGTTCTGGTTCACAGGTAATTAACAGAATTGTCAGTTAATTTTTAAGTCCTTGTTGCTGGTGAATTTACATGAAATGCAGAGCATTATTGTTGGTCTGAGGCAGAGTGGGATTGGGATAAAGCATCCAGGAATTATTCCAGAGGAACATCTAAATTCTGGCTTGCATTCGACAGACTGTAAGAAGAATGACCCTGTCTGTCCCTTGGCTTACACCAAGCTAGATAGACAAATACTTGCTGCTTTCCTTGAGATCTCAAATTTCTTTGAGATCTATTAGTGAGTGCAGTACAGCATAACTGTGGTATGATTTCAAATTCCATATGTAATTTTCCATGGTCAGCATTAAGTGCTTTTCATCTTGAAACAGAGAATGAAAGAAAAGTTATTGAAAAACACATATTTTATTTTGTTAAAAAGGACTTGACATTTTATTTTTTTTTTGCTGGGAGGGGGAAGGGAGACAAGACAGGAGATGGGAAAAAAAGCTCATTATTTTGGGAGTCCTGGTTTTGGGTGCAAACCCAAAACGTTGGCATAATAGCATACTTTATAATTGAATTTTAAAAAAGCATCAGAAATCTATGCATTATAGGTGCAGATTGAAACCATCAATGTTCAAGGTGGTTTGAATTTTTTTGCTTTAAAATAACTTGACTTAAAAGCATAGAAAAGTAAATACCAGGGGGTTTTAGGTTTTTTACAGTCTTTTATTCAGTTCTCACCACTGCAGTCTTTATATCTTTGTTCTTGACTTACTTTTTCTGTTTATTGTTCACTGACTGAAGATACTGTCACACCTGCATAAGCCTCAAGTTTAATTTGCTTTCTGAACAGGAGCCAGAAGACCCCAAATGCCATGAAATTGAAAAGGCTGGGGAATAACAAGCAGCACCTTGTTCCCACCTCTATTCCCAGGATGAGCTCCTATGAAACACCCTCTCAAACTGCCAGTCTATCAGACATGGATGCATCATGGGACTATGGATCCACATAAGCAATTCAGTGACTGAAATGCATCTTGGATGAAATTTAAGTTTCCAAGTCCGAGTAGGCAGTTCATGAAGCCCATGTCCATTGCCACCCCCCTCCCCCCTTCTCCCCTGCTTATATATCTCCAATATTTCAGGCACCAGATTTTTCAGAAGTACATTTCTCATCCTTTTTGCTGAAGCTTCCTTCATCACTTCAGGTACAACTGGCCATATTTTGCAAGGGCGGTGGAGACTTCCTCTGTCTGAACCTTATTTGTTGCTGCTGGTGATTGCACTCCCCAGAGTCAAGCTTGTGCTGAGCTCTGAATTTCCCTTCACAAGAATGCAGTTATACTGAGAGCATCCCAGCCTTCATCCATCTTTTGAGAGAAAAGAATGAAGCAAACTTCCCTACCAAAAGGGCAGTTTTTAGGCATGGGAGTAGGGATGAGGGCTTTTGGCGATGTGTTGTGATTTCTTTTAGAAGCACAGATCAGGCAGGCACTTGCAGTAGGATACAGAGAAGTTAAAAAATAGCCATTTATCTCCTTTCTTACTTGCATTTCCCCCTGCTTCTAGCCAACATGCTGCTTTTTCTGAATTTTGTTATTGGTAATTTTCATGAACTGCATTGCAGGAGCCAGTACTTAAGGGCCATATCAGGCAGCTCTTAGGATCACTAAGATCACTTTCTAGATCTGCAGCCCTTTCCATTGTGCTCTTCTCAAGGTGTGGCAGAGATGTTGGTGACAATATGACACTGCTAGTGTCACCATCTAATAGGCACCAAGCCTCCCCTGATTGTAGAATGTAATATAATGTATGAAGTGTAATAAAAGGCTAAGCAGAGGTGATGCTTCTGGACTTAAGTTACTATGTTTTTCTGAGTGTATTTGCTAGGATTTCTCCTAAGACACATTACATATGAAAAAAACGGTGCAAACTCCACCTTCAGTGACATACTGGGGACAGAGCCTAATGCCTTGTGCAAAGCTTCAGGACCTTTGCCTAAGCCTTCGCAGATGGACATTCCTTTGCTAATTTGTGGAAGAAAAAGTCAAGAGGCTTTAACAGTAGTTAAATCACATTTCTCAGTTAAATCAGGGCAGAAAGTTAGGAATGGTAGGCAATTTAAAACAATTTGAGAGGCTCAGCAAAGTCTTAACGGGAAATTTGACTGAACTGTAGCTCAGTTGCTTTCTACTCTCCAAGTATAGTAATATGCATTGGCAAAAATAGTCTATTTTATACTGACTGATCCTCTTCATTTGACAGGTTGGCTGTGAGAAAAGATTTAGGTGTCACTGTGAGTAGCTCATGAATTAGATTTCAATTCCTCATAAAATAATTGAGTAAATACCCAGGGATGAAATCAGTAAAGTCTAGAGAGTAATAGAAGTTTTGGTAAACAAACAGCATGATTTTTATAGAGAACAAATCATACAAGACACACTTAATTGCTTGTTTTGATAGAATTGCTAAATTATTAGCTGCTGCTTGTACTTTTTAGAGATAGACTTTCGAAAACATCAAGAGCAGTTAGGTACCCAACTCCTGCTGGTTTTAAGGATCTGCTGCATTTTCTCTGGAAGTTTTAAAGAAAAGTTCATCCTAATTGGCTTGGAGTTTATTCTTGCTACATGACTTCTCAGACCCCTGGGAGTGCCTGTGCCCAGATAAGATATATATGAGTTGTGTAATGATGCTGGCACTGCTTCCAGCACCAGTATTATATGCAGACTTGCTTTAGATTTTCATTAATGACTGAGAAGTTTGACTCAGAGCAGCATGGCAAGGAAATGTAAAGGCCAAAAATTCACGAGCATTAATATGATAATATGGTCCTGTAGAACAAAACTCCCATCTGAAATACCTCATCAATCCCCCTGAAAACCAAAACCTAAACTAGAACTTTTCAGGAGAACAACAGATGTCAAATAGTTCTGGTGGGAAATTCCACATATCACCTGAAGAAGAGATATTGGACAACTCTTGATGAGCATTGATGCTCTGAAAATATTCCATTATGCTGAGTAGTTTTCTGAATTCTTTCAAATCACCTAGTTGCTCTGTGGACTGTAGCAAATTTGGAGTCACTATTGCAGGTAGACCAAAGGCAGATAATAGTTGCATTCGCATCCAATAGCATACTCCCCTAAAACAGATCTTTTGTACTGGGAGATTGAAGAGAAGCCAGTAATTTGGACAAATAGATAGAAATGAGTTAGATCACCCTCACCTATCACAACTCCTTGGAACTATATATGGGCACTTTTTCTGCCTCTGTATAGTTGGAAGGTCTCCAAAAGTGGAATATATTGTATCTGTTCTACTGGAAAAAAGTTGAATCATAGTATGTATTTTTACTAGGAATCTAGAAGGAGGAGAGATAGTGCAGCTAAAGAAAATGGCAAGGAAGCAAATTTGGCTGAGGTTAGTGATACCTGATTCAAAACAGATGTCCTCAGACAGCCAGTGGTTGAGACTGGGAAAGAAATGAAAGGAAAACAGAAAGGGGGGCATACTCTGTGAAGAAGCAGGAAATGTGTTGGAGAGGGACATAAGGATACACTGGGACTAATCAATCAGGTATACTTACAGTGGCAACATAGGGAATGAGGTGGAGAAAATAAGAGGCTGTTGCATGATGAAGGTAGGAGGTAAATCTCTGTTGAATGATTGACTAGTGAAAAAGCTTCTGTGGAAGTGCATCAAGAACTGGGTTTTACTGCTTGACAACCACCCAGGAGTTAAAGAAAAAAATCCAAAGGAGATACTTGTAAAAACCAAATTTGTCAGCTCTCTAGGAGCTAATTAAAAAAGACAACACAACCCTCCTCACCACTACCACCTCCACCAAATATTTAGGCTGTGTCTTCTATAGGATCCTACTTTTGGTAGAATTAAAATGGATTAAGTCATGAAATTAATGTAGTCAGTGTGAATTGAGATCAGGTGGAACATGAGTAATACCACAAAGAAAATAATGGAGCATGAAACACCTATAAGACTGAACTTCAGACATTGAATTCAATATCTTATTCTCCATGCATTTAGTCAAGGGGAAATTAAAGAAACTATGGAAGGGGAGGGAAAAATAAAATTTAATTTTACATGAGTAAAACCAAACTAATCTTCTCTATCAATACCGTCCTCTTAATGAGCTGAATTTTGAAGATGATGTTTATAAACTGCCAATCACTGAGGTTAAAAAATGTAAATCTAAGTCAAAGTCATCCAGAAAAATATATATTACCTAGGAAAATGACCTAAAAGTATAAATTTTAAGTCAATATTTTCACCCCATGTTTATATAACAACAACAAAAAAACATAAAACAGGGTTTCTTATAGAGTAAAAAAATAAATGTATACGAAAGTATTTTGGAATAATCATTGTTCACTTAAAGCCCATTGTTGTTGGGATTGTATTAATTGATATTTAATTTCGCTGAGGTCACAATGGAATGCCTTTTAGTGGCTCTAGTGTGTCTGAGACATCCCTGCTGAATGGCTCAGAGGAGATAGGATGGAGCTGTCTGCAAGAGAGGTTCTTGAGTTGAAGAAGGGTACCTGAACACCTGGAAATGCCTAAAGACAGATGGGATTAAGCAGGTGAATCCCACCCTTTACTGGCAGGAATTAATGCAGAATTAGCCAGCAGCAGAAGGTTGTGCGGCTTTACACGGTTGTGTTTCATTTTGTTACTGTGGATAACTCAATGTTCCCATCCAACATTGCTTGCTCTTTCTTATCCTCATTTTCAGGTGATTTATAAGTATTTTGAATTACATAGGTGCTAATAGAGATTCTGAACAGATTTCACTGCAATCTTCTGCAGCAAAATAGTGCCTTTTATTACTAATCTTTATTTTCTATTCTTGCCAAGCTTTTAAATCAATGGAGGATCTGTCCTTTTACCTCCTGAGAGCATAGTTTATTTAAAAGACTTTTGTAAAGGATGATTTTCGGGTTTTTTTGGAGATCCAAGCAGAATAACCAAGCTCATCTGTGTGATTGTTGTCTTATCTGAATGGAGAAATTTGAAAAGTCTGGGAACAGTATCTGTGGTATGTTCAATCCATCTTGATTTTTCTGTTTTTTCATATCTTTGTACTTCATCTGGTAATTTATTAATTTGTATAGTTTCTACAATTTTTTTTTTCCAGAACAGACCACAGATCTAATACCTTAGATCTGTCAAAAACATTTTAAAAAGTTGATGCCATTGCATCAATTTTCCCATTTTCAGTCCCTTATCACTAAGGATCGATTGAGTGATGGGTTGATCCTCAATGATTAATATTTTACTGTATCATATTTGTTCCTTCAGAACTTTTGGCCTGTGTGACTTGCTACTATGCATTTTATATTTACTAAGAGCACTTCAATTTGGGATAGTTCTTCCTAATTTGTAAAGAAATATGCAACAGGTAGTGAAGAGTTTTGGAAAACCCATTAATCCTTATCAGAGGCAATCATTATTCAAGATTTAGATTTGTTGCAGGCTTTTCGTAATAATGAAAGGTCAAATAGTTTTCAATTTTCTTCTTACTAGGCCAATATGTAAAAACAAAACCCAAGAAAAAAACCTCACAACCCAAGAACAACAGAAAAATCAGGGACAAAAGTGAAGACAGTAATCGTTGGAGCATATATATAAAAAGAAGTAGTGAACAGCCACCACATGGAATTAAAGGCTGTGGAAGATCAAAGAAGAGAACATAAAGTTATGACAGAAAATAGATTTGTAGTGTATGTGCTTATGTTGTTTGCTGTGAATGTGTATGTTCAGTCTACCAGGGTTAATTGCACATATCCATATCCCAAGGATGATGAAAGCACAATTAAATGGCAGTGTTGCTTTTTAGTGAGTGTTCTGCTCTGCTAGAAAACTTTGATTTTCTATTCCTTTCCATGATTGTACCTTTTATTGATAAACACTTTGAAGCATGAGAGCTACAGATAGAATTTGCACATCCAGACATTCACTGAGTTACTTTTACACTCTTGTGATCCTGAAAACCCCTTTAAGCCTCTCTGCTCTGATGTATACAAATTACGTCCACCCCGTAAGACAGCATAATTTTCTTTTGTCTATTTCATGTGCTGAGTGCTTGATGCAAAATGCACATGTGTGTTATGCCAAAATATGTTGAAGTTAGGACATAATTCTTGAAATCACAGGATTGTTAGGGTTGGAAGGGACCTCTGGAGATCATCCAGTGCAACCCCTCTGCCAAGGCAGGGTCACCTAGAGCAGGTGATACAAGCATGGATCCAGAGGAAGGGGTGAATGTTTCCACAGAAGGAGAGTTCACAGCCTCTCTGGGCACCTTTTCTAGTGCTCTGCCACTCTCCATGTAAGGAAGTTCTTCTTCGTGTTGAGGTGGAATTTCTTGTGTTTTAGTTTATGGTTATCCACCTCTTTGAAACAGTTACTTCTATGAAGAGGGTTAAAATCAATGCATAAAGCCTGTTCCTGCCTGTAGGTACAGAGAAAGGGCCTTGGCAGAGCAGGTTTTATGGTAACACATGGTTTTCTGGCTGCCAGCCCAGTGCTCTTACACAAATTGGTGTTTTATTGGGAGGAGAGCCTCATTTTCCTCAGATGTTTTGTCAGTCATTAATTTGCAACCCTCCCTGTTTGGAAGTGCTGCAGAGTGTTCAGTGAGGCGTAAACATGTGAAGCTGTGATACCACTTATTGATCCTGTTGTTCCTATAGGCAGATTTGGTCCTGACTCTCTGGAAGGGCACCTCTCCAACTTCAGCTCTTACATTCCCGCCTCCTATAGACCAACTTCTATTTGTTTCTATTTATGTAGGCGCCTTAACTTGAGGAGGTGTGAATTCCCCTGGTACCCTGCACTTGGGATGACCAGTGAAAAGGGGGCTGAGGATACTCTGGAGGTCTCTGAACTGTTTCAAAGATGCTTTGCTTCACTGCAGGAGGAATTCAGTGGATTCCTAAGGCAAAAAACTGCCGAAGCATGAAAGGAGAAAAGAGCAAGATGATAAAATCATAGATTCCTTAAGGTTGGAAAAGGCTCAAAAATCATTAAGTATTTGACCAAATACCACCATGTCTGAAACTGTATCATGAAGCGCCACGTCTGCTTGTTTTTTGAACACTTCCGAGGATGAAAAAAACTATAATAGAGAGGAAGAAAGCAGAAAAATCACAAGTGTATGAAGTGTAACCCTGCTCCTGTTACTTGATGTTGACTGCATCTACAGTTTAAGAAGTATTAGTTTAATGACTGTGTAAAGACTATATTTTACCTTGAATTTTAATGTGCTAGCCTCCCACTGACATTTCCACACCAGGATGTATTGCTTCATGACTTGATCTGGGAAAGGTCATTAAAAATAGTTGTGGTCTTTTCACATTGTGGTTTTCAATGCTTTGATGAAAAGGATGTGCCTGCTAACAGGCCTATTAATGATAAACATGCCCATTGCAGGGCATTCTGATGCATCTCTTGCATATGAACAACAGAGCTGCTGGAGCGTAAAATAGATTTTAACTCTGAAGTTACTAGTATTTTAAATAAGGTTGAACTCAAAAGTGAATGCTAACAGGAAATGTTGTTTACAGATGTGAAATACTGATGCATTAGTGAAGTTTTGGAGCTTTTTTATACCTGAAGACCCATTATGTGGACTTCTTTATGATCAAAAAAATCATAGAAATTTTGGATAGAGTGAAGCAGAGAGCAGAAACTGGACCTATCATAATGAGACTGGTCAAAGTGTGCTTTTATTAACAAGGAAACTTTTTCTGGCCCATTTCTTTGCAGAGAGAACTTTCTTGATGGCAAATAAAAGCAACAAATGGAAGCATCAATGGAAGGCATTGAGAGTAGTCACACAATAAATTCTATTACCTCAAAAACTCATTAGATAAAATTGCAAAACTGTGTTGTGACTTTCAGCATACATTCTTATTTATGAGTAATTCTTGGCTCTTTATCCTTTCTGAAATGTGCATGGTTGCAGGATTCCTCAATATTGTCACTGATATCAAAAACTTACGTTCAGATTTCAGGTTTATCTAATGGTGGGTCTTCTAGAACTTCTTCTGGAACCCACTCCTTGTTCGGATATACATCACAGGCCCGACAGTTCTTCCCAGTTACTCAGGCAACATTTCTCCTTGCCTGGTTCCCAACCTCCCCACTTACATTCTTTTCATTGCCATGCATTCTATACCAGTTTTCAGTAGTTGATAATCATATCTGTTAAGCCTTATTTAAATGCTATTTGGCGATGAATCTGCATGTGTATGTGAATGTGGGATTCTCTCTCTCTCTCTCTCTTTTTTTTTTTTTTCTTTTAAATTGTCTTGTTGATTTTTTTGTGTGTGTTCTTGTGTGTTCCTGGTGGGCAATGAACTTAGATAGGAGGTGATTTTATTAATAACAAAATAACTTATATCTATTAGTTACCTTATGATTTTCCATGAAGAAGAATGCTTTAGAAATAACTAAATTTCTGTTAATTTACTTATTTCTTTCTGTGGAATTTCTTCAGAGATTAATTTGACCATTTAGATTATTTTTGCTTTGGTTTTTTAATTCTTCTAAAATTGATAATGTTGTTTTGGAATGCTGAAGGTTTGAATCCAATCTGCTGCCTGTGAAGAAGTCAGCAACTTTCTGGTGACAGTCCAGAAAGTGTCTTCTGTGAGAACTCAGTCAAAATTTTGTATTCTATTTTGTATCAGTGTCTCACATTGACATCTGTATGTAAACACTGTTGTGAAAGAATCTGAATGGTTTCTCAAAAGATGAGATCATTACTTATACTATGTTGAAAAAAATATTACTGCAGCACATTTGAGCATTAATGGTCAGATTCCATGCATTTTATGGAGAAGGACATGGCACTCTTGTGGTGGTCAGCATCGCTAAACCACTAAACAGGTAATTGCTTGTGTAGGTTACATATGGAAATGTACTTGACATTCTCTTTAGGTCTTCTACTCAGTTTCCTAAGAAATGTCAAGCCCTGGAATGAATACCAGAGAGTATGCTGGCATGGACACATAACCAACACTAATCAATAGATCTTGAAGAAGTGACAAGGAGTCTAAGTGATTATGTAAGTGCAGCAAAACTTATTTGACAGACAGGAAGGGTCTTTTCATTGTTAACAGAATGATTTGATCCACATTTCCTGGAATGGCAGTAATACCCTTTTACACATTCCATGTAGAGTACTCAGGAATCATTATAAATACTTATTGTAAAAAAATGTGGTGCATGCATATAGGACAAGGTGAATTTAAGTGAAACTCATACATGTTGGTTGAGGCAGGATTAGACCTATCGGCTCCTGGGTCTCATTTCCCTGCTTAAATACTGGAAACCACTCTTCCTTAAGGATATCAAACTGCTGAAACCTTATGGAGTCCTTTCTATGCTTCCCTAACTTCTCTGTGGGTGAAGTAGTTTCAGGAGTTCTGCTCATTCTCTTGAAAGTAAATTAATTGAAGTTTTCATGCTTTAGATTAGCCACTAAATGTACCATGATCCTTGAAGAGCAAACCAGCTACACACTCTGTCCTGCTCTTCCATAACTTATTAGAGAGCCACTCTGGGTTTCAAAACCACTCCAGGGATCACAGAACACTAACTTCAGCCACAGAAAACCAAAGTGGGGAGTTCAAAGAGACTGAAAGATGAGAGCTCACTTATCACTAGCCAGGAAATAGAAAATGAAAACCAAAATCTGGTTTTGACTGGAAGTACAATAGAGTTTTCCTTACTCTCTTTACCTGTTCTTTCAAAGACTATCAAAAGAGTTTTATAGAATAGTAAACCAGCTGTGGTTGACCATATTAATTTGTATTTCCTGAATAGTCATTACTGCTGTGTATAAAAGTTTTGCCTCTTTATTGGTCTGGGAAGTGCTTTCTGGTCTAGTCTAGTCAACCAGAGAAAATGGCTGAACATTCTTGCAGCCATATGAGGAGGAAGAATAGTTTGACAAAAGACACGGAGCGCTTCTCAATAGGAGGCAGGCAGTGCATGTGCCCTATTTTTCCCATGGGAAGATACCTTTAGTTTCAGTAAATTGCGTAAGAGCATAGGTTCTCATTCAGAGGTCAGGTTGGAAACTCAGGACCTTCATATGTCAGCTCTGTGTTAGTACCCATGCATTTCTCTGCATTTGTGATCATATAAACAAGGGCGTTGAAAATGTTCTTAGGTACAGGTTTTTATGCCTGTTCCATTCTGATTACCCCAGAAGTCTTGCATTGTCCTGCAGCCATGCAGAGCATGAGTTGCTATCCAAACACACAGGATCTTGAGTTTCCCTCACTACAGCGCTACCCACCAGCTCCCAGAGATATCTTTTGAAAAAATTTTTTGAAAAACCTGCTGGGTTCGCTTCTAGAGTTTAAAAAGGAAAAGAAGGGGCAGTTGAGGTGAGTGTACAGAAAGGAATTATTTAGGCCCTAGTTCCAGGAGAAGAGACACCAGATTTGAATGTCAATCTGAGTTATACTTCTAGAGGAAGCCTAAATCTCAGAGAGTGTGAAAGCTTGAATACAGAATTTATTGGATGGATTGCCTATTCTGGTTTTATCTTGCTCAGCATACTGGCTGCTGTGATTCCCAACCTCAGCTGCTTCACTCGTCCTGATCACAACTTGTGGATTAAATGTCTGGTTCTGGGAAATTTGTGATCTGACACCATGGATATGGCAATGGTGTGTTTCACCACTCCCTTTCTAGTCCACACAGGTACCTGTATGGAGCTTCTCCTACTATTTGAGCAGACGTACCAGAAGAGTGCCAAAAGTAAAACCCAACAAAACTGAAAATAGTTCTGTATATCAGTAGATCCATATATTATTTATCCATGCTTGAATTTTAATGAAGAGGAATGCCATTTACTCATTAGTTTAGAAGCCAAAAATACCCACCACTTATGTGTTGACTCTGGGCTGTCTTCTGTTCCAGATATTACATTTTTCTTCCATTTCCCAGACAGAAGATATTAAATGTCAGTGTTTGACAGGCATTATTTTTGTTCCTGTAGCAGTAAGTAATGCATATCAGCAGTTATTGTAAGGATTGACTGGAATCCAGGTAGAAGGTTCTTATTCATAGCCCCATACTGTGATGTAGTGAAAAGAGTTGCAACATAGTGCAGTGTGATATTAGAAGTTTCTAGTCTCACTGTCCAGCCAGAGAGCTACAGAAGTGATCAGGTTTGAAGACAATGTTGTAGACTGACAGACCCTTACTCTCT
This sequence comes from Zosterops lateralis, assembly GCF_965231275.1. Lineage (NCBI taxonomy): Eukaryota > Metazoa > Chordata > Aves > Passeriformes > Zosteropidae > Zosterops > Zosterops lateralis. The sequence continues at coordinate 83,902,425 of NC_139763.1, read as the reverse complement.
ACTATGTTGTCTGGTGAGTAGGGAAGAAACAAGTAGCTTCTTCCCTGAGAACAACGTGATGAATATCTGTGTAAAGTGCATTGCAGATGGTCATGGACGGTCTTGTTCTGCATGAAATAAATGGCCCTATTTTCTTTGTCTTCATTTAGATCAAGATGTTGCATTCTGGCTTCATTGCTTATTAGGGTCATTTAGAGTACAGTTACTTTAGGCCAGTTCACTGTGCACCAAGAAAATGGCAATGATTTTATATGGGGCAGTGTACCCTAAGTTATTTAGCCCAGAAGAAGAAACTGTATGGGTAGAAAAGTATTCTAAGGTGAGGTTGCAATACTTTTGCACAATAAGCTGTCTTTTCTTAATCAGAATTGCATGACTTTTGACAAGCTGAATGTTTCATTTTTAAAAATGGAAAAAAATCTGTTATGGGTAAAATAGGCTTGCTAAAGGTAGAAAAGTCTTCTTCCTTCTATCTTCAGACTCACTGTGTTGCAAGAGGAAGAAAATACACCTGTGATTTCTTTTTATCTTCACAGTAGAAAATCATGGTGTTGTCATTATTTTGTATATACATATATAAGTAGAAAAGTATATATTAGGCAAAGCAATGGTGAAGGGACCTAACAAGCACATTAACCTGCTCAAATCACTAGAACCTACAAAGGCTATTTTTTACTTCTGAAATGAAAATTTAAGGCAGGTTTGTATCTAGTACATTCAGCTAATTGAGGGAATATACTTTGTTATTGAAATTCTTTTAGACCTGTGCAGTTTTAAAGCCACTTGGTAAGGTATTTCATTGAAACACTCCCTTAAAACACAATTATGGATGATTATTATAAATGATGTCATATAAAAGTGTAACAGGTTGGTTCAGGACAAAGAGTGAAGGGATGAGTCATTCCTGCTCTAGGCTATGATGGAAGTATGAAAAAATTAAATAAGGAGATTGGTAGAAAAGGACAAGACATCATAAAAAGCATAATGAAATAGGTGAAGAAAGGGAGTGGAAAGGGCAGAAAAAATCCTAGAAATTGGAAAAGAAATGGTAGAAACAGGCTAGAGGGGCAGGGAACAAGGCATTACTATAAATAGCTGATATCTCTTGGGAAGAAGTATCTGTCATCTTGTTATATCTCTACAAATTGACACTTCTATCGCAGTTGCTGTCACTGATGTTCTGAAAATGCTCCACTGCAAAAAATGTTGAAGACATACGGATAAAAATGTCGTTTTCTAAGAGCAAGTAGGGATACCAAGGTTCTATGCCTAAGCTTACAAATCCCAAGTCTCAGTAGTGCCTGCCCTGTACATTATAGCACAATATTTATTACTTCTGAGTTAATTTTGAAGCCTTGAAGTATGAAAGTATTGTCTAGAATGAATCTTAATCTTAAGCACTCTCAGCGTCTTTCCATTATAAGACAGTAGATTTGGTTGGTCTTTACTCCAGTAATTCCCATGCTGAATTCCTCAAATAAAGTTTCAGTGTTATTAATGTGCTGGAGAGGAAGGTATTGTTCTTCCTGAGAGGAAGGTTGCCAGTGAGTACATGTCCTGCATGGAAAAAGTTGCTTGCATGGAAGCATGGATTTAGTGGTGATGTAGTACCTGATTAATTGACTGTGCAGCCTTGCTATAGTCTTCCCTCACTTTTCAGTGAAATGCATATACCTTTATTAATAATTCTTCTATGAAATTCAGGAGGCAATGGGTTCTTTTTACATCACATTAGTAGATTAAATATGAAAAACTATGGCAGTTCCAAGAGGAGTTTTGCTACCCAATGCAGCCTTAACTAAATAAAGGTAATATCTACTGCCAGAACTGGAGAGAAACTGTATGTGCAATGAGGTCAGAAGACTCATCAAAAATTTCCATTTGTACATGATTACACATTAAACGGGTCTGAAGATTGTCTTCATATTAGGTATATTAAAGTACTTCTGAATACTGAATATTTTTTCTATCTGGCCATTTGATCATGGAGGTTCATATTTCCATTAAGGAAAGCAAATGAGACAATGCATTTCAGGGTGGGTATTTTGTGATTCAGATCATTATCTCATTTTCTCAGACTGTTCTCAAGTCAAATTTAGCCTTAAATTCTATTGCTCAGATTTTCAAGTAAGAGGTTTTGTTTGAGTGTGGTGATTTTTTTTTTTTCTGGAGCTCTATCTCTTTCATGTGTACACATAAAAATATGCTTAACATCCCTTCCTCAGTTATTTGCATGATTTCATGTAGTTCTGTTTCAATGTTTCAAGATGAAATAGAAGTATAATCAGTTGTTTTTAAATGCCTCTGCTTTGTGCTGGCTTTCAGAAACATAGGATTCTTATTAATTGTTAAAAACATGCTTAAGGCAATTAGAATCAATGCAGTAATATTGTATAGATAGTGCATATACATAATTTTTATCACTTGCCATTACATGTTCTTAACTGACATCTTTGAAGATGTTAAACACGAATTGTCAGACTACCAAGTATGAAGAGTATTTTGAGGGACAATATAGAAGAAAATTAACAGTGTCATTTATTATCTGTGAGTTTAAAATTTCTGTAAAAATATAGAAAATAAACACTGTTGCAGGGTTATGCTGATCATTCTTTTGTTTACTTGAAGTGAGCTTAAGTTTTACTGATAAATTATCCTTTTCAATATCTTGAACTCTGTCTACAGTGTATTTCTGTAGTGTAGCACATTAGAGGGAGAACAGTTTGGACCATTTACTTTAAGAAAGGATTGCCAGAGGGAATGAATCCAAATGGCACTAAAATAGTAAAGCTCATAGGAAACTTAGTGTTACAGAAGACAAGTTATTTTGTATTCCAGGCTATGTACTGATCCTAAGTGCTATCAAGAAGCTGGAAAAGTGAGGATATAAAAATGCAGCAAAAATACAGATTTAGTACTTAAATTAATTGGAAAAGCATGGACATTGTGCTGTAACTTAATCTTTCCTTAACCTTCTGCATGACTTTTAACTCAAGAAGTAGACTGAATGTGAAGTAGGTTGAAAATACGTTAGGAGCTTTAATTTGAACTGCTACAGAAATAGAATGTGCTGTACAACTGCTCAGATGTTTGCCACAGCTCACATGCCAGCACTACCTGGCCACACTGAGGAGGAAATTCATGGCCAGTCTCAGAATCTAAAGCCACTTTTTTGAGCATATCAGCTCCTTCCAAACCACCACTGGCCAGTGCTCAGCATGACATTTCCAGCACACTCCCACACAGCAGTAAACATCATTCTGGACTTAGATACTGAAGAACTAGCACTTTAAAAAGAGGATTGATTTGATTTAGGATCCAACCTTGACCTCCAGTGGCAGTTCCTTGCTCTAGGACTTCTTATTTCACCTCATGAAGTACAGGCTTATGTCTTCCTGAACTACTCGGTCTGATCTCTACTGTAAGCCCCAGAGCTGAAAATCAAGCAAACCAAAAGGCTCTTAGAGGAGGCACAAAAATTGTTTATCTCTTAATATTATTGGGGACTGTATGGCAGGAAGCGCCTTGGTCTGGTAATACTGTTCTTTGTGATGGCCCTCTCCTGCTTCCAAATCAAAGTACTCTAGTGGTTTATTTGATTACTTCTCTTGCTATGGGCAGTTTTAATGTTAAAATTAAGTCTTAATAATGATGAAGATAAGTATGTAGGAGCAGAAATGCTTTCAGTGGTTTTCCTATAACAGTGTCTCAGATCACTGTGGGTCTTTCAAAATCTGTCCAAATCTGATGCTTCTGAGAGTGGTTCAAATACCCTTGTATGCCCCTGCTTAGCTATTTGTACTTGAATTAGTTCTGTTCTACTGCCACAAGTAGGTCTGCCTCAGCTTGCTCATGTAGAAACTGCAGGAGCTGTGCAAAAGCAGTATTGGGTACCTGGCAGCAATTTTTACTTTCAAAACTCTCAGTACTAACTTTAAATACATTTTATTGAATAAAGTCACTGCAACAACAATCAGAGGCACTTTAAGGCAAATATATTCAGGCAATGCTGTTTCATAATAGCCTGTTGTGCGTCACTGAGGATTTTCGCCCAAACATTTCTTCTAAATGGACTGTAGGCATTATAGGATGGCACTCTGAACAGACCATTAATTCTAAAGATACTTTATTGTTACCTGGGCTAGTTACGCATCCTTGGCCTTAATATCTCTTTTTTTTCCCAAGTCCAGAACCTTTTTATCATTTTTCAGGCATATTGACCTTCAATCATGCAGTAAGCATGCCAAATTTTTCTTCTTGAGCTAACACAATGTGTCAGTCATGCAGATCATTCTTCCTCATTCTTATTTGTAGATCAGTTTGTTCTCTGAGATGAGATTTGATGTCCTACTGTTATTTTAAATGTTCTCACCTCTGTCCCAAAGTCTTTACCTGCAGTCACCCTTCCTGACTTTGAAACTAGAGAGCAACCCTTCAGTTTGACATTTTAAAATCTCATCAGCCAAGTCATCTCTGGAGAAAAGGAGGCTAAGTACTTAGAAGGATTTACTGGCATGATTGTTCTATGGTAAATGAACCAGCCATTCTCCATGCATTTTTCATGGAATTATAGCATATTCCACAAAGGCAGTAGTAAACCACATATGTAAAAGCATTTAAATATGTGTTGGTAGATGTAGTCAATACATTCTTTTTTCATGTAATTTAGTTATTATTGACAGGGTGAAAGTTATGTTCACCTGCAAAAATTAGGAAAGGATAATGAAAATTTGATACACTTTCAACTGTTGTAAAGTATGATAAATTTTTGGTCTTTATGACATTGAAAATTCCCACTATTCTGGTATTGCTTAACCATTGTAATTTTAAGGAGGCTATTGAGACCAAAGATTTTACACAGGTGTTCACTACCACAGTCTATCAATGTGTAACAATATTTTAAAGTCTTCTACAAACATAGAACAGACGCACTAAAAAATCATGTTATTAAATCACCAAATCAGTGCTGTTAAGTTTTTATAGCTTGAGTTTTTATAAAAGAGCAACATACCAGTTTGGCTCTGCATAGCAAATCCAGAGAAGCAAACCCACTCTGGTCTGTATTCAGGCAGGGATGGGTGGCAGTGTGGGATGTAACCCTTATATTTAATAGCATGCTTGAGGACATTGGCTGTGCAGGTCACTGGAGTCAGTGGAGGCATGTAATTGCCTCTGAGAGCTTCTCCTTTATAAACTTATCTCGAATGTCATCCCTGCCTCCCAGCTTCTGCTTACCAACTGTGCAAGAAGCCACATTTCATGGCCTTGAAAACAACTCTCTTGGTCTTAAATGCCCCAACAACATTCAAGTAAGCAATCTGAATATGGCCATCAGAGATCCCATTCCAGCCAATCCAGCCCATCTTGTTCTTGCACAGAAGTAGGAGAGGGTTACAGTCCTTCTCATGGGAAAATGCTGAGTGAGGGGTGTTTTGTGGCACTGTGCTGGGAGGAGAGCTGAGCCATCCCTCTGGCTGAGAAATCTCAGTAGTCACTGGGAGCTGCTGGGACAATGAGCAGGAATCGGATTTATTTAGAACCTGTTTTCTAGGTTTGCTTTGTGAGCAATAACACTCCAGCAACGTAACAAGAGCCTTTAAAGTGGGTATTTATCCACAGGGCAAACAGTGCTGCAAGGAAGGGTTAAGAGAGTAAATGCTACATTTCCATCCAGTGCCAGGAATGTGAGAACAGTTTTATGATCCTTGTCACTGAGCATGTAAGGATTGTGTACTCATTCCTCTATTTCCTTCTAATTTTGGAGCTGCTTTGCCTGTGCAAGTTAAATCTAAAATTTAAATTAAAATTGTCTGCTCGTGTATCCCGAAGGATCTCAGATTATTTTGGATTCTTCCTAAAATAATTAAACTCAGACTATTTTACAAAATATTGAAGTTTAGGCAAAGCAAATTAGACTGCTAGACAATAGATATCTTTTCTTATCTTACTCATTACTTTGGTTGCCAACTCCAGTAGTTATTCTTGGGGCTTCACTGGGCTAAAGTTAGTTATCTTTCACTGGGTCTGCATCTCAGGCCTTTTACCTTCTCAAAAAAACCCATTAAGTATTAGAAAACCCATGGCAGTAGGGGGAAAGAGGTGAAAAGAGGGGACATAATAGGACTTGTTCAATAATCGTGTAAGTGACCTCAGCCAGCTGATCTGAAAGAGCATTTTCGTCTGTCCCTGTCTTGAACGGGAGTTCAAGTGGCCAATTAATTTTGTGCAAACTGAATGGTGTGAGAGGAGGTCAAAGAAGAAAGCACGGGTTTAAAAGTCTGTTCTCTGATTTGTTGTTATAAGACTATTTTTGAATAAATTAATAGTGAAAATTTTTGTGTGGGCTATAACTGAAAGTATTTTGTGCATTCTGCCTGCTTACTGCATTATCCTGTGTTACATAGGAGAACATGAAATTTTGCTTCATACTTCACTGATCTGCATGATGCAGGAAAGAAAATAGAATGAAAAACATACCCAAAACTGTCAGATTCTAAATTTTGATAATTTTCAGGTTATCTAGAAGGGAAAATACTTTCTTCTTAATTCAGATGAAGGAATGTGATCTGACCTCCCTAAAAATACTTTTTGTTGTTGTTGAAATGATGTGTCACACAGTACAGAGGCAAGCTGAAATGTGCAGTGTGGTTCACAGATCCTTTTCTGACTGATTTTCTCTGTGCGTTTGCATGGCTTGATTTTGCATTGGTCTCTTTTTTTTTTTTTTTTTTTTTTTTTTTTTTTCCCCAAGCAAACACACTTTACTTGCTAACAGGATACCAGCTGCTGTTCTAATTTAGCATTGAGCCTGTGTCCCAGTTTCACATTTGTGATATGCTAATATAAATTTTGCTGTGCTTCTCCAATGCACATACAGTGCAAAGAAATCTTGTTCCTTTTTATTGGTTTACTTGTTAGAGTCCTGCAGCCTCATACTGCCGTGAACAAATATCAATGTTGTAGAGTGATTTCTACTGCATTTGAAAGCTAATTGACAGTGCTAAATCTCTCGTTGTATATATTTCACTTACAAATAGCTATTTTGTTTTATTCTGAAGTGCTTACTAGAGAAGGGGAAAGCAACCTGTCATATTGATCTCTAATGTATATGATTATATGAATATACTTCGCTTTGCTTAATTAGCATCTTGGAGAGCTGTTAGACTTCATGTGTAGCTACAGAATGAATAATCACTTATAGCTTACAGACATATCAAAATCATTAAAGTCAGTAGAAAGAACCACCAGTATCAATGATTTATCTTTTGCCCATCCTGTCAAATCGTTCTTTTGTGATGCAACTATATGTAGGCAGGTGGGAAAATATGCAACACACTTTCACTTAATGCCCTTTTGATATGCCTCCTACATCTATTCCCAACTTACAAGCTGTGGCAAAGGAATGAAAAAAACCTAAAAGCTCTGAAGTCTGGGTGTTAATCAGGCTATAGATTCAGGTTTCCTCCCTTTTTAAAAATAAATGATATTTATTGCCCTTGAAAAGAAATTTTATTTATAGATATAAAACACTGCTAATGGTGGGAATCAGGCAAGAATTCAGAAGGTAAGGGAGAAGGAGTTGAGGAAGGGACAAGTTGAGGGCCCAGAGATCCATGGTCTGCAGTAGAGAGGCTGCAAAATGTCACGACTAGTGGTTGCATGATGCAAATGGGAGTACAGCTGGGGGAATAGGAGGACCGTGAAGTTCTACAATGTGGACATTAGTGTGACATTTAAGAATGGCTTTATCTTGGGAACAAATGAGCAGAGGCGTGTGGGTTTGGCCCTGTGTCCTCCTACTCCACCTTTCTTACCATGCCTGCAAACAATGGTGCCAAGTGGTGCTTGTTCATCTCTGGCTTCCATGTGTACGGAACAAGCTGGTGTGGTTTGCCTGCAACATCCCAACCTGCTTTAGTGGGTGGCTTAATACCAAACTCAGGCATAAGGGATGTGGGAGGGCCTTTTGAAGAGCAGTTGTGAACTGTGAACAGTCATTGAATAGGGGAGAACACTCAGCTTAGCTTCTGCTCTATTTTTTAAATTTGGTTTATAAAACCATTGTAAGGAAGGAAACTGTGATGGCAAAACTGATAAAAAGTGGGAGTTGAGGAGAGGAGTCCAGGAAAAGCTTCTTGAAGGCCAAATCTGTCAATTATATTATTAACATGTCTTATGTATCCTTTATGAAAAATTGTCAGTTTTTTTGAACTAACAGATGTAATGAGAGGGATGTACAGTTGATGCTTCAATGACCCACCATTTTCATGTATTGCAGCAGTCTTGAAAATATCATAACTTTTATCATAACAAAAGAAGCCACTGAGACCAGAAAGAAAGTGTTAATTATGGGCTAGGATTATGATTGAAAATTCAAAGAAATCTCTGACTTCAGCTACTTGTACTTCATACCTTGATGCCCAGGGTGCAAAGAAGGGGATGATGCTAAGGTAACACATGCATGCCTAGGTTAAATGCTGATCCTGAAATGAAATGGGATGAATGATTAAAGGCAAAGGAAGATTACAAAGGTCTCAAATATATGCACAAAGAAAGCCCCAGGACCAGCTGAGGTAGAGGTAAAGCTGAATAGACAGCAGAGCATCTGAGGAGGAAAAAAAGTTTAAGACATCTGTACTTAACACACGTTTAAATATGCTCCAGGATTTTATCTCACTTTGTTTTGCTTTTTCTTCGTAGCATAGACATTTGTCTTTGAATTAGTGATCTAGAATCTTTTACTGTAAGTAGTGTAGGGAAGCAGACACATTGTATGCCTAAACATCGTATTAAATACGTTCTAGAAATGTTCATTTCTTTTACCAGCCATGAATGGAGCTGATAGTGATCCACTCTCCCACTTAGTTGAGACAAATCCAAACCTTTGCTCATAGTGATCCAGAATTTAATTGTTTTTTAAAAGAAATGCTGCATTATTTTGTGCTGTTTTAATGTTTGAAGCAGTCATTAAGCAGAATTAAATCTGGCAGGCAGAGGGCACCCTGTCTTCTTGATGGCAACACTCAAATAAATGTAGTCTGCGTACAAACCCTTGGGGTACCTAAACACAAAAAGCCACAATATTTGTTCTAAAAAACAAATTCTCATAATTATATTGGACCTTGTGACTGAGTCATTAATTGTCTCATCAAACCACGTTTGAAGTGGTAAGCCCAGGGAAATAGAGAGGACTTCTGACACCTGCCTCCTGTGAACATCAAGGACTGTTATTGTCAACAGCAAGAGAAAGAAAAGACACCCACTGTGCCAAACACTGTTACCTGACCCTCTACCAGAGGGCAGCCTGTAAGGAGCATGACCCATCTTGTCTTAGAAGTACAGGGTAAATTTATAATATGTGGGCTTTTTATTAAGAATAGTTTTGTTTAAATGCTACAGACAGCTTAGGTCTAGCACCTACTGATTCACAGTTTGGTTTCTAACCTGTGCCTGTTTGGCCTGTTCTGAAAATTTGTTAATAAATGTAAGAATGAATCTTGCATTACTGCCTATACAAAGACATCTCTTGGCAGGTTCAGCCACAGCTGTAAGTGGTCAGATTGAGTAGTTTGAATTTTCGTAAGCTTTTTTAATGATCACTTCAGTGGTCATCATCTCTCTCTCAAAGCAAGTTTGCTTTGTCAGATTGTTGCTACCAAACAAATTAAAGAAAATAAGCCATGACAAAATACTCTGAAGTCTGAGATCTGATTGCTGCACAGTATACACATAGGACTGTGCTTAGCTTCTCTTCAGCAAAGATAATTTCACAATTATACTACAATATCTTAGACAGACAGTGGATTAGAATACGATGCATACGAAAAGAACTTAAGAAAAGCCCACCTGGTGAAAAGACATTCAGTTAAATGTTAAATGTCAGTTAAAATGACAAGAAAACAACTGCAAGAAAAGAGGAGTTTCTTACATGGGGTAATTGAGTTGTTCACAGGGTGGAAATGTAATCACAGTCTTAAATTTTAACAAGAAGCTTAGAGATTGAAGAAAAACTGTCTTGTTTTCCAAGATTAAGAAAGTTAGTGACTTCTACTGAGTGGCTTGAATAAAAGGAGTATTTTCACAAAACTTTCCTTTTTAGTGAAAACTTCAGCAGATCCTTCAGTGAGAAGCACATGAGCTTCTTCTAAACTGCAATTCAGCCAGGCCCATTCCCTTTGGAGTAGCACAGTGGAATTTCTACACTGTGGACAGATGAGAAATAAATGGGTTTGGGAAAGGCACACTAGAGATCATACAGTGCTTTATCTGTAGCTGCTGAAAACTGGTGGGGAAATTAAAAGGGTCTGGCTGAAGTCTCACTCTGCCAACACAGAAGTCTTGGTAAATAGGATGAAGTAGATCAAGCTGAAACAGAGTGCAGGATTTCCAGCTGTTCTTCCTGCCAAGAGAGAGAGACACTGGATCAGTGATTAGGTGCTTGTTCATGTGCTTGGTTGAATCGAAATGCTTTGGGATCTGCTTACAATTTTAAACTTGGGATAGAACAAGTTGTTGGTGGCTTTGTGTGCACACGTGTGTGTGTTTGTGTATATTTGGTTTAAAGCTTCTTTTGGGTAGGTGGCTGCATTTGGAAAACAAAGGTATGTTGCTTTCTGTGGTTTCTTTCAAAGACTCGACCAGGCAAGACTCTGCAGCCAGGCCTTCCAGGGACATAGCAGAGGTTATCTCTGTTTTGCATCTTTGGAAATGTAGGCCAAGACATTTCAACAGATAAAAATGTGCCTTTGCTTGTGCATTCCCACTTCTCAAGATAAGTAACCTGATCTGGCATTTGACCCAACTGTCTGTAATTCCTGTCTGATTTTTACACCATCCACTTGATTTTACCTTGGACACATCATCTTGTTACTCTGGCAGAAAATGTGACTTGGCATAATTTTTAACTGACCATGATGATAACAAGAGCAGGGGGCTAGACCTGATATCACATAGCCCCTGTTATCTGTAGATAAACACGTGGTGAAAGTTAAGCCAGATTAACGGTACTTAGTTTTTCCAGGTTTTCAGCTGAAATCAGGATCTGAGTAGAGCTGTGCCAAACTTTCTTTGGAGGAACCTCTGTAGAGACCTAGACTGCAGCTGAGCATGAAAGATGCATACAACTAATTTTTTTAGGGACCACATATTCATTTAGAGCCTAAATAGTTTGCATCTGGAAAACATTGGTGAATTGAGTCAAGACCAAGTGGTTTTAGAACTTTAAATTCAAGCTCATTTTTCCCAGGGAAACTGCTGATCTTGAGACATTTATACCACTTGCTTTCTTAGGAACTTTATGCTGCCACCCACAATCATAGTATTTAGTCCCAGATTTATCTTGAAGTTACAGCCTGTGTTTGTTGTATGTTAAGGAGAGCAAAATAAACTACACTTTATCAAAAACATCTGTCAAGTTTGATGGAAACACCCAGCACTGCTTATTTACAGGTCCTCAGATTATTGATTATTGCAAGCAAGAAACATTTTAAAAAGTAAATGTGAGTGCACATTCTTCCACCATGGCAACAAAAGAGAGTTGTGGCTGTCTGGCATCCTTTTTTTGGCAGAAAACTGAGAACAAGATGGCTTGACAATTGTACTGTGACCAAATCCCTTGTACTGACCACTTTCAAACCTATATTTACACATGTTCCTGTAACGGGAAAGGCTGTCTGACCCAATTGTGCTGAAGGGAAAACACAAGAGCAAGGAATTTATTTTTGTTTTGAAACATTTTCCACCATGTATCATACCTTCTTTCTTTCATCAATATCAACTCAGTATACCTTTTTTCCCCCCAGGAAATCTTTCATTTTGCTTTAGAAAACAGTTTAAATGTGTAAAAGGTGGAAGACAGGACAGAAAAGTTTGTTATTTATAGAACTTTTTCATTCATATTAAAATAGGTAGCTCAGTTGTTTAACCTTGACATCCTGTAATCTCTGTTTTCACTTTAGCAGTTGAGTGCCTTTTAAATGTCATGTGTTTTGTGCTGCACTGTTGCATTCATCCCATTAATGGCCAGGACTGAATGGCTCCAGCATGCTGCTGAGAACAAGAAGATGTTAATGTAACCAGGGCTGCTATAGGATAGGGAAGGATATATCCTAACACATTTTTTTCTTCCCCCACCTAGTAATCCCTGATGACTGATTAAGATGGGACTTTCAGGGCTTTAGCTGCTTCTTTCACTGTGCATAGTTCAGAACACTTTTTATTGGAGCTGGAAACAAGTACCTTTCTAATGGTATATGTTTCTAGGTTTTGGCAAATAAGGATGAAATTACAAAGGAATCATGAAAACATTTTGCTGGATCAGTCATTCGCCTTTTCTGTAATTTTACTTAGCCTCTTCTTTTAAATAGCTTTTGTTCAAAATACTAGAGATGCTTGCTTAGTTATTCAGCGTGTTTGTGCTCTGAGTGCCTCTAATGATTTCTTGGCTTCAGACTGTCCTCAGGAAGCTATTCATAGCAATACACACATTAAGGACAGTCCTCATCCTCAGTTAATTTGAATGTGAGAACAGATTCCAGATATTTTATCTTGAGCTAGTTTATTTTAGTAGACATTTAATGGTCTTCATGTATATTTTATTATTATGTTTCTCTTCATCAATTCACCCACTTTCTCATCAAGTTCAACCCTCTTCATCTTAACACACACACATGTGCACACACCAGCAATGCTCAAAAATGCAATGCTTTGCTAACACAAAATTCCTTTTTGAAGCAGAGACTCAGAGTCAGACCCTCTTTCTCACATCAGACTTTCCCACTGCAGAAAACCAGGTTCAGTGAAATAGTAGTTCAATGTTGCTTCTGTGCACACATTATTAGTGAGATTCCTGGCATAACAAGATTGAGACTTCAAGACTGTGTGTCCTTATCTGAATAATTATCTAATGATAATCATGAATCTCCCTTGTTTCCCTGTTATCCCATGTGTATCCTATAATCAGTCAACACAGATAGTAATTTATTATTCCCTTCTTCCCTCTGGCAGCCTCTGACATTGTCACACCAGATCCAGGAGCGGGTAGTGACTGCTCTGTCACTGTATTAGATCCCCAGATAGGTCAATGGAGTTACCTGCCTTGCTGAGCATGTGGCAGACAACAGTCAGTTAATAAGTAGGAGTGGGAAGAGTCACTAAATGTAATGCAATCAGTCTGGAAGTTGGAATTAAGAATATAATCTTAAACAGAGTAATTTGGTGTTTGCCAAAATGTCTTCCATTGCTCAGAAGCTTTCTGCATCCCCCTTTCATGCCTAATTACCACTTAAGTTTCTATTTTTACAAAACATTGGAGAAATCATATTTCAAAGAATTTTTCCAATTATATTGTATCTCTTTGAGAGATACAGAATAAAGCCAACTGTGATTCCTGAGACTGTTCAACAGGTAATAATCTTGAATTGTTGTTGTAAGTGAGCATTTTGTTATAAATTTTGTTATAAATTGCAGAATTAGGATGCAAAACAAGCCTTTAGGTAAAAACATAGGAAAGATAAAGTCTGCTAGAATGATGACAAAATTTTTTCTCCTATTTTTGACTAAGAGCTTAATTATATTGTTCTCACTCCATGGGAAATGCCATAATTTGCTAAGTGAGATGTCTGATGTGCAGTTTTCCACCAGCTTTTATACACACAGTCCTTCCACAGCATCCCGATGCTACAAAGTCAAAGTAGAAAGAAGGCCTTCCACTCTCCAAATGATCTCTCCATGATTCATGCCTCCCTGTGATGTCTCGCTCTAAATTTGGGTCACAGATAAAGGTTTGCTTTGATATCCAGGTGATTTAAAAGATTTTAAAACAATGGATATTAGGTACTTTGGTTGCATGGGCACTGTTGGAAATACATGGAAATATTTTCATTAAGAAAGCAATCTTTTTACAAGACACTGGATTTCTTGAAATACTCTGTGATGAGGCTTGTTAATGTTATGTAGAGGATAAACTAAACAGGAAACTACTGTTATATATGTATTAAATAAAATTTTAGGTATTTAGTTTGTTTCGGTTTAGATTTTTTTCCTCTAAATGTGCCTTTTGGCTTCATGCCTCATGCTGCACCCAAGGTGTACTATTGTGGCATAGTACTGAACATCCTGTTGTGCCATATGTTCCAGCAGATGTTCTGGGGACTTCTTTTTGTGCCATTTGAAATTAATTTCAGTAGACTCTTCAATTGCATACTTCTCAAATTGGTCTGCAATTGAAAATGCAAGACTCCTATGATTTGAATATATGTATATTTTATACACAAATACCCATGATTATGTTTTAATATTTATACCCAATGTCTGTTTAATATTAATCCACAGCCATGTGGTAACCAACAGGAGTGCAGTTAGTGGTTGAGCCAAGATCTGGAAAGCAGCAGATAGAAAATACCCAGTATGGTACACTTTAGGCTTCAGGGGAAATTTGTTATAAGTGATCTTATTTTGTCTGAACCTTTATCATCCCTTTTCATGAGTGATGTTAAAGTGAATTTTTTTGATGAATTGAGCTAAATAACTATTTTTAAAGGAATTTGCCTCCTAAAAATAAATCTCAAAGAAATTCTAGCCAAAATGAATTATCCCAATATATGGATTCATGTGTTATTTTGATACAGATTTGGTTGCTTTATTGACAGAAGTTTTAGGCATATATTTAATCTTTAGTGCTCGTTCTTATATTTTTTATTTTTTCTTGAAATAGAATGGAACTAATTCTTTATTATATCTGTCTTCGGAGAGATTTAGAAATTATTGGTTTATTAACCAAAAATAAGAATTAATTTTAAAAATCTGTTTGGTAAATATTAAAAATTTTCTATTTTAATAAAAAGATATTTATGGATGTGATTCTTTAAAGAGTCTTATTCAAAACCTATGGAAGGAGATCGGAAGTTTTGATGGGCTTGGAGTAGAGCTTAGAAAATAATGGACAAATTTGGTTGTTCTTAGTACTGACGTTTCCTGTAAATATGAGGAAACCTTGGTGAAATAAAATTAATCAAGATCTTTTCTGAGTCTTTGTTCCCAGTCACAATCTACTGGGGAACAGCAACTGTTTCCAAGAGGGCTCATTCAAATGGAGAATTCAGTAGGACCAGCAAGTGCCAGAGACCTAGAACTGCAGAGAGGACTGGGGAGAGCAGTCAATGGCATTAATCTGAGTGGGAGTTTGATTTTACACAGACAGTTTTGCTGGCAGCAGGTCCTCAGAAACTAAGTGCTAGGTTCCAGGAATAATGCAATGACTTAATATTCCTTATGCCTTTTATGAAATGATACATTCCTTCTTCGTCTTCTGGTTTTGAAGCCTTTTGGGCTGCCACATTTGTGTTTTCCAAATATTTGTGTATTACGAGGAAAGCTGGAAAATCAGTTTTATTTATGCATTGACTCAGAAGTCTAGGGTTCTGGGAAATAAAAAACCTAATGCTATGAGGAAATAGCAAGACTTGCCAATGTTGCTCAGGTGAATCATAAAGTTCAAGACTCAACCACTTTTGCTCTAAGTAAAATAAGTGCCACTTCCACTTGAATGTACAGACAGCTGGCAAAAGTCTTCACATTATTTATTTAAGAAAAAGCAGCTATGGAGGCTGCATTTGCTCATCTCAAGTACATCTTTACACTGGACCAAAACCCTTCCCAATTCTTCATCCTAGCAAATGTGGGAGGCCTGAGGCTGAAAAATAAGCTCCCAGAAGTAATTCTTCTCTGGAAAACTTCAGGTGTCTCAGTCAGGTTTTGCTGTGCCAGTGAAGCAGAGAGGTGAGTTTTGAAGGTTATTTTAATGATTGCTTGCAAACACTGTAAACCCATCACCATGTCTGGTGTACTGTATGTTTCACATTTTTTGGGGGTGTGGAGCATAAAATTTACTGGTCTTGTTTTTGTTTTTTTTTTTTTTTTTTTTATTAGTCACAGACACTGAGAATCTAAAAGTGCTAAGAATAGCTTTCATACATGCTAGTGATGTTTTCCAGTTTGTTGTTTAGTGTCTCAGTCCTTTGCTGGCAATGAAGAAAAGTCTTGATGTCCAACTGGGAAGCCAAGTTTCCCCCTCGGACAGCTGTACTTTTGGTCTCCTATCTCTAGGTGTTTGGTTAATGAAAATAAAACCATTGCAGATTACAAATGACAAAATTAAGTTCTCAAATTGCTGACAACTTAAATGCTGTCACATGTTATTTTTATGACATCACTGAAAGTCAGAGTTGTCTGTACCCAAAAGACCCATTAGATTGTTTGTGTTTTGCTACCCATCTGGTAAACAGCTAATTATTTGGACCCCTTCCAACAGGGTCCAACAAGCACCTGGCAGAGGATGTGCATCTATTTCATTTTGCCATTGCAAAAGAGTGTTACAGACCCTTTTTGGTTATCATTGTTTCATTATGGGATTACATCTGAATGACAAGAGTGAACTAGGGCCAGTATCTTGAATGGCACAGTGGAGGTTGGTTATCTATTAAATCTAATATCCCCAGGCTCTCTCTATCATCAGCAGGAAAATGCATGTTTCTGTAGGCAGGACTCCAATGGCTTGTTTCCCTGGCCTCAAGTTAATGTTTGTGAATATCTCCTCCTCTGTCAGCAGAATTATCTGAAGCACTATCTGTAAATATGCAGAGCCCAAAGTCTTACTGAATTTCAAGGAGACTTTGTTTCCTGGGTTTCATGTTAAAAGATGATCAGAGTATTTACATTTTCAAGTCAACTGTACATCTATCTTGTTCCAAATTTTGTGCTGAAAGAATAATTTTGCAGTCGTTACCACTCAAGTATTATTTTGAGTATAAATAAGTTACACAAAATGATATTCCCCTGGCAGCCAAAACCAGTCCATGTGGTGATTCTCTGATTCTTTTGAAATATTTTTCTGCATGTAGGAAGATGCAGACATTTGTTGAATGCCTTCTATTTCATCCATGCGACTCCACATGCTTAGGTCCATCGTCTGCAACCACATTGACAGAGAAGATGTGCATTGGTTGGGTTGTATTTGGGTGGTCCAGTTTATTTTACAACTGACTATCTATGGCCTGATGAATTTACCATCTGGGAACAGAGCATTGAAAAGGGTGGACTACTCTAAGAGAGAACGGCTTGAATAATGCATGTCTCAAACACTGCTCATTCTGACCATAAACAGCTTCCTGATGCAATTTTATTTGTTTCATTGATATTTGTAAGGCAAGAGAGGTTTTGTCCACACTGTTTTGGTATTCATATGAATACTGAGGTTTGCATGTGGACATCCTGCCAGCTATGGACAGTGGTATGCATAAGGTCAAGCTAAATAGAGCCACCTTTCTAGTCCAGGAAAAATCTACAAAAATCTGTCTGAAATGCTCCAGAAATCTTGCAAGGCAATGGGGAAGAACACCCTGTGGCTCGTGTGAGCAGCTACATGCTGTGAATAGCAAGTGCCCAAAGAGCAGTTAAATTGAGCAGTATGTGCACAACCCAGAAGGTGAAATTTCTCTTTGTTAACTGAAGACAAAATTGTTAACAAATTATTTAGTAAATAGATTGTTCTATCACCATCACATCTAATGAAACCTGGTGTTTTTTGTTGTTGTTGTTGTTGTTGTTTTTTTTTTTTTTTTTTTTTTTTTTTTTTTTTTTTTTTTTTTTTTTTTCCCAAAGGGTTGCAGCAGAGAAAGAGATATTTTAATTTTATTGCCAGGCACTAAAGCATTTCTGCTGCAATTAATCCAGGAGGTATCCACAGGCTGATGGCCAGCTTGTGTCCATGCACTGGTGGAGAGGTCAAGTGCTGCCACCAGAGATGATGGACAGTTTCAAATCTATTTTCCATCAACCAGGGCAATAATAATATCTCTCCCCTCTACCTAGCCATTTGTCTTACTGGATTCTGAGCTGAGTGACAGAGAATACAGTATTTTACAGAGTGGAGGAAGTGCATGTCATCAGTATGGCATACAGCACATCTGTAGTGCAGCTGTGCCAGGCTGGCTGGTGACACATCATAGCTGAAAAGAAAACACAGGGTAGGTCTCATGTGTGCCTTCCATATGCCACAAATATTGCAACAGCTTTTCACATTTGGGTTCACCATTTCTGCTTGTATTAGTGGCACTTGCCAATTGTCTGCTCTCTCTTTCTCAGATGGTATTGGTTTGCTGAACCCTCACAACTGATAACAGAATGAGGCCATGTGGCTTCACAAAGAAAATGTGTGAATTGAATGTGCCCCTGTGTGCATTAATTTTTTCCCTAACTTACATGAAGCTTGTCTGGCCTTTCTTACAAATGCTCTGTGCTGTGTATACATCTGCACTCTGTAGGCAGAGATCATCCAACAGACCAGTGTGCTAAAGTCCCGATGCCATTTTCCCAAAATATCTGCCAACACAGAGTGTTCCAGACCTTCAAAAGCACGTTTTCATCGTAGACATTGCATGGGCTTCTTTGCTATTCTGTCAGTCATAAACCTTGGTATAACCTTGGGTGACCAGTCTCCTGCTCACTGATCTGTTCTGGTTTTATCCAAAAATCAATTAGTGTCTTTCACTTCTATA
This sequence comes from Zosterops lateralis, assembly GCF_965231275.1. Lineage (NCBI taxonomy): Eukaryota > Metazoa > Chordata > Aves > Passeriformes > Zosteropidae > Zosterops > Zosterops lateralis. The sequence continues at coordinate 83,883,871 of NC_139763.1, read as the reverse complement.
CTTAAAGCCAGGTTTATGTGAGTCCAGGTATTGGGTCTTGAAGTCATTTGGAGCTGAAGTCAAAAGAATATCTAATCCTCTTGGATCAACCTAAGTTTCTTCCCATATGCTGCTGAGGGGGTGGAATGATAGTGAGTCATAAAGAAACTCAGGCTGATGGGAGCTGAGGAGCAATTCATTAAACCATCTCTCAGTTTCTTCTGACTATTCCTCTACATTCCTCCTCCTTCCCATTGCAAAGCCAAGGAGGCAGCCTGCCCTGCTGGTGGAAAAAAGGCTCACACATTGGTGCACGGTCTGAGCTCTGTGGCTGCCAGTGCCCCTATGTAGGTCTGATGCCTGCTCCTGCTCTCCATTTCCATGCAAAGTCAAAGGGGTTTCTTTTTAACCTTTTGTTAGATTAATTGTTCAGAGGTGATGAAGAGCTTGAAACCACTCAGAAATCTGAATTTTCAAGAAAAGGTCACAGCTCAATTTAAAGATATTCATAACTATCCTTAGGAAGTTGCAGTCAAAATCTAAACATGATCTCTCCCCAAGTACTTCTTGGGGAAGCACTGTGTGATTTTTTTTCTTTAGGAAAAAATCTGGTTATTGTTTCCCTTATCTCCTTTACCGCAAGATATTCTTTCTTTCCTTTCTCCTTTTATCCTCCTTTCACCTTCTTTGGGATAAAAGTGATTGTTCCCAGATATGGTTCAGAGCATTATCTGGTCCAATCTACCCTTCGCAGCAGCTGAGTATGAAAAGACAGCAGCACTTCAGTCCTTGGAAATGATATCATTAGTACTGTCAGCAGTAGAAATCCTTTCAGATACATGTACTCCCTATTTCATCATGGATTCAGTTTCATTCTTTCTCCCACATCTCTTTCTGTACCTTTCTGAGGGAGTGCAACCCATGTTATCTTTGTCCAATATCATGATTTCTTTTCAAGCAGACCAGCACAGTGTCAGCAGCATTGGAAGAAAATGACCCTAAACCTAAAGGTTTATTTCTAATTTATATTTCTGATTTAGCTAGTAAAAGTGTAAAAGATTTCTTCCTTATGGTACAATAACCTATTTCACAAAAGGAGCCAAATGTTCTGAGATTAACCCACTTTCATTTTTATACAAGATGTTATATACAACAAAAATACTTACAAATTAAAATAAGTAAATAATGAAGTCTCTCCTAGTCCCTTTACACACATACTTTTGTGAACATCATGCAGCTACTTATTTCGTTGTCAGTAGGGCAGCATTTTTAAAGTCCAAACCCCTCATTCTTCAGGCGGAATATTTTTAACATCAATTCTATGTTAAAAAATAAAAGCTGTAAATTCTGTGACATGCTTTCAATTTGATAACACATCTTTCTAGCTTCTTCTTTCTTGTGTGACTCATTATCATATCTAAAACTGGAGTATATAAGAAAGAAGAATAGAATATGGGGTAAATAATACAAAATTCTCCCTGCCTGTGTGAATGCAGGAATATCTGTAGCACTTGGCTAGAGCTGAGAGGACAGGTATATGCCTGAGGCATTTCTACTATAAAATACTAAATCTGAATATCAAACACATCTGTTGACAAATTGAGACTGACTTGATTATGATTAAAAGGCCTTCCTGAAGCAATAAATATTTATCCAAATATAGCTTGTTCCCAGAAGACATAGATCTGGGTTTCTCCTTGTTGACTTTGGTCACTGAACTGAAGTCAACTTATAAGCACAGATCCCTCAGATACAAAAAAGGGAGAGATACACAACCTATGGAAGTTCTTCCTCTTTCTGTCAGTTACCAGGACAGCAGAGCAGTCTCCCAGTTAAGGTGCTATATAAAGGTTGAGTCTCAGCACTCTTACTAGGAGACATTACAGTATGCCTTATTTAGGGATAAATAATCTTTTAAATAGGAGAAGCATGCTGGAAGAACAATTTTCCAACCAGGACATATAAATTAAGTACTCAGAGCTGAAATAATAACTTAGATCCTTATTAAGTGCCTGCTTTGCATGCTTCATGGCCCCTTTCAGTACCATAAGGAAAAATTAGATGTTCTACTAGGAAACATGCTAGTTTGACTCAGCCTTGAGACTCCAAATGCATTTTCCATATATGTCTGTACCTAATAAATTTTGTACATAGATAGCAACTTGCTAATTTACATATTAATAAAAAGGAGTTATCTTCAGATTATATATAATCTACTGTGTCTAGCTGTGCCCTTTCTTGTTTAGGGGTTGTAAAGAATGTATGGGAATGTATGTGTGAGAATGAGCTTCATGGGCTTCAGATTTACAGCAGCAGCAAAATTTGCACACCCTCCCAGGCTGCTGCACAGGACAGAGTTCTATTTTTATGTAAGTAGCTTCTCACTTTTAAGGCACTGATGTTCATTCAAACCTCTGCCTTTTTCCATCTGCTGGAGGTTCCCAGATGATTTGTGGGTGGGATAAAGGCTTCCTGCATGAAGATGCTTCCCAGGATGGCATTCTTACACGTTTTGTGGCCTTTTTCTTGCCTCATGTCTTCATGTTGGTGAGATCCTTTAATTCCACTTGGATACAGGAAGATAGCAAGGCTAAGAGTCAGTGGCCTAGATGTTCATAATTCTTCAGAATTCTGCTTTGGAGTTTTAAAGATTTTTGAATATATTGTAAGAAATCCCAATTTCTCTACCTCCAAAAGACTTTTAGATCCATTACTATTTTACCTGCTTGATATACAAGAATAGCCTTTCAATGGTATAATTCCAGAATTAATATCCTGAATTTGTTTGTGCAGACTGTATTTTAAAATGAAGAGGACTTCATAGAAAAACCTTCAGGTCTATTTTCTCAGAGTTAGGTAAGCCAAGTTTATAGCTTCAACAGCATGGCTTAAGCAGTGTGGAAATGTTACTGATTCCAGTGACCATGAGTCAGTGTCTGGGAGCTGCATGTTAGGCAGTAAGTTTGCTTGGATAGATGGTTCCTGGCTGGTAAAATTGACCCACTCTGTGTTATGAAAGAATTACCGTTCCTGGACCTAGAAATTCACTCTGGGAAACACTATAATCATGTGCCTCTAGGCTGTTGATAATTGTTCTTGGCCTGCAGCAATTAAAATGCATCACAATGAGTTTGAGTTCCAAATGAATGCCTGGACTCATGTATTCTGTCCACAAACATCAAGGACATTTACTAATTATAGGACATGATGTGCTGTAGGTGCCTAAGCTCCTCTTGTTGATGGACACCTTGTCCATACTGACAATGCTTTCCACCTCTGAAGAGGGAACCTAAGGCTTGACTCAGGTGCACAGCCATGACTGCTCAGTATTATCTAAGGTGTTCTGGCCTGCTTGTAACCTGCATGAAGCTGGAATATCTCTTGTAAGTCTTATGAGAGACCTGTGTGGCCTCTACAAATCAGTCAAGTGACGTTAGGGCATCTCATATGGCAGTAGACATCTCCTTGCAGGGGACAGTGAGAAACCCAGTGGGTGTTTTTTTTAATTGCTCTTGGGTCTGGGATTGACCAAGGCAGCGTCTTAAACACAAAACTCACAGCTCCATAGGATGGATCATGATACCAGTCCATGGAAAACATGTTTCCAGGGATGGGACATCTACCACCTCTGGCCAGCTTATTTCAATGTTTCACTAGCCTCATCATAAGGAATGTCTTTTTTATAACTTTTCTAAAGCTACTCTCTTTTAGTTTAAAATTGTTACATCTTGTCCTCTTGCAATGGGCCCCGTAAAAGTGTTTGTCCCCATTATTCTTGTAAGCCCCTTTTAAGGATTAGAATGCCACAATAAGGTCTACTGGAGCCTTCTCTTCTCCAGGCTGAACAACACCAACTCTCTCAGCATGTCTTCATAGGAGGGGTGCTCCAGCCCTCTTTCCATCTTCATGGCCTCCTCTGGACCCAATCCTAACAGGTCCATGTCCTTCCTGTGATGAGGACCCCAAAGCTAGATGCCATAATCCAGGTGGGGTCTCATGAGAGGGGATTAGAGGGGGAGAATCCCCTCCCTTGACTTGCTGGTCACACTGCTTTTGATGCAGCCCAGGGTAAAATTTGCCTTCTCCCATTTCTATCTTTGTTTGCATTTCTTTTGTTCATTATCCACTATTTGATTGGGAAACATACAACACAAAATCCAGGATTTTATTCACTTGGCCACAACCTCATGAGCCATCTCATTTATCCTTCTAAAAGAAGGCAATTTTCCTCCATCTCTGCTAACCCAGTTGCCAAGTGCAGCTCTCTTATAATTTATTATCGATAAGGGAAGTAATTGAAGGACTTTTCCTTAATGAGTAGGATCTTCAGGAGGAGAAAAGTAGGGGTTGAGTCTTCTCAGTTAGCAAATGAAGATGGGTACTTAGATCCTTTGAAAGATAAAAATAGAGATTTTTAATCTGTATCTTGCTTCAGGCATTACAAGTGAAGAGAAACGTCAAGACCATGTCAGAAAGGCCTATCAATATAGACAGTGGTTTCAAGCAGAAAAGACGATTCCTCACTGTCATTAACTGGAGACATTTTCCACCCTCTACTGGATGCTTATTTTGTTCACTCTGTCGCCAGATTGCAGGGAAGGGATGTTAATGTGGGTGTTAGGGCATGTCTCTATGCTTATGTGTGTGCTGCTGTACATTTGTAAGCTGCTGGTGAATCAGTGTTTGGCTGTATTAGGACAGTGGCATGCCCAGAAGCTTTATAAGTGGTTTGTGAAAAAGATTTGAAATGCTATTTAGCCCTCAGCCAGGAGTAAATTCCATATCATTTGTCTGATACCACAGCAGTTCTTATACTATCTGTATTATCTGTCTTCCTGGTATGCTCCAGGTGCCACCACAGTGGGAATATTACTCAGTTAGTTTCACAGTGAGGCTGTATCCCACTTAAAACCTAATTTAAGATTAATGAAAGAGATTAGTGCCTGGTGCCCAAATGGGAGGACAGAATCACCTGAATGAAAGCAAAATCATAGGTCATGCAGATCTTTGTCAAAACAGGCTATTGGAGCCAGCCAGAGGGAGGTAATGGAGCAAAGAAAGGTCTGTGACCTGGCTGGGCACAGAGAGCTCTGAGCTAGCACTGACCTGAGCAGACAGTCCAGATGGTGTGAAGGTGCAGGTCAGTGCTGCACAGAGATAACCAGCTTGGCTCTGGAAGCTATTTCACATTTTTTGTGTGGCACCCTACCTGAGCCACCTGTACAGGTCAAGGACTGAGCTAACTTCCTTGGAAACAGCTTAGGTATTTTCACATTGGATTTCTCAGGTCATGAAGGCAGAAGATTGAAATTTTATGGGGTGCATCTCTACTCCCTCCTAGTACAAGGTAATAGATGTAGCTGTGACCAAAAGCTGACTGCATTAGGGGTTAAATACTTCTCTGCTGAGGGAGGCTGTGGAGTGTCCCACACTGGAGATACTCAAGAACTGTCTGGATTCAATCCTGTGCCATGAGCTCCACGATGGCTCTACTTAAGGAAGGAGGTTGAACCAGATAAATCCACTGTCATCTCTTCCAACCTGACCCATCCTTTGACTTCAAAAGACAAGATTGTTTGGGGTTTTTTTTTTTTTTTTTTTTTTTTGTTGTTGTTGTTGTTGTTGTATTTTAAGTAAAAACAAAACAAAAAAAACTTCAGAATTTGGGATTTCACTTTAATGATCAATTTAATTTCATGTGGTTTTGTCAGAGTTCAGTTCTTGAATATCACTCTGATGTCAAAAAAGTCATTTGACATTGTCCATTCTTCCTTAAGGGCCATAGGGCAGTTTGTGAGAAAAGGGGAATGAATGTTAGGGGAAGTTAACTGCATGGTGGAGTTGTAATCACAGGAATCTTGCCAGCTGTAGTGTTATGACCTTTGATTAATCTTTGTAGCAGAAAGAAAATAAGTACTAATGAGTTTGTTTATTAGCATTTGTATAATTTTACAGTTGCACTTAATTCGTGGAATGTTAATTGCTATCTGTGATTAATCCCTCTCATGCAGAAAAGTTTTCACTGGCGGCTGTGTCTTTAAGACTTCGTGTTGATTCACATGTAATTTAAGTTGACAAGGACTCCAGCAGTATAAAAGGCAACAAAGAGCTTAGTCTCAGTGTCTAATTGAGTTGTGGCTTCTGTATGGCTGATGCAGGACTGACTGGATGTACTTTGATGGTAATATTAAATCTCACCACTCCCTGAGTGAGGATTGAAGTAATTAGCAGGGCTTAGTGCCAGAAGGCAACACAATTCACCATGATCGAACCTAATTCAAGATTTATGGAGTGAGAATTTCAGTTATTTCTGGATTTTCAGACTGCTGATTTTTCTGCTTTGAAGGCATTCTGACAACCTGTTTATTTTGATATATGTCTTTTATTCAATATATGCAGTTTTTAGTGGGATTCCTAACTAAGACATCTGAAAGATTTTATATTGCAATGTGAGGAGGAACTCCAAAGTCCCAGATATCTGTTCATTAAAATGGATGCTGTGATTTTTAGTTCTCTTCCATGATGGCAAGGAAAAGCAGACACAGCGACACCCATTCTTGGAAAGATTTTTTTCCCCCTCATTATTCCCTATTATAGTGTATGCTGTGTAATTTTTAACAGCAATTTGAGAGTACTTCCCATAGCTGCCAGAGCTAGTAGGAGTGACTGGGAAGAGCCCCTTGGCTAAACTGCAGGTCAAAAAGATTTATGTGCACTGAGCTCTATCCTGGAGCCCATAGAGTGCTGACTCTGCCCTATCAGGAGGGTGGCACTGCTCAGTTCAGCTTAGTGGCATCCAGAACTCCTGCTCCAGGGGAACTCTGACACTTGTGTATGAACCAAATGAAGATGTGAAATTTTGCAGTTTCCCAGTAAAATATTTTTGCAAAGCATACAGTTCTGGAAATAAAAAGAAACTTTGATCCAGGCACTTTGTTTTGTTATTTGTAATATAATTATATAGATTACTATAATAAGGAAGAGGTTTTTATTTTTCAAAGGTCAAAAGAAATTGAAATTATGCTTTTTCACTTTTTAAAATCATGCTGTTTGTTCATTTTATTTGTTAAAAGCATGACAGAGTTCAATATATTTGATAAAACATTTTTATTTAGTTGAAGCACCAAAACCATCAGGATTTCATCCTGAAAAAGATGAAGATGGAAAGCTTTGCTTAAATGTCTCTGTGGTCAGAGAAGGAAGATAAAGGCAGCATTTTACCTATTTATTTGTGAGGCTACTTTCCTAGCAGCCAGAGATTATTTTCTTCCACATACTCATACAGGTAACTATTCAAACATACAACTAGAAGTGACTGTATGAAAATCAATGTGCATATCTTTCATGGATATTAAAGGAATTTCCATCACCCGTGGATTTGGGATTGTTTGTATGATAATCTTCCCACCAGTCAGATGTGCACGTGCATTGCTGGGCAATTTTCAGATGTGAGACTGCAGCAGGTTTAGGCTTTGTACTAGTCCTTGGGAAATATTCCTTTGGCACATTTTTGAGAAGATGTCTTGATGTAGAGTTATTTGCTTAGAATCCAATATCTGGCTTCAGGCCAGGACATCCTTATGTGTAAAGTGCAAAAGCTTTTATTTATTTAGCATGAGACAGTGTTAATAGCATTTAGCTCAGAACAAGAAGGGAGTGGAAAAGCCTGCAGGGAATCCATACAGTTGTGTGCTGCTCTGCAGAGGAACATCCCTGTCTTCTCTCTTTAAAGAGCTGAAGAGTACATCCCATTATTTGGTTGACCAGCTAGGATTTTTGCTGTGGAACAGCCCAGCAGGAGATCAGTGTGAGGCTCTGGCTTGGATTAGCTCACACAGAGGAGGTACAGGATTATTCTCATGAGAAATTGTCAGGACTATAGCAATTTGGAAAAGTTTTATTTAAAGTGAAATATACCTATTAGAAAAGAAATAAATTATGCGAGTCCAAGATTAAGAGAAAAACCTATTCCATTAAGGTAGAAATTTATTTTTAGTTGATCAAAATCATGCAGAACAAGTTGCAGCACTCAGACTGAGTATCCTATTCACCAGTTATTTTGGGTATCTTCCCTCTTTCTGTTTCTCTTTCTTTGAACAGAAGTTTCAGTTTTTCAAAATTCATACAAGTAGAGAGCATGCCCTGCCTTCTCTCTCACCTAAAGGCATTTGATCTTCTGTCCCACCCAGCTGACTGTAAATCTTGGCGCTAATGGTTCTCTTTCTGAAAGGTGTTAAATAATTACAGGGAATTTGTACTTGATTATGGAGCCAATGACCCAGATTTTGCAGACCTGACTTTTTCCTTCAGTCTTAGGAGCACTTATTCCACAATTATGAGTGCCTCAAAAGCTGGAGTAAAGGGAAAACTACTTCCAAAGAATGGTTAACACAACCAGTTACCACCAAAGGAGCCTGTCTTTCTGTGACCATAGAGAAAAATTTCACCTTGACTTTAAATGAGAGTGCTGAGTTTTTGATATCAAAATCTAAATGAGTTCTCTACCAAACCAAACTTTCTGAAGAGGTGGTAGAACCTTTTAAAGCAGCAGAGAAAGGTGTTACAGGACAAGTAAATAGCACATTAATTTAAGTTAAGGCTGGAGATCAAATTAGCTGATTTAATCTTCCTTCTGAGAAGTTGGTATGTATACTAAGCTTAGTAATCCATTAAATAGCCTTGTTACATGACTAAAGATGGGAATTTGGGAGCTGATTTATAAATGCTTATCAGGCAAAGTGTTGAAATTAACATAAGGAGTTAATAAGGGCTTGTAGAAGACTTGCCAACTAACATTTCCAACATAGTTATTGTACAGAACACTGCAGCATTTAAATTTTAGCACTATGATTCAAGAGCCTTCTGACTGAGATTCAGCCCTCCTCCTCAGCTGTTGCCTTCCCTGAGGCTAAGGGGGAAGTAAAATTGAAGAAAAATATGGCTGTATATAGGATCCAATGCTAACTTTTCTCCAAATATTTCTTAAAAATATTTTAAAATTATTTTGTCCTCATTCTGTCATTTCCAGCCTGTGACTTGCACACAGAATTGAAATCGATTTAAATACTACTCTTACAAAATCTTATATTGAATTGTAGAAAGTTAAATTATGAAGAAATATTTGGTAATTTATCTAATGAACAAATGATGTACTTAAAAATAGTTTTTTGTTAAATGGTTTTTAATTTTTTTTTTGTAATGAACTAAGCTTTTTTAAAAGAAGCCCAAACCTTAAATATTATCTTGATTCTCTTTATTGTTAGTCAGAAAAAAAGACCACCTGCATATATATCAAGTGATTTTAGCAGTGTAGGCCCATTGCTAGCTCTTAAGAACATTCTTAGCTTACAATATGAGGGAGTTCTTCAATTCTCTGTGCTCTAAGATGAAAAGAACAAAAGATCCTCAGTTATATGTATCTCATTCCTACGGGTTTATATCTTTATGTAGAATTTCAGCTTTTAGGTGGAATGTACTCTTGTGCCTCTGTGTGCAAAAGAAGATGAACAAATCACACACTGTCTCAGCTCTGCCTCCTGCATTTCCCTGGCTCCAGCATCCCTATGACCCCATGGATGAGAGGCATCATCTTGCGTTTGTGTTGGGTGGGTGTAATTAGTGCACTGAACTGTGAAAGGCTGGGAGCTCATTTAAAATTAATTTTATCAAAATAGCATTTCACTGGAGTGAGGAGACAGATTATTATATCTCGAAAAATCTTTAGCTGAAGTAAGAGAAAGGAAATGTTTTCAGCTGCATTCTTCTGGCTACAATCAAAATGCTGCATCCTTCCTTGACACAGACTGTTAACTTAAACAGAAAAACAAACTTTAAGGTTTTATTCTTCATGTCTTAGAGACATTGGGCTCTATCCTGAACGCATTGAAATCAGTGTTCGAAGTCCCACTGTGAAGTATGCTTTGAAGAAGTAATAGTCATGCTCATGATAGATAAAAACATACTTATGTAATGAACCATCTCAAGAACTAATGGGATTTTAATGGGATTGATTGATATACCAACTTTATACTGCCCTCTTCAATGGGATGTGTGTTTTATTTTACAATATAAATATCTGAGGCCTGGTGTTCAAATGAAATCAGAACCTGCAACTGGATCCTGTAAAAGCAGCATCAACTTCTCTTCTGTGGATTTTCACACAGCCATATATCATACAGCAGGAGTTGCTGGGTGCTGCAGACTCTTGAAAGCCTTGCCTTAACTGTGGGAGAATTTGGAAAAAAAGTCTATTTGTAGAGGCGAAATACGAGAAGCTGAGTAATCTCCACTGAGATTCATGAGAGCTACTCCTCTGCAGAGCAAGAGACCCAGACCATGAGTGGCAGAGCTCTAAGTGAACACTCATTCCATTCCTGTGAATGTCATAGCAGCAGCCCATTCCTGTCTGGCACAGCGTGGCAGCTGGGAGAACTACCTGATATGTTTCAATATTCCCGCTGTCCCATTGTTTTACAGACAAGGGCAAAACAGGCTTTATTTTTCTACTTTATCTGCAGGCAAAACCAGCAGGTGTATTTTAAAGGTGATGGGTCATTTTATCATGTTTTTCCTGGTGTCTGTTTCTTTGACAACTCCCATCTCCTAAGTGGATGTGTGCTATCCCTCACAGCCTTGCAGAGATGGATGAGCAGTTCCATTATTCATTTGCCTCATTTTTATATACTACTATGGAAATGAGTAAGGTTTTTTTTTTTTTTTAACCTGCCTAATCCTTAAACAAAATGGAAGCTGGGAATAAAAAGGAGAGATAAGAGAGATTACTTCTTGCTCTGGAAGTGTATGCACCCTGGAGGCAGTGCCAACAGTCTGATCTTGCCAGATATTCACTCCCTTCATTGTGAGAAACTCTGTTTCTCAACACTTCAAAAAAGTCTGAAGGTATAAAGAAATTTGCAGCATCAAACCTAGAGTATCTAGCAACTTGTACTTAGTTCCCATTTTTTCCCCATTTCTCAACCTTAATTTATAAGCCTGAAAACTTATTTGTAAGAGAAAAAAACACAACTTAAATATAGGGCTAGATATTTATTCTTTCCCTCTGCGTCAACCACGTTTTCTTGCTTCTGTCAGGCATTTTTGGGAGAGCTAAGCCTTCGTGTAAAGCTTTGTGCTCTTTCTACACCTGCTGCTGGCATTTTCTGACCTTAAGTTCATGTGATTTTTCAGTGCAATAAGCAGCTCTCAGAAATATAATTTTGAAGATATCAAGTGGGCTCACCTGAAAGGGAGCCAGTGCAGCAGCCTGGGTATAGTGTTGGACCTTGGCCAGGAACAAGGTCCAAATATGTAACAGGGAACAAGCCAATCTCTTTGATAGGTGCACTTGATATTGATCACATTTTGGGACTGGCTTCACTTTGAAGTTACTCTTTCCTTGGGACTTCTGAAATTCAAGTATTGAAGTATTGAATAAAAACTTGAGTAGTATAGAACAAAGAGTCTGATGTGCTCCAGCCCTTTCTCCTGCACCAATTTTCTAACTAAAATTTGGACTGTACTGTAGAGTTTGTCTTCTTACAGAGGTCTCTTAAGGTGTACTAGGATTTAGCACTGTTTAACACAAGTGCTTCTTCCTAAGCTAACTCCTAGAATCATGCATTTATTGCAAAGAGATTAAGACTGTATTATAATAGTGTTAACATAATAAGAGGAGCATTTTGCCCAGAGGCCTTTGATCACTCTGAGCTCTCCATCTGCAGATGTAATAAAGTCCCTTTGGAACTATCTCTCTGAAAAGTCAATCAGATCCACCCATAAGAGTGATTTGTGATTCTCCGCAACTTTGGTTTACTGACAAGAGAGATTAGGAATTCTTGTTACATTTGTAGCCACCAGTTTCATAAATATTTTATTACATATCTATACATTTTTCATATACATTATCTTAGTTTGTACTATAGATATTTATTGTATTTTGTGTTTAAGAGATTCAGTTACATTCTTTGAAATCTCAGGCTTTTCAGGCAAGTTGTCTTTGCGTTTCTGCTGATTTGCCATCATGCCAGCAGAACAAGATGTTCTTTATTTGACTTCCAGTCTTCAAAACAACCACTATCACTTTATAGTGTCGCCTTCCTTTTTTTCCAGTGATTTAGAAAATTCTGGTAGTGACTATACAGTAACATGAGTGGGTTTCTTGCTTTGGTTTCTAAAAGAGATAAAAATCTCTTTGAGAAACAAATCATAGTTATTCATGTTCTCCAAGTCTATGATACTGTGGCATTTCTGGAGAGTGAGTATAACATTAACTGCTTTAGATTTTGCCAGTAAACCTAATTTTGACTAAATTACCTATGGCATTCCACATCTCTCTGCCATGCTTATAGTTTCATGTTCTGTATCAAGATGAAACTTACTTTTCTTAGGACTACAGTGAGTTACAGTACTGCCCTACGAGTGACAGATAACTGATGGCCTCTCCTGCATTCTTTTAAACAAAGTCCTTTAAATAAAACTTCACAAACACATCCCCTCTTAGTTTGCATTCCAGCTCTTCAAGTCAGTTGAAGAGCTGGAATTATACTATTATTCAGAACATTTTATGCTAGCTCTTTACTTGTAACTTTATTGCTAATACCAAGAAATAGTTTACCTTCTAAACTTTATGCAGTGTTACAATAATTTTTATGAGTAACTACATTTTCACGATCCCTAGGAATTGCAGATTTTTAATGTTAGGATCAAAGACATTTCATCTTGGGGAGAAAAGGCCAATTGCATTAGAAAATCTAGCTATTATCCAAGAAAAACAACACACTTCTAATTTTAAATTCATTTTGATCTGTCTTCTATTGAGACTAATCCTATGTTCAGATCACTGACAATGTCTGCCACATTTTAACAGGGACAAGAGTTACAGGGCACACTGAATGCTCTGGGAGGAATAAGGAGGGTGTCAGTGAGGGAGGGAAGATTGCAGGACCCATGTGTCTTGTCATTCCCCTGCTCAGATGAGCTGGGCTAGGTGTGCAGTTGTTTTTAGGGGCGTGCCAGTAACAGCAGCAGATGCAGCTTGGCTTCCTTTGCTGCTGGGGTCTGCTCTACCTGCCCAGCTGTGCCCAGCACAGCCAACGTGGCAGGAATTCGTGACCATCAGCTGCTCCTGAGCTGCCTTGGTGCAGCTACTTGGTGTTTGTAGATTGAACCTTGCTGTTGACACCATGCAGAGAGGTGTATTTTCCCCAGCTTTGATAAAGCAGCAATCCTTGATCTGTTCACAGCCTCAGAGGGAATTCCCATCACAGCCTGGGTCAGGAACTGGCAGCAGTACTGATAATAGTCATTATGGGCAGGATTAAAGGCCAGTGTGTGCCCCCCTCTGTCTCTCTCATCTACTGTCACCCAAACCATAGATGAAATTCTAGGTTAGGGAGGGCATCACATTGCCTTCACTCAGAAAGAGAGATTACAGAGAATCACACTGTCAGCCAAAAATATACCCTATTACAGTCAGTCTGGGCTGCCTGTGAAGATGCAGGGAAGGTATGGTGGGGGAAAACACACAGCAGCAGCTGAGAATGTCGGCTGTGTCTGCAAAGTAGGTTGGCTGTAATCAGAGGAGAGGCAGCACCCTCTGCTTGATCTGCTGCCAGAAACTACTGAAAACAGTCAAGTGGCTCAGAAGCACCAGTAGAACTGTCCCATGTGCTCAGATCAGCTAATCTTAGAAGGTGTCATTCCTAATCCCCTAAATCAATTTGAGCCACGGTAGAAATGAACTGGCCATCCCGCCAGAGGACTAACTCCTCCTTCATCCATCTGACACCTGCCCATGACTTGGCCCTGCTGCACAGGGAATCAGCCTTGTGAACTGACCTGGGAGGAAAAGTTGCTTTTTGAGTTTTATTTTTTCCTTTTCAGACAGATCCATGCCCAGCCCCCATGGATGCTTAGGTACCTGAGTGCTTGTGAAAACACAGTAAGGTGGGTGGTTGCACCAGGAAGCTTAATTTGGTGTTGCTGAATGCAAGCCCTTTTCTGAGTTAACTTGGCCCATTAGCTAGAAAATAAATGGTACTGTGGCAGATCCTCTCGGGATCAGAGAGAATATTAGTTTTTTTAAAGCAAAAGTCTTCTCTGAATATGCCAAGCTGTCCCACTCTTATGCATTATTGAAAAAACCTCTGAGCTGATTTTTAACACTAGTTTCTGTTTTATCCTTTCTCTGAGCTTCACATACATTTTTGAAATATCCCACAATCTGGTTGCTATTCACAGTTTGTTCTTCACTGTTGAGAGGTGATTTTCAATAATCACCCAGCATCAATGGATAACAGTGTGCTACAGCTAGAGCAGATCAAATTTTTCCCTTCTCCTTCTGATTTTTAAAATAATTGGCATTCCTAGAACAGTATTATAATCTACAAAATGTATCATTTCTTGAAATAAAAAACCCTCCTAGATAATGTCCAGTTTCCTGAATGGTCTCACAAAAAAATACAGTACAGTGGGAGAAAAGTTATATCAAAAAATAATCAACTGAAAGTTAAACCTGTTAACTTTATACCGGAAAACAATTTTCATAGCTCCTGGGTATTTACATTAGTCAAATGTTATCTGAGGTGTCTGTATTCAGGGTGCCTGGTAACATGTCCTGTGAAGACAGATTGAGAGTCCGGTTTGTTCAGCCTGGAGAAGAAAAGGCACCTTCCAGCACTTAAAGAGGCTACAAAAGGGCAGGAGATGAACTTTTGACAAGGCCATGTAGTGATGGGACAGTAGGTAATGGTTTTGAACTGACAGAGAACAAGTTTAGATTGGATATTGTGAAGAAATCCTTTACTATTGGGGTGGTGAGATAGTGGCACAGATTTCCCAGAGAAGTCATAGATGACCCATTTCTGAACGTGTTCAGGGCAAGGTTGGATGGGACCTTGAGCAACCTGGTTTAGAAGAAGGTGTTCCTACCCAAGGCAGGGTTGTGAAACTAGATGGTCTTTTAGGTCCCTTCCAACCCCAGTCATTCTGTGATTCTGTGTTGTGCCTGTTTTCTCCAGCTGTGTAAGCTAAGGCAGTATCTCAGTTGGAATGCAACCACCTCAGAAATTCATATCGATCAGTCATGGTATTTGTTAACTTGATTCTTCATTAGGTACAAACTCATCTGGCTCTAGGGATCAGTATCAGAAGCTCTGTGGAGATGGAGCACCTCACATATAAGAAGGCAAGTGCAGAACTGCAGGTGAAGCTCAGTTGACTTGATGGAGTCCTTCCATCCCTCAGGGCTGGGTCAGCTGTCAGTCTCACAGATTCATTTGGTTTTAAATACTGCTTTTCTTCAGCTGATTTGTAATGCTTATTACTAGTGTGGTGGTGGTAGTTTGTCTGACCAGGAGTCTTGATTAGTCAATGTAATTTATTGGCATAATTATGTCTTTTAATGTCAGCGGTAAGTGCCACACATGCCATTTACATGCACTGCACACACACACACATATCAGAGTAACTCTTCAGAATGTATTGAGGGAATGAGCACTGCAGAGTGGAACAGAGATTTCTGAGCTTTCTAGTGCAGTCTGGCCATGCAGACAAGGGAGATTCGACTCCCAAATCTAAGTATCTGGGTGAGGTATAGCCTGGCAGAGGAGGAGGCAGCACTGCCTCAGCCAGCACAGCTCTGTTCTGGAGATCTCTGCACTGACATAATTGTATTACTTCTCATTCTGATTTACCTCAATGTTTGCTCACTCAGCATCTCTGTACTGTCCATTACAGACCTGCCCTCCCCACAATCTCCCAGAACTGTGTTTTTTTGCAGTATCACTTGGGAAAACAATATTTATTTGGAAAAAGTGTCTGTGACTGTTGCTGATAGTGCAGCACTTAACATAATGTCTTCCTTGGCTGGGGATCTCAAGTGAGCAGAATCTGAAAGTGGAGGGCGGCAGTAGGAAGATGCAGAAATCCTCCATCTCTTTTCCAAATTCTAAAAAAAAAGGACAGAAAGAGCACTGCATTACCACTCTGTAAGAGTGATAGCAAAATATTCTTTCTTCCATTCCCTCAAAAAGTCTGGAAGTAAGGTGTGATGTAGAAAGGGATCCAGCAGGACCGAGGGAAGAGGTGGAAATTCCCAGTTTAGTGCATAATTACCCTGTGGCTCCTCCTGGCATTTAGGGCATCTATGGCTCTCCCAGGTGAGCTTTTTCTCTGCAGCTTACCCAGCTCTCTGCAGCAGCCCAGTCAAGCAGAAAAGTTCATCCATAAGACTTTTATAGGTCACCTGGTGCTTGGACTGCTGCATCCGAGCAGCCTTTGTGCTGATGGAGAGAAATAAACACAGGAAGATTCTGCAGGAAAGAATGAAAGGAAATGGTTCATGCTTGGGACTTCATCATCAGACATTTGCAGGAAGGATGGCTATTTGGGGGCAGGTATACCCTAAAAAGATAGCACATTGACCACAAGTAGGAAACAGAGATAAATTTAGATAAAATCCAAGGATGCATAAAAGGAGACAGACAAACAAAAATACTATCTGTTCTTAAGGGAGATGTGGCAATTAAAGGGAAGACTGTACTGTGGAAGAGAGCCCTAAGAGGCATAACACAACCTTTGTCATTAAAAGCACTGAAAAGCCATATAATCATGTTAGATAAATAAGATGTATTAAGAAGTAACATAGGAATCATCTGCATTGGACTGAAATGGATAGAGTTCTTCCACAGCTAAACTGAAAATTTTAGTATTGTTTTAGTACCCCCACTGACCTGCTGCTTTTATTTCTTCCTTGGATATCTGCTGTTGGCTTGGTGCTCGTGAGTTTGCAGGACTGGAGCTGCATAGACCTTCTGGTAAAGGCAGCCCAGCTCTCTTCTGATAATGACTTTGTGGGATTTCAGAAATGACTACTGAGAAAAAATACAGATCATGGACTATATTCCAAAAGAAACTATGTTTCACTGCTTCTTCATAAAATGTATTCAGACTACAGGAGTACAAAACCTATCAATAATGAATGAATAGATTGCAGTTCCATTATTTACTATAAAAAATGTGCTTTGTGAGTATGCATAAAATTGCAATAAATAAAGGAAAGGCAATCCCCAAGCTAAAAGAAATATAAAGGAGCTGACAATAGAGGAGGTACTTCCCTGAATAGTTTTAACAAGACACTGGACATCCTATTTTGTTGCACCCTGAGGAGATTGACCAAGTCACTTCTGTGAGACAGGGTAAGTAATTTGGTAGTCATTTTCCACTTCAGATCCTCAAAATTCTATTAAACGAGGGTAGAAATGGTTACCTTTAGGGGGTAGGATGATGGATGAAGTGCCTCCTGTGATGTGTGCTCCTCCTTGATAAGACTCCTGGCATGTGATTTCCTGGGGACTTCACAATCAGCACATTAAAATAGATTAGCTATGAAGAATATACAAACAGTGTGGACAATTGCTTCTAGGAATAAAGTTACAGTTACACTTTTATGTCACTATTAGGTAGAGATTGCCCACAGGCAGCACGGCAGAAAGGACCCTTCAGGGTGATCTTAATCAAAGAGATGGCACAAAATCTTGTGCCTGAATTTGTTGTTAAAATAGTGAGTTGGGAAACAAAAAGGCCTATATTCTCTGCTGTCAAACTGGCTGGTCAAGACTGGCATGGGAAGAAAAGCAAATACAGTTGGGGGGAGATAAATAAGAACAAAACTCTACAGGGCTTTGAAGGAGCTGAATGCAATGAGTTAAGGGAGAAACTCAAGGGAATGAGTGGCATAATTAAAGCAATAACAACAAAAAAAAAGTGAGACTAGCAGCTGCATTTCTTAGACTTGGAAGATAAAACATTGGGTCAGAGAAGAGCATGCTGCAGCAGTCAGGAATTCATATAGAAATTTAATTAAAAATAGGTAAGGACAGTGAATTGCAGTAAGTCTAGATAGTCTGGTAAAATGACTGTCAAAGAAAGATCAATTACAAGTTCTCTTTAAAATGATGGAATAATAGGTCCCAGAATTTTTACATGAAAATTATGATTATGTATTGCAACATTATTCTGAAAACTATTTGGAATCTGGAATTCTGATTACCATTATTATACTTATCTACTGAGATGAAATAAGTTTAGGTGGACATGGAAGAAGAAATGCACTTAATGATTTTTACAGAGACTAAGGAAGATTGAGAGAGATTCAGGAGTAATTTTAGTAACTATGAAGGTTCAGGTGGAGCTTTGGTTAAATAATCTGAACTACTGCTATTTTATTCCTAAGATGTGGAAAGATAGGGCTATTTGTTTTCCCATAAGAACTATGAGCCTGTTTTCCTAGTGTTCAGCTTTAGAATTATAATAACACAAAAATGTGACTTCTAATGTACCAGCATAGCTTTTCCTTATGACTCTCAGAATTCTATTAGCTCTGTTCCAGGGCAAGAGTAAGAGAAAAGCTGATGAGTTGATGCCATAATGCACTATCTCTACCAGATTGGCATAGCTGTATTGCAGTAAAAGAAAGTCACAGGCAGTGATCTATGAGGTTACAAGTCTTTTCGATTTACACTGATTGCAAAAAAAGAAAAAAAAGAAAAAAATAAAAACAGTAAAAAAACCCTGAGAATGGCTTTAATTGTACAGTGTATTCCACATAAAGACAAAAAGACATATGTCAACTCAGCAAGCAGTACCACTGTAAGGGTTTAGTTACCAACTTTTTTTCTTGTTATGTTTTCCTTAGCCTCTTTTCATCTGCTCCCACTATACTTTTGGCATTTCTATAACTATGGAACTAGTTTTATGGTAGTTAAAACTCCTGCTTTCTTTGCCAGAAAGAAAGTGCTGCATATCACGTAGGCTAAGGTGGCTGAAGGAAAAAATGCATTATGAATTATATAAAAGCAGTACTAGTGTCAGTTACTTTGACAGGTTCATCTTGTTTTCTTTTAACAGTATAAATTACTTTGTTATTTACATCATAAATGATGAGTGTTTGGTAATTTTTAACCAGTAATACTTTGTTTTGTTACTTATTGTAACTATTGGAAGGTTGTTCTCTGGACAGAGCAGGCAGTGTAGAGGTTCAAATAACTTTCAGTTTTTATGTAAAGCAATTATTAGCAGTGGAATAAAGGAAGAATGTTGAACTCTGAGGAGATTGTTTTTTAATAGATTGTATAAATGAATTATAGAAGGGACAATGTAGGTAGGACGGGAACAGCAGGAGTAGTAAATTAACAGGAGCAGAGAAATGAGCAAGTGAATGACAGATGGGTTGCTAGTCACCTGGAGCACTTTTCCTAGTGATGTACTGCAGGGCTTGTCTGAGCTATTACTAAGCTAATAAGCTGTACCTAATCACCGAGAGACACAAGCAGGGGTCATCTGAGTGTTCCTAGAATGGTGAACTTCTGTTTACTTTATACTCTAGGAAGGACTTGTTCTATTTTGATGGGTATGAAATAGAATAGGTTTGCTGCTGTTGGATCAAAAGAAAGGGGAAGAGGTCACTTGCACAAAACATTCCCACTGCTACTTCATTATCTTTCTAAAGGCTGTTATTAAGCCTCTGAATTTTATTTAGAAAAAAATCATTGAAAAATATTATTTAACGTGTTTACTGCTTCCTCTGATTGTGTGAGTTCATCCTTTCTTGCAGTTCTCACCTACATTTTCCCTACATTTACAAAACTCATTAAATATAGTAATTCAGTCTCATTATACAGGAAGAAAAGCTATAAGGAAACTTGTCCCGTTTGGAAGGGCTATACTCTTGGAAAGAAAGAAAATCAAGGCCACTTCTACTTGAAGGCTCCTCTATAAGAGCTTTAACTAATGTTTTTCCAGCACTTTCATCCAGACTGATTTTAAAGTGGTGTTCGTGTTTGGATTTAATTTGACTTACAAAGAGCTCAGGAAGCATCTTTACAATGAGGTACCTTCTTACCTCTTTTCCTCTTTTTCTCTCCCAGAAAGAAAAGAGGAAAATTAGGGTGGATATTGTTGCTTCACTCAGATTTGTTGGTCTTTTGCTTAGAAAAGAAGAGGGTATTGAAGGGTTTTTTTTTCCCTCCTTAGAGAAGCTTAGACAAACATAAAAGAGCAAGGAACAATAGAAAATACTTTTTTATTTTCAATCTTTTTGTATTTACATGGTTTAATAGCTGCTTAGATATCACAGAGATTATAACTGCATAGTTAGATCTTTATTATGAACAGATAGGTAATTTTACAGTGTATTTCCTGCTAAGGGCTGACCTTTTAAATTAAATATTCAGAAAGCTTATACCACCCATTAATCGTTTTCTTTTTGGTAGCTTCTACAGCCCAGAAGATTGTTAAGGGGTGGAAATACACGTAAGCAATGAAAATTTTCCCCATTATTACTGGAAAACCTTTTTTTCATTTTTTTTTTAAAGTATGAAGTAAAGTTTTCTGTGGCTAGGATCATCTGATGAATTCCTTAAAATCAAGCTGTCATTTTTATCTTGTTTTAATGAATTGTCAGGAAAGATTTGAAGAAGCTTTTTGAAAGTCTAGAAGTTTGGTCTGTGCTTTACAAGAATAACACACTTCCTTTTACTTCCTTTCATAATTTTTTATTTTTTTTTTCATCATCTATCCCCTGGAAAACTACAAAAGATTAACTAAAAAGCATTTGTGGTGCATAGAACTGTCATAATGCCTCCCATGCTGGCTTTTGGATATGTTGCTTGCATTGCCTCACATCAATTCTCTTTTTTTGTGCTCCTGGTATCATACTGATGCTGAAGTTAGATAAATGCCCAAAGCAATATTTCTGCAAAATGTTCTGTATTTTGAGCTCTCTGTTTTGGATTGTTAGTAGCTCCCTCCAGTGTAGTTCACAAATGTGGAGGTCATCATAGCAGGTCTGGGCTGAAAGTAAACCTTTTCATTCCATTCGTAGGAATCTCATCTGTACTCGGAACAGGAAAAGCGTTTTCAGTTTGCAGCTCCAGCCACGGGTATAATTAGCCATCATGTGCTATGGACTGGAAATCTGGTACATTGCATTCAAGAGCTCTAATTATTTACTCGTATCTTCTCTACTTTATTACTACTGCAAAAAGAGATTCTTCCAGATGCTCCTGGGAGAATGCGCACGTACAGTAAACAATAATATTGAGCCTAGGCTTGATCTGGTCAATATCTTTAAATCTTATGGTCCTCACCTAATAATCTGAGAAGGTAGTAATGCCTTAGGATAATGACTGACCTAACCTATAAGGTAATTAGAAAATTCACCTTTGTATTACTTGACAAAGGAGACAGAAAGTTGAATTTCCTTATTGCTTACAGAAAAATTTCTTATCTCTTCAAAACCATCCCTGCTATGTAACTAGCTATCTTCTGAATACAGGTTAGTCAAAATTACATGGAACAAAAGAATGATAAATCAGAACAATAAAATAACAGGAACTAATTTCTTAAACCTCATTTCTTAAACTCATTTTTTAAACTGAGTCAAACAGTTCAGCTGTCATGGAAGGAGGTGGCTGTGGAGCATGAGGGACTGTTAAGGTCAAAGGGCTGAAGAATACATAAAAGAGACAGAAAATGCGTATCTTGATAATAAACTATTTTAACCGTAAAAGAAAAAAAGCTTTTAATCTGGGCAGAATGTCTTCTAATAAGGGAAACAAACCTGATGATAAGGAAAAAATAGAAGGAAAGAAGATAGTTATTGCAGTAAAGCACAACTGGGAATGAGACTAAAGAGTTGCTATTATTGAAGAGAAAGGAAAACATACCTCCCTTTTAGACTAAGTCGAGAATGTTGTTCTGTAATTGTTTTTTCCTACTCACTTATAGCTGTGTTAATGTTAGAAAGCATAGTAACTTAGTGGAGCAAGTCCTTTTGAAATCAGAATCCTACAAAATCAACCTTTCCCTGGCTGTCATGGCAGCATTTAAAGGCTTTGTTTTGAGTTCCCCAGAACACAGGGTAAAGTAACAAAATTATTGTGACTGTCAGGAGAAAGCCAGTCAGAGAAAACTGATTTAGTTTGATTCAGAAAGAGTATGGAAAGTCGTACTTTATTTTACCTTAGAAACAACAGATGGACTCTTCATTTGCCTGTTAATGCTGATTTTACTGGAGGAAGACCAATGTCCTTGTGGTGACTCTGTTATGTGGTGCTGCTGCACAGGTCACCTTTCAGAAGGTCTCCTGGGGTATTCAGAGTTCAGGACTGGGGCCAGCTCAGAGCATATGCAAGCCCAACTGAGAATGAAGCTTTCTCCATCTTTCAGACAGTACTAAAACCATCAAGTTGGTTCATCTTTTCCCCACCTTCCCAGGTAGAACTGCCAGCACAACTGCACCCACCCAAGACTACGACCTTGTCTATGCTTCCAGTGATGAGTTTGTAGAACACGTTTTGCCAGTTGCTTTGGCTACCAGGATCTTTGCTGAGCACATTGGTCACAGTAGTCTTTTGAAGATACACTTTTTGAGACTTTTATTGTCCCCGCAATTTGACCTTTTATCTGCCAGTGTGATTCTTTGTATCAAGGAGCTTAGAGAAAGATTACTACTGTCATGATGGGTTTGTGGGAGCATATAGCTGATTATTTTATACTCTTCCTCTGTTTCTTTTTATTCATGAGGGAATACTTCCCAGAATAGCTCCAACTTTGGTTTCAAAGGATGAATCTCATGCAAATGCCTAGTCAGTATCCAAACCCTCACAGTAAATCAGAATATTTTCTTCAGTCTTTGAATCTTCATAGAGTCCACATGATTTATTTATCTGGGACTGCAAGGTTTCAGCTTCCTAAAAGACTTTCTATTTTGTCTGCGGTCCATAAAATGCTTCCACAGGTTCATTTAACACTAGGTAAAAGCATATCCTTCAGGGGTTGACAAGGCTTCAAAGAACTTTCTGTTAATTGACAGCTGTTTCATCATCAGGCCATGCTTCAATATGTATGTCAAAAAGTTGCAGATGAGAAGCAGGGTCAAAGCACAGAAGTAGGAAAGAAAAGCCTATGGAAGCTCTGTATATTAAACAACAAGTTCAGGAACCAAAGACAAACAGTAGAGAGTGTTGGCTAAATCAGGTAGGATAAACTCTTTTGTCACCACTTCAGCTGTAATAAACTAGTAGTTGTTGGTCTTTTACCTTTGAGAAAAGTCAGAATGGGATGAATTACCTGACATTTTTCACCAGGTGTAGCTCTATCCCAAATTCTAGTGGGGGCTAATTTTTTTCTGGTCTCTTTGGGAGGCTATCTAAGAAGTTGTCTGCTGCTTTTGTTGTCTGAAGATCACATGTCCAAACACTATTTATGACTCCATGCATCAGAAATCTCTTAGATTACTGCTAATATTCTACCTCTGTTACAAGTCTCTGAGCAATCAGATGAGAGCCATTCAGAATAAACTCCTCTGTAGAGTCCTGATTATTATTTGATACAGCAAGTAGCCATAAACACTTGTGGAAAAGTATTTGCCTTCATCGCTCTCACAGCTGATACACATCATCCAAGAGTCAGGGAATACTGGTAGGGCTTTAAAGGCTCCAACTAGGGTGCTGAACTGGAGAGGGGAGGAAGTTCAATATGTTATATTGTGTTGTCATTTAAAAATCTCCAAGTTTTTAAAAAGCTGATACTGTGAAAAGATAGAGCAGAACCGTGCCAGAGAGACTGATTTATGCATTTAGATAGAAGTACTAAAATGATGCTGAGCAAACAAACCTGATTTTGACAATTAATCATCTGAGTCCTTAAACTTTGGAACTTGCAGCAACTGAAACAGGACTACTTGCCTCTGCTGAATTTCTCTGTACAATTTGGCATTGCTGCAAAGACTTGGCACTGAGGCACTTCAGGTATGGTCTCAGTGGTAGACTGATGAGAAGAAGAATCTTATAAATTTGTATCTGTTTAGTGTCAAGATCTTATACTTCTCAGTGGTTATTTTTCACACACTTACTCTTGGGGAGTTTTGGTTTTTAATGATTAATGTGGCTCTGGATCAAGGTCAGAATCTTAATCTTGAACTGTCCACCTGTTTTTAAGTAAAATTCAGACTTTGGTCTAAACTGTGTCTTGTGTTTCTGACTTGTTAAATAAGAGACAGAAAATGCTGTAGGTCATCTGGTGACTGCAGTTTGTTTGTTTGGCCTGCATCCTTATGAGATCCAGAATCGTCTCTGAATTTTCTCTTGCTTTTGCCATACCACTTTCTCTCCTTCTTTACTTTTCTCTTTATCTGCAGCACACGTCCATAATATAGAGTGTGATTTCTTGATGCATCTAGCAATATTTTCTGCCTTTCTGTTCCTGTCAGAATGACACTTTCCTGGATCCTCGTGGGTCACTAATTACACCCCAGACCCTCTTAATGCCAACCCTATAGGAAAGAATGGTTTGCAGGGGTTTTTCTACAGAGGTGAAGATAAGTGGCTCTCAAGGGTCTCTAACAGGACAGAGAATAAGATGAGTTTCAAGACTTCGTTGTCACAGGGATGTGATTTAAAACTTAGTGTTCTTCACAAATAAAACCAGGAATTTCCTTACTCTTTCAAGGAAAGAGAGGACTCTGTTTCATCACTGATGTGAAGCTCTGTGATTCCAGCTGGGATCTTTGTGTTCTTTACCATACAACTGGGCACCAAGAGAAAATTCTGAGGGTGAATGTTTTCATGTGTGCTGGAATATACATCAGGGAATATTTCCTTTTTCACTATGAGATGAGCAGATGCTCAGAGGTTAGTGTGCTAATAAACAACTAATTTTCTGGCCCTGGCCCAGCCTGCCACAACATGGATTGCGTCCATGCAGCAAAGATCTCTCACCAGCCTGAGACACATAGACAGCAGTCGTGTCCAGACAGCTCAAGCTGGAAGTGGTCTGTGATCCATACTTACGCCCAGATCATGCCCATGCTGTGTCTGGGAGAATTCTGGTTTGCCAGAACCAAGTGGGTCATTTAATACTTGATCGGTATGCATGTACTAGTATGGACATGAGCCCCATTTTAATTCCTGATACAAGCATAGGCTGAATAAAGTAGTTTAGATCTGGAAATTGTGAGTCATTCCCATACAGACATTCCCTGCACAAGTGTTCTTCCCTTTTTCACAATTTTTAGACAATCCTATTTATCCCCCAAACAGGAGGTGTTACCGTGTACCTATGCTGCAGAAACCACAGGTCTCATATCTGTGATACTATCTGTGATGCACCAGTAGGGATGTAAGTGGTCTGGAACCACTTTTTTTTTTATTATTCTTTTACTACAAGTCAGCGGCTAAATTTTTCAAACTTACCAGAGGAATATTGGCCACTAATTCTCTGGAGTGCAGTCTTTGTTGTTTTGTGTATGTTTTCCATTTTTGTGTTGCTATTTCCACCAGACTGATGAAGAATAAAAAATGGGAACAAGGTTTAAATGGGAAGGAGAGTCTCAAAGAGACATCCAAATTTGCATATGGATTTATTCTCAGATCGAGAAGAAGTTGTACTTCTCTGGATCATTTTTAATATGCCGTGGTTTAATCCTAGTGGATAGTTGAGCTCCACAGCAGCTTGATCTCCCTCTTCCAGTTGGACGGGGGAAAGAATCAGAAGGGTAAAACTGAGCAAACTTGTGGGTGGCAGTAAAGACAATTAAACCAGGGAAAGCAAAAACTTTGAATATCTCCCACTTCCTTCTTCCTGGAGCTTCCATTGCTGAGCATGGTGCCATATGGCCTGGAATATCCCTATGGTCAGTCAGGGTCGGCTGTTCCAGCTATGTCCCCTCCCAACTCCTTACATACTCCCAGCCCCTTTGCTGGTGCTGTGCAGTGAGGAGCACAAGAGGCTTTGGCTTTGTGTGAGCACTGCTCAGCAGCAACAAACCCTGTTGTTATCAACACTGTTTCCAGCACAAATGCAAAGCACAACCTCATACAAACTACTATGAAGAAATTTAATTTCTATACCATCCAAAACCAGTACAAGTATGCAGATGTTGAATTTTTTTTTTTACCAGAAGTAGCTAAACTCTTAATAGACTGTAATAGCCTATGTTTATTTACCTCTGATTTGAGTTTTTATTTTTCTTTAATAAATGAAATTAGAATCTCATTTAATTTTTAAATGGATAACCTAACATATTGAAAGAACCTTTTGTGCATTACAATAGTTACCATCTCAGTGTAATTTCCTAAACATGGAATCTAAGTGTTTTTCAAGCTGGAATCAATAATGGTTTAAAAAGAAAATCCTTTCCCTCTCAGCAGAAGGGATTGTAATTTTCCCTGAAGAGCTCTTTCAGTCAACTCTTTCAAAGATGAGCTCCGCTGGTTAGAGCATGGTGCTTATTACATTCAGGCTGTGTGTGCAATTCCCTGTATGGGCATTCACTGAAGAGCTGGACTCGATGATCCTTGTGGGTCCCTTCCAACTCAGAACATTCTGTGATTCTGCGAAAACACAAAGTAAGTGTCTTACTACCACCTTTAGTAGTTGTGTGGATTTCATCTTACCTTACTTGGAGCTGTGTTGGGAGTCAAGGGGAGAGTCAGTGTTCAGAGTGACTGGTTTTCGATTTCTGGTTAGAATATCAATATTAGAGACTTTGTCAACCAGCCACTGATGTGGATGCAGAAGATAGTTTGCCTTTAATGTTTTGAATGTAAAGTGTGGCAGAAAGCTGATTTGACTCAATAAGCAGTGGCTGACATGAAAGCTGGGGTCTTCCTCCCAGAGGACCACTGTGACTTCTGCTGTGCTTTTCAGATGGCTGAAGGCTGTCTTGGCCAAATTTCCTGCTTCTGTAAAAAGCACAAGTGTCACTGAAATCGATGGAATAGCTTAATCAAATTGATGGAATTTCACATTAGTAAGCAGGTTCCCTCCTACACAGTATCTTCCTTCTTCTGGTTGCTGGGAATAGTCATTCTCCCTGTTCAATTCAAAAAGGTAAAGGAACATAGCCTAGCTGACTGAGCTGGTTATTGTGTTGTCAGTGGAAAAGGGGAAAGGTCTTACATGGAGTGTATACTTTTCAGGGAGTTGTCAGCCACTGAAAGTAATGTGATGGCCATTAAATGCTGGATTTTGCAAATCTTTTGGGGTAAATGAATTCTTGTTTAAGTCAATGGATTGTGAGCAACAATAATGAAATTGTTTTATGTACAGGCTTTCCTATCTAAAATCATCTGGCATCTACTGAAGCTGTCATATACTAAATGCTATACAGTATTATGCACAACAAAAACACTAAAAAGTAATATCAGTAACATTTAAGTTTGGAAGACAGTAATGGAGAACTGAATCCTTAAATACAGAAATTAAGGGAACTGCTAGCAGGTGGGACAGATATTTGGGTGTGAGATTGCTTTTCTTTCTGTGTTGGAAGTAGGCAGAATCAGTATATGTTGAAATCTGGAGGCTGAACAGTCAAGGAAGTGAATGAGAATTTTTCTGGGGGTGGCAGTGATGCAGTGGCATTCAGAGGAAATGTTACCATGGTATTCACAGACTGATGTGAACATATAGGAGATAGAGAAGAAGAAAAGCTCTGAAACCAGTGCTAGGATATGGACAGAAAAAGCAGGAGGATGCTGAAATCTCTCATTATCTAAAAGTGGCATTCTGCCTTTGTATGTTAGCAGTTTTCTTTTGCTTCATGGCAGCTTTTCTGTAACCCAGTCTTTGAAATGACACTCAACCATTTGCGATTCATTTTAGTCATGTCTTCTATAAAAATTGATGCTCAAAATTATGTCCTTTTAATGTGAACTGCAACAGCCAACCTTTAGTCATTACTATGAACTATTTTGTTAATTTCTCTAGGTCAAGAGACTCAGGTGGTGTATTGCATCAAGATTTGGTTGTATGTCCACCCCCATGCAGTTCTAGATGACAACGATGCAGTAGAATTCTGCATCTTGTAGGATGATAATGATCCTGTGAGATACATCATCAGGATGTTGTAGGATACAACAACAGGAGTGCTGCAACTGGGATGGGCAAAGAGGTCATGACATAGCAGTTTGCATAGGAGGATGTGCGGAATGAGACGTTCTGCTGGCCAAGTGGGGACACTTGACGTTGATAATGCAGCAACTGGACACCATTCTGTGACCATTTGCACTGGCCAAGACCATTTATCCCACCTGTCTCTCCATGCAGAATGATGGACCTTCCTCTGAGGGCAAAGGCTACGGCTCCATCTGAGGGTCTGGACCATCCACCCCAGTGGTGGCCGATGCCTCTGCCTGGAGGAGAGGAGCTGCTGAAGAGACAGGATGCAACAGAAGCCTTGACTGCAGGAAGTGCCTGGGCCTTTCTCCTGTGGCACAACAGGCAGCAGACATGCTCCGGTGGAGGAGCCACTCCTGAACCATTGAAAAGGTCAGGAGTCATCTGAGAGTATTAAGAAGGATTACAGAGCACTGGCAGTGGTGGGAAAGGTCTCTAAAGCACAACATAAAGCTCAATATGCCTTACCAATATGTGCTCACAGCCCATAAAGCCAGCTATACCCTGGGCTACATCAGAAGTATGACCAGCAGGTTGAGGGAGGTGATTCTCCTCCTCTGCTCTACTCTCACAAGACCCCACCTGGAGTACAGTGTTCCACCCCATGGCCACAACATAAGAAAGATGTTGACCTGTTGGAGCAAGTCTTGAGGAGGCCATAAAGATGATCAGATGGCTGGACTAGCTCTTCTGTGAAGACAGGCGGAGAAAGTTGGGTTTGCTCAGCCTGGAGAAGAGACTCCAGGGAGATCTCAGAGCACCTTCCATTATCTAGAGGTGCTACACCAGAGGTAGAGAGGGACTTTTCACAAGACTCTATAGTGATAGGACAAAGAATAATGGATTTAAATTGAAAGAAAGTAAGTTTAGATTATATATAAGAAAGAAATTTTTGCTGTGAGTGTGGTGAGGAAAAACTGTGGATGCCCCGTCCCTGGAAATGTTCAAGGCCAGGCTGGATGGGATTTGAGCAACCTAGTCTAGTGGAAGGTCCTGTCCATGGTGGGGGATTTTAACTACATGATCTTTAAGGTCCCTTCCCAAACATTCTATTCTACTATTCTTTTTCCAGTGAGATACACACCTGAAACCTCCTGTTCTATAGTAGCTGTAGGGGAAAATGTGCTACATGCCTTGGTTGAATTTGTCTCCTGTTAATTACTTACAACATCCCATGACAAGTACTGTATCTTAATTGCATATTGGTACCTGTTTATACAGCACCTGATGCAAAGGGTTGTGTTCTGTTGTTGGGAGCTGTAGTTGCTGCAGGCATAAAAATAACCAGCACTATTGGTTATAATAATCATATTAATGTTTCTGGAGTTCTTGGAGAAGAGTAGGGAATATATTTTTCATCCCATCTGATATTCCCATCTTAATTAAAACATTTATTAATGTCTAGGTTTGGGTGCTAGCTTTTAATGAGCACACTGTAACTAAAAATCCCTCATAAATATGTAAAGCACGTTGGGTTACTCCAAGTGTGTCTAGAACTATAAAAATCATATTTTCTTAATGGCAGTACTAAAATATAATGTGCTCATAAATCTGTTTATATGAAAAATATGCAGAAACTAATAAACCATCTAAAGCATTATGATTTCTGAAATTTAGGCCTGTCACCTATGAAGGCATCAATTCCATGAAACTGTGATATGATGTCTGTGTTATCACAAACTACAGGTGTATGATCCATTCTAATAAAATTATTGAAAATACATTAAAAATAAGAGTAAAATACCCTGAAAAAATATGCCAACATGTGTATTTCCCATATATCAAACTTTTATATTTAACTGTGAAGGTATATTTTGCCATAGTTGTAACTAGGTCACTTTTTTTTTCTTCAGAATTCATAAAATTTGCATTTCAGGTAGTGTCAGTAAAATATTTATTCCTATCTGGAGGTTGTAATCAAGAGAAATCATTCCTGAGGGTGTAAAAACATTTCAGATTTCATATTTATTAAACTGATGCATCCTCACATATCTAGTTTTGATTAGCAACTTTACACAAGGATGGAGAATATGAATTTTTCTAGTATCTTTAGTGACTATAATGAACTTTGATAAAATCTGTCCTACAGTGCCATTGTTATATATAATTCATCTGATAATCCTTTATCTGGCAGTGAAAAAGAAAAATCCTTTAAAAGGTTGTATAAGCATTTCAACAACTTTGTAGCCTAAACATGTATAAAACTACTCAATTACATACAGTATTTAACTGATATATGAATTATAAGCTCTTTCCTCAAGACTGAGAAAAGCATGAATTTAGCTGATAAATGCTATAGTCCCTTAGGGATTCATGCATTCTGTTTACAGGAGTTTCTTGGTAGCCTCCAAGAGTTGTATTTCAAGGCTGGACTATATATGAAAAAGAGGCAAAAGTGATTGCATGTTGAGATAAAATATTTCAGTGATGATCTCTAGAAGAGTGATGTTATTTTGTATAGTTACAGCTATACAAGATATTTTTCCCGCTGCTAATGACTTAGATGAATTAGGAAATCCCCTCTCATTACACAAACAAGCAAATAATCCCCAACCTCCCATCCAATAACCCCAACAAACCCAATAAACCCCCAAACCTTAACTTAAAACCCTGAAGAGGTCACTGGGCAAAGAAGATGTCTGTGCCTTAAATGGCATAAAAATAGTAATAGTGGGTTAAATTTGGTCTTACATGCTGGAACAGCCTTGGGAAGGGTTTGCTGTAATGGAAGTGTCCTCTACTGGTCATTTGGCTTGGGTGGGAGCTTCTTGGAAGGTGAAAAACATTCATTAGGAAGAAAAAGCAGCTTGTGCATAAATTAAACCAATTTTCTGCTCTTGCCTTGGGACTACTGGAATCTCTAGGCACCTAATGGCCTTTTCCTTCCTGGACCACAATTTTGCATACATATATGTATATATGTAGAATTACAATGAAAAAGATCAGGCAATTTAATTAGTTAATGTTTATAAATCTCTTTCAAGTTGAAAAGAGCTCTGTAAGTGCCATGCATTATTAATTGATAATAATATTTGTTCAGAAATTGAAGTTGAAATTGGTGACATCATTAGTGTGCATAAATGAGCCTTTTTCTTAGTTTAATATATTTGTTAATTGGCTTTGCAAAGTTTTTGCTGTTTTGGTCTGCAAGTTCTTTAAAAGATTCAACTTTGACAGCTGGCAATGAGTAAATGAATATGTTATTAATGTAGCGTAGGCAGTCAGAAGATACTAGGTATGAACACCGTCATGGTTCTGGTTTAACTTAGGGGAACTCCATAAGATTTCCAATATGTCAATGTGCAAAGAAAATTATAGAAATTTAGGTGGAACAGCAGCATGTCTCAGGAACTTGGAAGGGAAAGGGAGTGGAATAGAAAATCCACTCCTCAAAGTGATTAAAAGATGTCTCCATTGTTTCCAGAGCTAAATGGAGGAACTTATAAAGATGAACACAAACTTCATCTGAAAGAGTTCAGAATTCTTCCTATGAAGGACTTTAATCTGGCATAAATATATGTTGCCTTGAATAATGAGCTTTGTGATTGCATCTTTTTTTTCTCATCCATCTTATCATAGAGTTTATGCGTTGTAGTTTCTCCTGTGTGGTGTATTAGGGTTTGAGCTGTGTCCCAAATTCCTCTGCTGACTTCCATTTTATACCCTCCTGTTCCACCTCCTTGGCACAGATTTTGAAAATTGCCAGGACTTCACAAATGCCAAGTGGTATGTGACACATTTACTAGCTCCATCTGGAGTATATATTTTCTTTTTCTTACATTTATACATTTAAATTGGTGCATATGAATGTGTTCCATGGATTCACATCCATTTCTGGAATTGCAATATATAACGGTTGTGCACACATTATTGCCCTTGGATATTTTCAGGACATCAGTTGTTAACGGGCAGCCTGGTAATTTGGCAGCAACATAACACAGGAATTTATCTTTTCATTTGAAAACATGTAGTAATTTTCAAGAGGAAATGTAGCTATTCCTATCAACCACTGCTCACTAGTAGACCTAGTTAATGCAAATATATAGACTGATTGGGTGGAACTGGAAGCATGATTAATTTTTTGCTGTTTGATGTTACCAGTTTTGTTGACCTTTCAAGGGCTGTATGATCCATAAATGAGTTTATTGCTAGAAAATAACCACTTGTCACCAAAGTGCAGTGATGAAACAATGATAGGTGGAGAGGTGAGTGTCTCCCTCTTGAGAAGAAAGTAGATGCCATTGTGCAGTATCTGCTTTGACATGTAAGTATTTGACATATGTGCTCACATACTGGCACAAGTTCAGGTTGAATGGGGCTCTGAACCAGTGAGTTGAAGATGTCCCTGTTTATTGCAGGGACAAAGTGGCCTTTAAAGATCCCTCCAAAGCAAACTACTCTGGAGTGATTGCATCGATGAACAAAGGAAGGGTAGTAATTTATCTTTGACATGGTCCCCCACAACACCTTTCTCTTAAACTGGAGAAAGATAGATTTGATGAGTAGACTGTTTGATAAGAAAGTGGTTGGGTGGTCACATCCAGAGGGTAGTGATCAATGGGTCAGTGTCCTGATGGACGTCAGTGATAATGTCCCTCAGAGGTCCATACTGAGACCAGTATTTAATGTTACTAATGTTGTTTAATGTTTTATTCATTAATGACATAGATGGAAAAATTGAGTGCACCCTCAGCAAATTTGCAGATGACACCAATCTGAGTGATGCTGTTGACATGCCTGAAAGATAGGATGCCTTCTACAAGGACCTGGATAAGCTTGAGAAGTAGGCCCATGGGAATCTCATGAATTTCAAACAAGTGCAAGGTTCTTCACCTGGGTTGGGGCAACCCCTGGTATCAATCCATGGGATGAACAGACAGAGCAGGAAAGGAAAAGCATGAGGAAAGGCTAAGAGAGTTGGGTTTGTTCAGCCTGGGAAAAAAAAAAAAAAAATAAATTTGCAGCCTCCCAATAGCTGAAGGAAGCCTAGAGGAAAGCTGGCAGAGGGAATTTTCACAAGAGCATGTAGCAATGTGGCAAGGGGCAATGGCTTCAAATTGAAAGCAGGTAAATTTAGATTAGATATTAAGAAAAAAAAAGAAATCTTTACTGTGAGCATGGTGAGTAGAAGGTATACCAGTAAAAGGTATCCCTGTTCCTGGAAGGGGGTTTGGAACTAGGTGATCTTTAACTAGGATCCCTTCCAACCCAAGCCATTCTGGGATTCTATGATTCGATGACATGCAGTAGCTGAGAGAGCTCACTGCAGCCTGGGATACAAGGGAGCCTGAATTTTAACACTCTGTCAGCCTCTAAGACATCACTGTTTGATGTCCCAAGTCATGAGGGACATGATCAAAGATGTCTTCTATTCTCTCCTGGAGGACCCAGGACTCTTTTCTTGTTTTTAAAACTTGTTGGTTTTTTTCCTAATATGTATACATAACACTCAAATGTCAAAGGATCTGATTTTTCTCCTATGTGTATTAGCATAGATTAATTTATGAATATTTTAAGTGAAAGAATTGTGTTCCCACCCATGGGTATGTGTTGCTTATGCTTAGGATAACTTAGTGATGTATTTTCAGGATAAAGATTTTAGTTTTGCTATATGAGGTTTGGTTTTGTTCTTGCTGCTCTTCTGTCCCAGGATTTAAACGTAGATGACTGAGAAGACATTTCTGGACTTGAGACTAGGCTTAAACTATGAACTTAATGGAGTTACTTATTATGGATTCTGTTTAAAATAATTCCTCTATAGCTGAAGTAAGATACTTTTGAAAGGGAAGGTGAAAATGCAAATGCCTGGTCTAGAAGTTTTAAAACATATTACAAATATTGTAAGTGAAAATGAGTGTAATTTATAAAATGGTGAACATCAGGACAGCAGGGCAAAAGGAGGCCCCTTTGAACTAAGGATGAGAACAAGAGAAATTACTGCCATTCCCAGCCTCCCATTCTGCTTCCTATGCAAACTCAATAGATATAGTTCATTACCACAGGTAGTTTAATCCACATTTAATTGCCTTATTCACCTCTAATTGCTTCCTGTCCCATCTTCTCTGCTCCTGTTCTCATTGAATATGTTTGGTATTTTTCCTCTTCTAGACTTACTCCTACCTTCTCTCCTGTGCTGTCTCACCCACCTTTCTTTAGAGATAAAAGGTTTTTTGAATTAATATAGTTTAGCAAGCAGGAAAAGGAGTTAAAATGTGTAGATGATAATGACACATTTTTATTCAATGTTTTATTGTATATTTGTAAGAGCTGAAGTATTGTGGAAGGTCTGCGTTGCCTATGAATATTCACTGGGAAAATAACCCCATAGATTCTGCCCATTTGCTTTCCACTTTCATGTTTGTTTTCCAGCATGTTTGCTAGCAGGAATACCCAAGAAATCTAGCAGGTTTTCAAAGGTTGTTAGGTTCCTCAGTAGGAAACAGATCCTAGGAGTTAGGCCTACCCTGCCTATAAACAGAAACTGATATTCAGTCAGAATTTGCCACTGTAGCTGAAAGGTGAAACTGTAAAGATTCACAATAAACTGCTGCTGACTCTTCACAGGTTAAACAAATTTGAGCAGAGAATAATCATTGTGTAACTGGCATAGAACAAATAATTTGTAGAAGCATGTAAACAACACTTGCCTAGTTTCTATAAGAAATAATTATTCAAAGAAGTTATTTGCTACCAAATTGGTGCTTATGCATTACAGATATGAATTCACTACTGTTCTTTTGGTAAGAAACTCATGAAGACCTGACACTGCTTGAAGAGGTTATGTGTGCAATTGTAATCCTTGGGAGAGTTTTAGAAGGACTTGAGATTGGTGAGAGGTTAAAATCTAGTGTTCTTATCACTGATCTCATTCCATCCACCATGTCACCCCAAGGAGCTGAGATTAATAATGATGTTACAGTAATTGTCACATATGGCCTATTCTGTGCTTTACTTCTGCCTCATTACAAAAATGATGGGAAAAACCCCTAGTTCTAGCAATGGTATTCTTTTGAGGACTAAATGGTGCCTAATCATTTTACAGGTATATTAATATTTATGGGATTTGTGCACATGTGCACTGTAGCCTACTTACAGGTCTATTTAAACACTTGATTACACAGCAGAAACAGTTTGTCCAGTCTAATGCCCTTTCTGTGCTGCATGTTGCCTTGGCTGGTTGGAGACCCCCAGGGAGAATGTCATTTCAGGGGAGGGGGAAGCTCAACCAATACTGAATTTACTTATTACCACATTTCTGCCTCTGGTATGGGACATGTTAGGGCCGAAATGAGCTGCAGAGATCAGAGCTGTTCTGTTTCAGTTTCTGAGGGAATCTTTTCTGACAGCATGCTGGACAGCAGGGAGGCAGAGTTCTGCATGTAGATTGCAGTCAAGGATATGTTTGCTGTAGGCTGATTTATCATCTTGGGAAAAAGAAGTTAACCTGTGGGCAGCACCATCCTGTTTTAACTAATTCCAGTATTTCATCTAGCTTAGAGCTGGAGCAGAGACCAATGCACTACTCTGCAGGCTGCAATATCAATGTATGCTGGAGTGTGAAGTTTGAGGATCATTTAGGCAGAAGCATAATTCACTTTCTAATATTTCTGTGAAATCAGGCTGCTGGGTCACAGCAAATGTGAAAGGATGTGTGAGACTGGGATTAAGGCTGGACACTTCAGATGAGAAACTAGGGCTGCTGTTGTTTGTCTGCTCTGGGTCCTGAACCTGAGTATAATGAGGTGGCTGTGAACCTGCTCTCCAGACCTGTGAGCCTCTGCCACATGAAGGAGTGGGGCAGCTGGGTCCCATGGAGCAAGATGGGTGCAGAAGTGCTGCTTTTCTGGGAGCTGGTTGCTGTGGACCATGTTTGCTCCTCTCCAGACTAACAAGTGGTGAAGGGGTTTAATGTGGCATGCTGCATGGCGGGTGTCTCACTGTGTTCTCTCTGGGCTTGTGGGAAGAGAATGGCAGTCCCATCAAACTGAAGTGAAAACAAGTCGTTAGTTTCCCTTGCCTCAGGGAATAAATACATAGCCAAAAGAAGGGAGAAGAATGAGTAGAGGAAGGTATGTTAAGGGTTGAGGAAAAACCAACCCACTGTGATGTTTATATCACTGCAGTGATTTGGACATAGAACCACAGAAACTGATTTCTTTATTTCTTCACGGTCTGAGGCAAGATTTGACTTGCAGTTTTATTGCGGATAAATTCACCATGTGGATTTCCTTTCCCAGGAAATTTTAGAACCGCAGTAATCTTGCAGCAGACTGGTGGATATTGCTTCCAAAAAGTGTGTTATATTGGACACCTGGGGCAAACCTGTTCTTTTTATTGCTCATGAACCCAAAACATAATTAGTACATATTTAGCTTAACCCGTGAGAGAGGTCAGTTCATTCTGTACACTGATCTGGTGCTTAAATCAAAGCTACAATCATTGGAATTACTATTATATTAGCTTTTGAAATTGAAGTGATCACTTTAAATCTTCCTATTACCATTTTCTGCCTCTTTCTAGCACAATGATTTGCTTTTTGTATTTTATTTATTTAAATTTCTTACGTATTAATTAATTAATACAACATTTATTGGAGCTATACCTGGAAGCTGCTGCTAGGTATATGGCTTTTTTTCCATGAATGATGCAGCCTGGCTACTGGGAACTTTCAGAGAAAGTTTATGGCAAAAGCCATCCGGGATAAAGTTTATTTTGCATTGCAAGGTGGAGCCATTGTAGCTGCCTGTTCCTTTGCCTCACAGAGAACTGGTAGTTACACTGAACAGCATCCCAAGGGTGCTTGACAGAGGGGTTACAGTGCCTGGAATGGCACTGTGCCTTGGCCTCTTTTTTTTTTTTTTGAGTGCAGCCTTTTAAATCCTAACATGTTGAGACCATTGGCTATCTTATCATGGTAGCCAGTATGTTCTTGTAATATCCAGGCCAGTTCTGCCTAGAAGCATAGATAAATTCAGCAAGTTGCAAAGATGGTGCAAAGGCAATTTTTCATTTCCTCCCACATTTCACTGGGCAGAATCTCAGAAAACTGGAGGTTTTTCAAGTTGCTTGAAAACAGTGAAGTTCTCTGAGGGGCTCATTGACACCATGCACTTAGAGAAAACTGGAGTTCTTAGCACATGTAATATCACTATTAACTAGCTCTCAGGCAATCCTGTT
Source organism: Zosterops lateralis (assembly GCF_965231275.1). Taxonomy (NCBI): domain Eukaryota; kingdom Metazoa; phylum Chordata; class Aves; order Passeriformes; family Zosteropidae; genus Zosterops; species Zosterops lateralis. The sequence continues at coordinate 83,846,758 of NC_139763.1, read as the reverse complement.
GAGTACTTTGGAATCAGAATTGAACGTTTAAAGTTTGGGGGTAGTTCTCTGTGCCCCAATGAAATTCTTTAATGCCTTGCACTTATTCTGGTTGTGTTAAGCACTCTAAGATACTCTGAGTGATCATATTGCACATCTACTGTAGTTTTCAAATGTTTACTGCAAGCAATACCAAAGAGATTGCATTGCAGAAATCTGGTCTGAAATCTAGTGAAACGTTTTTAGCTGGCATGAGCCTGAGTAATACTGTTAAATGGCATTGAAAAACTGCTCTGCATATATTAATTCCAGACAATGTGCAGACATTATCTTAAAAAACTCCCAGTTCCAGAAAAGAAGATTACACGAAAGATTATTTAGCACCAAGATGAACAATGGTGCTTTTCCTGCTTTTGTCATGCAAAAAAAAGATGGACAAAGTACAAAGTCAACCAACATTGGAAAGATGTGTTCATGTCCTGAATTAGCATAGGCCCAGGTGGATGGTAGCATCTACATAATGACCAGATCCCAGGCATTTTGTGGGATGCCTGGGATGTTGTTTTTATGAAGGGATTTGAGTGTTTTTGGCTTCCAGGAGATAAGAGATGCCTACAGCTGTTGGAAAAAAACTAGTTTGAATTCTCTTTTTGAAGGTTACGTTTTTCACCTAGCAGCTATTGGGTTTCCGAACTGATGCGGTGGCTGTTTCAGCCTTTTCTGGTTTACAGAGAGACTTCATTGTTGGGGCTTTTGAAGAGAAAACGATAGGCTTAAAGTTCTCCCAAATAGCTCTCCTTGCATATGATTGATGGTTATGGTCTCTGGTTAATGCTTAGGGTTTAATTTAGTGTTTAACATTCTTCTAGTCAGCCTGGTGCAGGAGTGCCCATGGCTGTCCACTCTTTTGTTAGGCAGCTGCTGACCTCTGCCCTCTCATAGTTCATCACAGGGTTGGCTATCAGGCTTTACCATACACAGATTCATTTCTTTTCTGGTCTTTCTACTTTCTTTATCTAAGATTAATTTCTTTTTCTAGTCTTTCCACTTGCTTTGTCTATAAATCTTGGCTATTTCTTCTCAAGGTTAGGCTATTTTGGGCTCTGGACTGAATATTGAGAGGTGACTGAGCTCTTGCATTACTGATGGAAGGAAGTTCCTTCATTCCTGCGTCCATTTTTGTAGCTATCTGGGAGGAAAGCAAGAGAATTGATCACATATTCAGGGAGCATGTGTAGAGATGGGATGCAGTTTTGATTAACCTTCCCTGCATGCATGAAGAGCCTTTTTCTTTCAGATTCATACACCAAACAGATGGTTTTATGTGACAAGTTTGTTGGTTTAGTTTCTATAGAATGGTTTTAATTTATTGAAATTTTGTTTAATTAACTGAAAACATTTTTTGGATTGCAGATTTTGTACCGAATGATACAGTTGTGTATGACTTGTATCATACCAGTAAATACTTCCTATCATAGTTCCCTCAGTTGCATTCAACCTAATTCCAGTGCTTAACTTGGGTTAAATTTTTTGGCATCTGCTTGAGAGGAGAGATAAGTTCTGCCTACCATAACTAAATTTATTTTGCTTTGTGAGTAATGGGGAACCATTATAAAAAGTCTGTCCACTCTGCATCCTGCCATACAGCCCTTCTCTGAAAATGATGGTGAGTCATCCAAGCGGTCCCAAGTGAATGATCTGAACACAGGGATCTCAGGTGAAAAATGGCAGCATTTCTGCATTACTGCTGCACCAGTACTGCGATGCTAAGAGTAGTGTTCACTTCATATAGATTTTATGTTTCTTAGAGATAATTAGACAGAGGTCAAAGAAGGATTTAGTTAGGGTCTAAGTGACTGTATCCCTATAGATGAACTTCAAGATGGTTTTAGATTTGACAAAATCACCAATTTATTAGATACATGCTTTGAGTATATGTTAAAGATAATGATGAAGTCTAGAATAAATTCGGGGAAATAATTTAATTTAGGCATCCAAAGGCTTTCACACTTTAGGAGAACCTGCAGAACTGTTAGACTGGGTGATTCAGAGGCTCTAGATTTTCGGTGACAGGTGATATCCCAAATTAGTTGGGATTATGTAGACTTGATTAAACATTGCTTTTATTGTGGGATTCAACGTTGCTTTTGCTGTGGTTGTTTTCATAGCATCTGATAATCCTCTAGTGTTAAAAAACTGAGTCATGCTCATGAGCTAATCTTCATATATATGACACAGAGATCTTGTAGGTTAAACATCTTGCTCTTTATCACACTGGTGTGTGCCCATGGCAAAGCAGGGAGTTGTAACCAAGTCTTTAGAGCCACAAGCTGTTGCCTAAACCCGTCACTTTCTGATCTGCAAAGGGCAGTAAGCAGCTGCCCTTAGCTGTACTAAGATTTTTTTATTTCCAGCTCCTCTTTTTCTTAGAATTAAAGTGTATTTCTTTACCAGTTTATTTCTGTGTCCTATTTCTACAGCTGGACCTTCTGACATGTTACCTACATATCTCTGAATTATGTACCAGGCATAAAACTGTCAGAGGCTTCTTCAGAAAATTTGGCTGGAGGGCATAAACTCCCTTCCTCTCTCACGCCTTTCACTGGTTTTCTGTGGGGATTGTAGAATAGCTGAAAATAATGTCGTGAAATGCTATATGTAAGATAATATAGTAAAACAAGAAAGAGTTTGGCAGTGAAAGATTCTTCTTATAGGCAAGCTGAAGACTTTGGAGGCTTTCCTGGGTACTGCATAGCTACCTTTAGTGACTATGGCTCAGTGGAATATAAAACCACATGCCAGAAAAGCATTAGCACAATAATTTGCTGGTTATTTGAACAGGAACACAAGTATGTTGATGATGTAATCTATCAGGAAGTCCAAAAAAAATTCATAAATGGCATCTCGTTGATTTTGGTATTTTGCTAAGCATATAGCAGTGCTGGGAGCTTGAATTTCCTAGAAATATGGGGTGCCAACCCAGAGATGTCTTCAATATGTTCTGAGAGCGTTGTGAAAAATACCAAGTTCCATTCTTGAAATCAAGCTTGCTGCTTGTGATAGAGGAAGGTAAAAATATATGCATTCACATAGGGCAAAATACTTTGGGAAATGCTCTAGGTGCTAGAACACAAAGCTGCACACTGTGGGTGGTAGAGCTCAAAGATTCAGTGAGCGTGGAGGTGTGTTTGATCAGATTAAGGAAATCAAATATTCCAAATCAGTCTCTGAAAATTACTTGAACATGTTAACCTCTCTTACTTATACTTGTCATTCAAAGCTTTGCAGACCAAAGTGTGTCCTTTACTGAAAGGTAATATGCAGTTAGTTGCAAAGCAACAAAAACTGGGAGTTGTAATAAAAGCACTGACATTTTGGGAGTTATTACTGGGAATGATACTATAAATACCAGTTTTCAGAGGAAAAGACGGAGGGGCAGGCCTATTTACCCTACCCGAAAAGAGAGATCCTGAGAGCCCTGGCTTTCAGTCTGGGCTCTGACTGCTACCAGTTTGCCTTCTACTGTAGAACAATAACATTCTAATTTACACTATTTGCTATGAAGTAATGTAATGGTGAATAAATAGATCTTTCTTGTAGCAGCAGAAGCCAGGAAATGGAAAGGAAATGGTGATCTCTTTTGGTCTCTCATATTTCCCAGTTCTATTTAAGCAAAAAAGGTTTTATCTGTTCAAGATGTGTAGAGCAATATGTAGGCAGAAGCTGCTTTATGCATGAAATTCTATTTTCATTCTGATTTTGCCAATTAGCATTGAGTTTTGTGTTAATTACCTAAAATTTTTTCAGAGATGATGGTAGATATAGGAGATCTATGATAATAGGAACATGTTGCCATAGACACAACTGTTCAATATGACATTGGGACAGTGCTGCGTGAAGAAACCCACTGAAGTTGTATTTCACAATGCCCTGAAATTATGCAGTTGTGAAAAATTAATTATACTCCTTTCACTGAAATACCATGATGTTGATTCTAAAATATTCAACAAGCTATTTCAGTGCAGAGGGCTGTCAAATGACAGAGAAAGCCAATGCATCCAAAGTACTGAGATATGTTTAAAAGGTGGCCAACATTTTTGAGCATTGCACAGCTTCATTATGGGTTTTAACAACTACACTTGTAGCCTGGGAATTTCTACATCTCTTTCAAAACCCCATCTCATTAATTGGCATGAAAGGCCACTATTTATAGAAAATATAGGGAAGAAACAGAGAACAATGCAAAGCAGAAGTATAAAATGACAGTTTTCTTTTACAGGCAGTAAGAACTGTCAAGTTGAGAGTGTTTGAAGATTGTTCCAGTCTTGTGCTTTTTTTTGTGTGTGCGAATTAGAAGATACGCCTGCCTGTGGTCCAGAAGAACTTGGCTATTATCTAGCCTGACTTCCTGGCCAGGAATTCACTGAAATCAGCAGACAGCAATTGTCTACCCATTTAGCATACTTTGTGGTTTGGTTTGTTTTTCCAGAGCATCATATCCAGCAGCTGCAGCCATTAATTAGCAGTTTTCTGATGAGTATTTAAAGAAATATATTCTTGTTCCAGAGGTTAACTTATGCATATACACACACTCTATGTCAACCATTATTTAATTCTCGTTTACCTTACTGCATCATAGGTTTTGTGAAGGACCATGCATCATCAAAGGTGGGGAGATGAGCTACATTCCTGTGCTGGTTTGGTGGATGATGGGAAAAAAGCCCTTCCTATGGTGTATGTTTATTTTATTGACTTCACTTTTCTTTTTCTTCAGACTTTAAAAAAAAAACAAAACAAACCACCAGCTGTATTTCATCTCTCCAGCTCACAAAAGACTAACCCAGTTGCATTCTCCTGTTTTGTAGCCATGAGTCACCTCTCACAACAGATTCTCCTATCCTCCTTCCTTGGAAAATCTTATTAAAGTCCAGTTTGACTTGTCTTACTGAGTCAGTAACAACTCTTAATAGCTTTCCTTTGGTTCTGATGGACAAGAACAAGCTAAAAAGTCTCTTGCTCACCTGCCTTTCCACTGAAGACCCACAAAATATTTCTGTCATCTGTATCACCCTGACTTCCCCAGCAATTCTGCACACTTTATAGAGCTTCCATAATTTTTGCAGTGTTTATAGGAGTTTATAAACTCCATGTAGGACTTTCCCAAATCAGGAAACCACATTTGTACTGAAGTTACCCAATAACTGCAAATGTATAAGAAGTTGTTCAGGTGACAGTATTCTTGTGTTCAGAATACTTATTGACAATTGCATGATGCTCTTACACTCTATTCAATGTTCCAGTCATTGTGACTGAACAAACACTTCTTAAAGCATATTTCAATATGTGAACTCCAATTTGAGTATAGTGATGAAAAGGGGATAGAAAAAGATACTTTCAGACTTTATTACTGTGCTTTTGTAGAACTGCTATAGTAGAACTGGTAAACTGCCAGAGGAATAGCAGGGAACATCAACTCTTTATAACTGAGGTTTACACAGAAACTCAGTATTGTGGCATGTGCATTAATGTTTATTTTATTATTTAAAGAACATCAGTGAAATTCCTTGAAGTGAATATGAAAGTTAGTTTTAGTGTTGGCTTTAGATGATGCAGATTTTTATTCAGCATATATCATGCTTTAGTCTGATTTTATTTATTCCTTTGGCCAGACTCTCGTATTTTATAGGACTGTAGATATTTATGACCCTATTGAAATGAAAAAAGTTACTTGTATTATGATTGACAGTAGACTCTGGCTTTGTTTTCCTAAGAGATTTGATGATATTTTTAGTTAATGTGTGAAATGGGGCATGCTTCTTTGAGTCAAGAGGGCTGCAATTTGTAAAAATATTTAAATAAAGTGTTAAGAGAAAAGAAAATGCTCTCTTGGATAAATATTGTTCTGCTCAATTGGTATGCTGCTGTAGCATGCATGTCTCATTCAGTCTTGTCCTCCATGCAAAAGAGATACTGGCCCTGTGTATTACACTGAGACTGATTTTGCATATAGAAGTATTAGCAAAATGTTTATAGATAGCCCCATTGCCAGAAAGAATGGCAGAGATTTTTAGCTTTTATATATAGTTACATAGGAAGCAGTGCTAAAGTCAGCTTCCTTGTGAAATATCATCAGATTATAGCAGTAATTTACATTTTACAAGATATTTCACTGAAGATGTTCTCTGAACTTATCTGATCTCCACTGCATGTGACTCAAGGGAGTATTGAAGTGAGAAGAGGACATGCTTGGAAGAAATATGCAAAGCATGGTATTTTAAAAGAAAACTTCTAACTACTTGGAAATAATAGAACTCCTTAAATAATATTGGTTAAAAAGAGTTCTTTAACTGCTGTGAAATAATAGAGGTACTTAGATATTAGCAGTGTAAAAAGTTTCCATTCAGATGTAAATTTGTTGAAAATATTTTGTGTCTCTTAAGGACATTTGTGCCAAATTCTCCACAATGGGAGTGACTAAAAAAGCATCATTTCCAAAAAGAAATAACCGTGCTTTGACCACAACATCTGAAAGACTCCCTTGGACCTAGAACAGCAAAACATGATGATACTTGTTCAGTCAGTACAAGTGGAGCATCCCTACACCATCAAAAATAAAAACAACCCACAAAACTTCTTTATCATGATGCCATTAATTACAGCCTCTATAAGAGATGGGGTCTAACCGCTAAGATCTGTCTTCTCAACACCAGTTTTCAGGAGCACGATGTGAAATTCTCAGTTCCCTCTACAGCTTTCTTATAGGCCCCATTTATATACTGAAAGGCTTCAGTGAGGTCTCCCTAGAACTATTTCTTCTCCAGGCTGAACAACCCCAACTCTCTCAGCCAGTCTTCATAGGAGAGGCGCTCCAGCCCTCCAAACGTCTTTATGGCCTCCTCCGAACGAGCTCCATCAGCTCCTCACCCTTCTAATGTTGGCCCCCACAGCTGGATGCAGCACTCTGGGTGGGGGCTCAGGAAGGCAGTGTAGATGGGAATAAAATCATGTCCCTCAGTCTGCTTGCTGGTCACACTTCTTCTGATGCAGCTCAGGATGGGATTGGCTTTCTGGGCTGTAACTGCAGTTTGTGGCTCATGTTGATTTATTTATCTGCCAGTGTTCCCAAGCCCTTCTCTGCAGGGCTTCCCTCAACCTATTAATCCCTGATACTGGTGATTTCTCTGACCTAGGTGTAACATCTCGCAGTTGGCCTTGTTGAGCTTAATGAGATTTCCATTGGACAATTCCTCAAGCATGTCAAGGTCCCACTTTATGGCATCCCTTTCCTCTAGCATATTAACTGTACCACTCAGGTTGGTGTCATGTGTACATTTTCATTGTCACTCTGGTTAGGTCATTAATAAAGATACTGAGCTGTGCTGGTCCTGGCATGAACTCCTGCAGAATATCACTTGGTAATGATCTCAATTTGGATGTTGAGCCATTGACTGCAACTGGCCATCTAGTGGATTCCTTATCCATCAAATAGCCCATCTATCAAATCCATATTTCTCTAATTTAGAGACAAAAATGTGTGTGGGAGCCTGTCACAGACCTTATTGAAGTCAAGATAAATTATACCAGTTTCTCTTCCCTTATCCAGCAGCACAGTCACTCCATCACTTCATTGTAGAAGGCCAACAGATAATTTAGAATTTTTTATGCATTTACGCGTTCTGAAGCCATATTGGCTGTCTGGAATCAGCTTCCTGCCATTCATATGCCTTGACATTGCTCCCAGGAGGATCTCTTCCATTATCTTACCAAATACAGAGGTACGGCTGACTGGCTGGTAGTTCCTCTGGTCCTCTTTTGTATTCTTTTTTGAAAATTGGTATGATGTTTTCCTTTTTCCAGTCACTGGGTACTTTGACTGCTGTGACTTTTCAAGTATAATGCAGAGTAGCCTAACAACTACACCTGCCAGTTTTCTCAGGACCATGGGATTCATCTCACTGACTCCCAGGAAGGTCTGTACATACAGCTGAAAATAATACAGCTGAAAATATTTTGACTTGATGGGTAAAAGAGGAGCTGATGTAAGGAATGAAATAATTGGTAAAACTACAGGAAAAGTCACAATCAGTCATGGGAAGGGTTTTTGCTGAGTTTATTGTTGCTGATAGTATGTTTGTAAAGTGTTCATCAGAGTATTGTATTTACAGTTTGGATAGTACTAGAAGAAAAAATACCTAGGTTGGCCAGGTGTCTTTAAATGTTGGGAGTCACAGATTCCAGAGGAGATACAGATATAATATTCATCACCAGTTTTCTGGTTTTCACAGAGATAAGTTGCTCAAAAAAGCTTTTTTTGCTCCTTCATGTTTATAGTATACTTATTTAGAATATTTTTTTTTAAAGAAAAAACAGATTTCTAGATTTAGCACATTATTAGAGTAATTAAACCTGTTCTAACCTATCTATTCTTTACTGAGCCTAATAGTTTGCTTTCAACTCATAAGGCTTCTAGAAACATCTTGATTCATCATTGGAAATCAGTAAAACATAGAAAATCACACCAATTGCCTTGTAAATAGTTTCCCTCATTAGTTATCCTTTACTTTAAAATGCTGTGCAGGCTTGAAATTACTTTTCAAGAACCAGCTAAATTTAAACATACTTTTAAAACAAGGTGTTTATCTCACTGATAAGATTTCTAGTTGAAGTTTGTTAATATATTAAGCTAATAACTGTTATCAATGGAATGAAGAGGAATATTTAGATCATGGCCAGTGAATATCCATCCATGTACTCCTAATTGTAAATTCAAACACTTTGCTTGTTTAATGAAAATACTGTCTACATAAAAAGAAAAAAACAACAACCCAACAAAAACAACAACACTACACATATATTTTCATGAAAACTTGGGTTGCTTCCAGTGCTACAAAACTTTTTATCATCTTTTGTAATCTAACGATAGGTCCCCTTTAAATCATTTCCTCAACTAAAATCGCAGTACAAAAAATAAAATGCTAAGTGTTTTGACACACATGGGTCTTTATCAAGTACTATTCAAAACCCAGTTGTTCTTACGCAAGTTTATAGTGAGAGATTTAATTTGAATTATTTTTTTTCTTACAAAAAGACTACAGCAATTTCCTCAGTGAAATTGCTGGAGGTTTATTTTTAAGTACTGTAATAAATGCAATTGAACTTTAGAAGTTCATTCCTTCTTCATTCATGCTGTTACCATGGAAATGTGGATTTTATGCTTAAATGAATAAGCTTAGTTCATAAATTATAGTTCATAAATTATAAAAGTAAAATGTTAATTCATAATTGGGGAGTGCTAGCAGTCATGACAAGATAGGCATCATTTTCCCCAGGTTTCATTTTTCCCCAAGTTTTTCAAACAATCATGGTAAATTCTTTTTTTGTGCAGAAAACAAGCATAGTCTTCTAATAATTTAAAGGCTTTTAATAATTTAAGTTTTTGTCTTTTGTTGAGTTGGTGGTGTTTAGTCTGGAGGAAATGAGACTGAGAAGGGACCTTATTTCTTTCTACAACTACCTGAGAGAAGGTTGTGTGGTGGTGGGGTCAGTCTCTTCTTCCAGGTAACAAGTGACAGGACCAAAGGAAAAGGCCTCAAGTGGTACCATGAGAGGTTTAACTTGGATAATACGAATAATTTCTTCACTGAAATGGTTTTCAACCATTGGAACAGGCTTCCCAGGAAAGTGGTGGAATCACCATACCTCAAAGTGTTCAAAATATATGTGTATGCAGCAGTCTAAGAACATGGTTAAGTGGAAGACATGGTGGTGGTGCTACATTGATGGCTAGACTCCATTATTTTAGAGGTCTTTTCCAACCTTAACAATTCTATGATTCTATGATTTCCATATTAAGAATAAAGGACCAATTGAAGCAAAGGCTGTATTATATTCATGAGAGACTTTGAAGTTGGACAACCATTTGCCAAGAACACTCTATGTGTTCCCACAATCTTCCCACAGCAAAAAACCAGCCTAGATAATCTCCTAGAGTTCTGGTTTTCCATGGCCTTTAATATGACTGTGAGTGGAAATACCTTTTTGAAGGAGTTATCATGGGAATTCAGGTCAAGGAGAAAGGCAGGGTTTCTCTCTTAGTCACAAAATGAAACACATATTGTGGAGACATGTTGTTAATCAATTTGAGTGAAATCCAGGAAATTCAGCTGGGGATCTTCAGAGTTGAAAAAGTCTTTGCAGCCTGGTTGTCTCAATTGACGTGTTAAAGGGGTCATGTCATCTCAATCAGTTGTATAGGATGAGGTGTAAAATAAACTTGATCCATGGATTATAGGTACAGGAGTGGAAAAATGAGGTTTTGAGTAACTCGAGATGAAGCTTAATCCAATTCCTTCTTTCTGAACCCCTGTTCCTTGTTTCTCATTATTTTGTTTTAGAGTCATCAGGAGCAATGAGGAAACCTGTCCTGAAAAATTCACAGTCATAGAAAAGACTCACAGAATGAGGCCATTCTTCCCTAATTTTTTATTTATCATTTGACCTTCATTTATTTATTCTTTAAATTTGCTTATTATAAATGGCTTTATGACTGCAATTACAAAATACTAACTGCAAAGCCTGGTTTATTAAATATGTATAAGTTTTAATATTGAGAAGGAATTATTTTCTGAGTAAATTATATGTTTTTGTTGTATATCTGATCAAAACCTTCCTCAATGCAACCACATAAGACGGAAAGCGAAGAGCTGGGACTTTCAGAGGATAAGTATTAGATGCCCAAAAATCAGACAAATGTATTAAGAAGATTGTACAGGGAAAAGGGAGCAGAAAGTTTTCAGGGAAAACTGTGGCTTAAGTTAAGTCAGCCTAGGGCAAGGTCTTTACCGATCTGGAAGTGAGCAAGAATTTTTGACGCAGCAACTTATGCATCAGAGTGCCAGGATATCAGAGAGCTGTTTACAGTACTGGAGATGAGAGTTTGTAAATAATCTATTCAGCCTTTTTCTTTCTCTTTGTAAAAACTTTAAGATATTCTGAGTTCAAGCTGCTGATGTAGTTCTGTTATGTTTTACTAGGCTTTGCTACAGTGGACAGCCTAAGAAAGACTTTTTTTCCAACTGGGGCTTTGTTCCAAATTCTTCTTTCTGCTGTTTCCATATGCCTCATAGATTCAATCCACTGTTTCCAGTCAATATTTGCCATCTGAAAACTGTCGCCCTACAGCACCCCAGACCTGCAGTCCATATCAACAATCCCTTCAATATCCCATCGCTCAGTGTGGATGTCAGTGTAAGGAACTTCTTGCAGATGTGGAAAAATAACATTTTTAATGACAATTTAGTCTTAGAAATGGGGGAAAGAGTAAAATAATTTCAATTTAGAGCTCCTGTGCTGAAATCAGAGTTATTTAGGCAATGCAGGACTAGAGTGCTCTACAGATTGTATCACTGGAGTGTGCAAAGACAGGAAGTGAAGGAGCATGACTGTAGCCAGAGTGCCATGACTGCACAAGCCAGTTCCTCCTGCGAAAAGAGGGAGAATTGCACCCCTGGCTACTCAAAGTCAGTGACGCAGATTGTCAGTGTTGATACTAATAAGCATTGCATGGCCTACAAATAGCCTTTCAAACCTCCACCATTATGCCCAATTTCCTGCAGATTTCCACTCTTCCCTCTTTTGGAGGACAGGAGCGTCATTTCTCCCTCCATCCACTCAGAAAGCAATGCACCCTCTTCTTCACAACTTCCCCTCTCTAATTTCTGGGTTTTTTTCATAGCAAATCTTTGGTTTCTTTGTGATCATCACAGAGTGAACACAAAATCTGTATCATTGCAGTGAGTCTTTTTAAGTCCAACTTAAGATATTTACCCACAAATGTGTTGCTTCAGTGAAGTCGGACACATTGCACTGTCATAAGGCAAATCCTGGAGAGCATTAGTTTCTTTACTGCATTTTTAGTCTATTGCTTCTATTGGTACTCCCTTTTAAAATACCACCCTTTCCATCATGCCTGATAAAAAACAAATAATTCAAACTTGAAAAAGCTTAGCTGTCTGAGGATGAAAAATGTTATTCCGCAGTATAGTTCCAGTGTTATCCCAGAGAAGTTGTGGATTCTCCATCCCTGACAATGTTCATGGCTAGGTAAGATGGGATAGTGGGTGGCATCTCTGCCCTGGCAGGGTGTTGGATCTAGATAATTTTTAAGATCCCTTCCAACTCAAACCATTCTGTGATTCTGTGGTTCTGACAGCTCTGTGCTAATGTAGAGCCATGGCACTGTGGGGGTCCTTGAGCACAGCTTCATGGCACAACAGCCACAGAGCATTCCCACTGCTGGTACTACTACTATTACTGCTATTGCTGCTGCTGGCTCCTGGTGCTCTTCTGGGCAGTGATTGATGCTGCAAAGGGCTGTGCCCTCCTCACTGCTCTGAAGCAGACTGGCCTCTGACCCCCCTGAGATTAAAATCTTCCAAGGCAGCATGTTCCCTCTGCTCTCTTTGAACTTCTGCAGACAACCAGGGTTTCCTTCCAAGTGCTCCCTTCTGCCCTTCTGAAGGCACAGGAGCAAAGAGTAATAATGGAATTTCACAGCTCAAGATAGTGGCTCCAGTTTCTGTTATCTAGGAATATTCAGGTCACCAGTTGTGTGGTTTTTTGAAGAGGGTCTGTAGTACGGCTCCTTTGGACTACTGTCTCTCTATTGGTTTTATTCTTAACCTATATTTTTTTATGGAATAACTTCTTTCATCTTTAGGGTTTTCCCCTATTGTCACCTGTTTAAAGAGTCCCTGAGCACTTCAAATGGCCTGCTGTTTTTGGCATGTCTGGATGACTTGACCAGAGCTTTTTCCTCACTCATTTTTGAAGACTCTGTATCTTTAAATGTAAATATCACTGATATATGATGCTTTTGAGTTGCTGTTAAATCATCATAAAATACTGTATGTCCTTGATGACAATGCTTTCTTTAACAATTAGGCTGCTGTGATAAGAAATGTCTTGACAGAGGTGAACAATCCCTGCAGGGATCTGCTTGTGCAGATTACCTGAAGTGTAGCCCCTGATAAATGTTTTGGGTTGGTCTGCTAGCAGAGTATTACCTTGTTGGCTGCTACAGAGGTCTCAAGTGTCTGGCAAATTCTCACATGCCCCACAGTTATTAGAGGAGGCAACTACTATGTGCATAGGAGTCTCTCTTTCCCCTCACAGTATTATGAGGGTCAGTCTGTAATTCCCTAGATAATTTTTCCTCTTAGATGCTCAAGAGTCATGGGAGCTTTTTCTGAGCGAAGACTTTGGGACTGCATTACTTCTTGTTTTCTTAAATGAGTCCGAAGTTTTTTATCCAGGTAATTGTTCAGAAATTGTATTGTTATGCAGCCTTGCTTTCTTTTAGTGACATTTTTCCCATGTTAGGTTTCTTTGCCTAAACTCAAAACCACTAACTTTTTTAGGATTGAGAGAAAAAAAAAGTTATTTCAAAGACTTTGATGACTGAAGCCTTGTGCAATTCCTTTGGCAGAAAGAAGGCTTGAGTTTGATTTTCATACGCAGCTACATGCTTGTGTGAACCTTGCCTCACTTCTCAGGAACTGTGCATCCTTTCACCTTTGCTTTTTGAATTGCATTTCTCTGTGGATCAAAATTCCCCAAGATCTGTGACATTTTTTTCAATTACTAAGATACTTAATTTTGATTTTAGTGTACTGTACTGCAAAATAAACCATGATTCCTTTCACTTTCTATTTACTTGAAAATGACCAAAAAAAAGTATAAATGATTTCTCCTGTGCTTTTGCTGAGCTACACATTACTATGTTTTAGCTTATTTGATGGATATTGCTGTAGCCAAAGTCTGAACCACCATAAGTTTGGGATACTCCAGCTTTTTGAACCATGACATCTAGACCCCAGTTTCATTACTAACAAAAATTGCAGAATTACATTTAAAACCAGGGTTTATCTCTTTTGTTGTGGAAGTCATTGTTTGTGCCAAAGAAGGCTGTGATTACTAATTACTTAATTTGTATGACAGATGGAGCTGGGGATCAAATTAAGTAGCTGTCTTGGGCTACGTTACAGAGCAATATCTAGCTTTAAACACGACTGCCTTTTTCATTCCTAAAAAAAGGCACAAACAATGACAAGCTAAAAATAGCTGTTCTCCTGGAGTTGACGACAGTTTCAGAGAGCTTGTCTTTAGGAAGATGTTGAAAAAAACCTTGATGTCTTTTCCCCTCCCCCTTATTCTTTAAATGCACAACCTTCTTTTTAAGCTTGTTCACCCCATTGCACACAGAAAGATACCCACTGATTTGGTTAGGACTTCGGTGTTGGGAAGATTTCCAAGGGGGTTTACATAAAGCATTTAAAGAAATGTAAAAGTCACTGCAGATATTTCTATTAAGTTATGCTTATCCTATGCAAATTGCTCTGTGCTGATAGAGGAGGTAGTAAAGCCTCTTTCACTCTTTGCCTCCCACAGTATCTGCTGCAGTGGGAAAAAAAAAAAAAAAAAAGAAAAAAAAAAAAAAAAAAAAAAAAAGCAGCCTTTTTTCTGGTTTTATTCCCGGAGATTACTTCATAATTCAGCACTGATATCAGTGGTTTCCGGTGCTGTAAACAGAGTTGAGCCTTTGACTTTGTGTCCCTGCAGTCCAGTAAACAATCAGTTAATTCGCAGCATCCCAGCGGTTGACAGGAGTGAGAGAAGTGGTTTGATTTTATTTTTGTGCTTGTGAATTAAAGCTTTGCCTTCTGGCTAGGTTCTGAGTTCCCTCATTTTGGAAGATATTGGAGCATTTTGAATTCAGAATATGTAGTTACAAATGTGAGGGCACAGACTTCTTCCAGGATTTTTCTGCTTTCATTTTAATTTTTCTTTGTGTTTCTAATCTGAAGCAAGCAAGAGAACAGTTTGAAAGCAATGTCCAGTGCCTGAGCTGGGAGCACAATGCAGTTCAGGATATTTAGAGCTAGTCCACTGCATTTTTATTAAATGAGAGGGAAGGAGTAGGTGGGACTTTTTATTTAAAAATAGATTAGCACAGGGAACTGAACTTGCATTTGAGGAAACGTTAATAAGCCAGCCAGCCATTGTCCTTAATCAGAGACTGTATTTGTAAGTAGAACATGTTGAATCTGTCATGATTGATGACGTTGTCTTTGTTAAAAGGGATGCTGCATCTTTAACAAGAGCTAACAGAAGCAGTGCAGAATCTACAGTAAATTTGAGACTTGGAAGAGAAACCTTTCTTCATTTTTCTGTGTATAACGTTTGTAAAATATTGAATAGGAAAACATCAAAGCCAGGGGGAAATATAAGTAACTCACTGCGTACGTTTTAATTCCTCACCTTTCCCCCCGGGTGAGTTCCCCCTCCTTTTTCCCCCCTGAATTTAAAATGCTGGAAGGAAAAGCAACTGAGGTCCAAGTTTCAGATGCTGAATTCTCTGCTAATTGAAATTACTGGGCTTATTTCTATATATAGTCGCTGAAGAGATATGTAGCTTTCACTCAGTGCCTTCAAGACATGTCTTTTTGTAGTCAGAAAAACAGAGATCAATGCATTTTCAAACTGACAGAGGGAACGGATGCTCCTTAGTAGCACATGCTCGGGATCGTGTGTGTACCGTTTGTGCAGAGCAGAGACGCTGAATACTGGTCCATATGCTCCTTGTTTACTGCAATGTTTTTTGCATGTTACTGTGCACTCCGGACTAATGTGAAGGTAAGAGGGGACGAGACAACAATTTGGCAGGAATGTAAATGTAAAACCAGCTGCAGAAAATGTCTACCTTGTGTTGCTGAGTACTTTGGAATTGCTGGCTGAACAGGCATATTATTACAGGTGGTTGTGGAGGCTTTGTTTTATCGCTGTCTGTGTGGCTAAAGCATAGAAGCATGTTTGAATTTTGCAATTTAGCGACCTTCAGTTTTTAACTGCTTGCAGTTCAGCTTCTGGGCTTGTATGGTCTGATAAACATGTTTTGCTACTGTCCAGGTAGGCCAGAGACAAGATGCCAAAGGCTGTTTGTGCAAGGCTACATAGCTTTATACAGGATAAGAATTCCTATAGTCGGATCCCCCATGCATCCTGCCAGGGATGCTGCTGCATGCTTTCTTGCTGATTACTTGTCTGAGAGCCGGGAGTCTTGCTGCTGCTATCCGGGTTGGGTTTGGTGCCGATTTGTTTCTAACTTGAATCAAAATGCATAAAAACAAATGATAAGCAATGTCCTAAGAAACAAAGCAAGGATAATTACTGCAAAATGCTACAGGAAAATGCCAGTTGGCTGCACTGGTCTCACAGTAACTATTAAGCAGCATTTATCACTAATGTCAACATTTGCTTACTCTGTTAATTAGAGTCAGAACTTCAATATAAGTTGCTGGATATATTACCTTTTCTGCAAGTAGGACAATATTAGCAGACAGGTTCACTGGCATTGAATCAAGCTCTCAGCCAAGCTGTGGGCCAGCTGTGAGAATCCAGTTGCATAATTTA
The DNA here is from genome assembly GCF_965231275.1 of Zosterops lateralis. Classification (NCBI taxonomy): domain Eukaryota; kingdom Metazoa; phylum Chordata; class Aves; order Passeriformes; family Zosteropidae; genus Zosterops; species Zosterops lateralis. The sequence continues at coordinate 83,830,309 of NC_139763.1, read as the reverse complement.
AATGAATTACAGTCCTTAGTCAACGTATTGGGGAGGCACTTCTGTCGTTCCGGCTTTTTCAAGTTCAAATGAGTGTGTCTGTCTGGGAAGGAAAGCACTGGCAAATGACAGATAATAATAGTTAGAGCAGTTTTACCTGCCGAAGTAATTGCAAAGGATTTTTTGCTTTTAAACTGCTTTAAGCATGAATCTGAATTAAAGTGAGTTTTCTGCATTTGCACTTGGTTTGATAATAATGAACTTAATATTTATTTATTAGGTTAAAAGATTTGTTGTAATTTGATTAAAAAAGAATTTTGCATTAGAAGTTTGCATTCTATAAGCCTGCTTCTATGTTTTTGCTCAAAGTCTGTACTGTTGTACTGTTGTACTGTTGTTTGCTGTAATAAATTGCTAAGCTTTCACATTTTATTACTTTCTAATGAACTTTTGCAATTATGTTCCACTTCTAAGAAGGCATTCTTTAAATTTGTAGATAACAAGCCAAAAAATACAAGTTAAAACCTTTAAAGCCATTATATTTTCCTAAATACATACATTATCCTTCCTTATGCTTTCCTATAGTGTTTTTGGTAGGTTAGCAAATTTTATGTTTTATATTCCTTGTGATCTGTGCAGTAAATTGTCAATATAAAAATGTTTTGAGACCAACCATTCTTTGTTGCTTATTTTGTCCCTCAGCCTGCAATACTGTACTGAAGATCTTCTGTAAAAGTGAAGTTGTTGTTGAGATATGATTTATCAGTTTAAATAAGAATAAGCACAGGGGAAATTTCAATTACTATTTTTACTGTAATTTCCATGAGAAACCTCATCAATAAATACCTCAGGAACTGTTAGAAGCCTCAAGGGTTTAACTTTTGAAATGTCTTTGTTTTCATTCATAGACACAGAAAAAAGTGAGAGTTTTGTATCAGTACAAGTCTGACAGTTGTTTGGACAAGTTAGTTTTAATTTGTTGGAGCTTCTTCAACTGTTGAGTATTTCTGAAACAATTGTTTATTACACAGTATCTGTTATTTACATGATGTTATTCTGAGGATGTTACCTCCAGATGTTTTACTTTCAGCAAACTCTTCCACTTTCAATGTATATTTTGATCATCTACTTTCCAAGCTCTGCATTAGGTTACAATAATATAAGAAAGCAGCACAAACTTTGCCAAACCCCCCACCCCCCCCAGGAACTGCTCAAGTATGGCAGCACCACTTGCACCTTCAGTAATTCCTGTTTTCTTTTTTGACATTGAAGTTTGCTTAATGAATAGGAAAGGTTCATTGAAAGGAGCTCCCTATGCCTGGTCATTGTACAATATGTTATATAGTGTTTATGAACAACTCTGTTGCTTTCAACTTGGTTGGCACTAACATAAGCCACAGCTCTAGGGGTGGCCAAAATAAATTAAATACATTATAAAACATCTGTTTTGCATTTTACATTTTCCCCCTTTATGGGTGGAAAAATCCTAGTGGTGCTCAAATATTTTAGTCTTTAAGTCATAAGATAGAATAAAACTATAAGTACAGGCTGTACAGGAAATAGAATTGCTTGGCCTGGAAAATGAAAAAGTAAAGCAATTGGGTCTGTTTCTGATGGCAGCTGTACGTTATGGCTTTAGAGAAAGCAGATTTTTCAAGTTCAAGGTAGGACTCTCACTTCTTGATTGCCAGTCTGTATGAGACTGCCATGTGAACTTGGTTGGCATGTGCAGACCTATCAAAAGAAAGGTCTGCTCCATGCCTTCTTAATCAAAGCCTATTTTTACAGCTGACTAAAGAACAGTAGTGACTTTGAACATGTACCTGTCTATCTGGATACTTATTTCTTCCTGCCTGAGCACTGGGTAAAATAGGCAAAAAGAGGTCTGAGAAGTGATGAGCAAAATATCTTTGTCTATCAGAGTTTCTCTGGATTTACATTTTGAATAATAATAATAATAATAATAATAATAATAATAAAAAAAATAAAATAAATAAAAAAAAAAAACCAACAACGAAAGAGGAAAAATAACTATTGCTTAGTATTGTCTGTTTACCACATACAGTGTTATTAAAATTCTGCTTTTTGGACCTATCTCTTCCTTGCTCTCTCATGTATGCACAATTTTGTATCTTAGTGGAAGAAACCAAAAATGAGCAGAGAAGGCAGGGAATTAAAATCTAAAAGCAATGCCTCCAAAATCAGAAGTGTTCTTGTGGAAATGTGCAGTGTGCCTGAAAAAGTGAACTCCTTCTATATGCAGTAGTTGCATTGTACTTTCAGCATGAGTAAATCTTGGGCTTACTATGGCAAGGGGCTGTCAAGTGTTTGTTTTGGTGTTTTAATTGTGTCCACTGTGTATTGAAAATACTTTATTCATATGCAAGAGATTTTTAGAGCTTGCCATTAAAACTTTTCTGTTCTTGGTTTAGGCAAGAATTTTAAACTCCCTCAGTATTAGTAATATTTCTTGTAAAACTATGGCTAACACTGCTAATATTTAGGCTCCATAGTCTGACTTAAGCTTTAAAAACTTTTATGGATTGTATCTGGCTTTTCTTAAAAGTTTGTAGGAGTTTTGCCTTCCCCTGGCCTTCATGAACTCTGTGTTGCTCTGACAGTTTTTTCCGTGAATCTGGGCTGCTATTTTTGGCTGACAGCTTGAGGGTCTTACTGGAGGCACAGCTGGTGCTTCTGGGAACTTGGGTAGCAGTGCTGAAGTCTTCCCTTTGTGCTTTAGCACAGAACTAGATGTGAGTGTTGGGCTCTCTCACCTTGAGGCATCTCCTTCTCAGCAGCAGTCAGCACTGGCTTGAGGGTCGTCAGGGCTTCATGTTAAGAATGTTGTGAATTCAGATCCAGACTCCTTGAAGTGCCAAAGGCTTCCCAGGAGAGTCAGAGTCGCTTCAGCAGGAGTTTAAGACTGTCTTCATGTTAGTGGGTATACTTGGCACCTCACAGATCTGAGCTGCTGCCTGAACACTAGGTTAACTAAGAGCTTTTTTTTTTTTTTGGTTATGGCTGCTAACTGTGGGCTACCTCTGTTATCTAAAACTGTGTAGCTAAAAGATGATGCCTGTGTCAAACAGTTACCATGATGTGATTTATAACTGAAATGTTGACCTATGTGTTGGCACTTTTTGAGGATCTCAGAATGATGGAGAGGACCTGTTGGGGTAGGAATGGAGCACAGGCATGTGGAGGGTATTGGGAGCTGGAATCCTTTAATCATGTTTCCCTTTCTGTGTTCATCCTCTTTTTCCACATGCATTGCAAAAAATATAAATAATTATTTTAACCTAGAAGCTTCCAATTGCAGCCTAAATTAAGGATTAACAGTAAAGGTAGAGGAATCATAATAACAAGTAGCAAAATGTTTCAATGCCCAAAGCTATAAAATGTCACAAATGACAACTGAACTTCTGAATTCTGTCTACATTTTTACACACAGTGTAATTCCTTCTCTCTGCCAGTCTATATTAATGATATAATAACATAATTAAGTCATATAATCCCATATTTTGCCACCTTTGCCAGGAGTTGTTTTGGTCTTCCAAAAGAAAAAAGTTTATGGATCTTTCAGAATTGGGCCTGTATTGCCAAAATATATTCTGCTGTGCTCTTGTGGTATTATTTGCAATTGAAAAAGGAAGCTCTCACAGACTTCCAAACATGATCTTGGTTTCTTATGCATATTTTCCTCTTTTAAATGTTCAATCATGCACCATCATCTAGCACTTCTCGATGAAGTGAGGAACAGTTCAAAAGCCACAGGAATGGCTTTGATGTAGCATTTTAAAAGGAGTAAGCAGGAAAGATTGGTTTCTCACTTTTCCTAATGTAATTAAGAATTGATTCATGAACAACTTTCATTTGAGTTTACTCCTTTTTGTAGTTCTGATTATGTCTGACAGTCTGGCTTACTTTACTCATAACTGCAGAGACATAACTACAAGTGGCAGGTCAAAGTACAGTTCCTCTGCTACCTTAGGATACAGATGCAAAATGTGGTTTTGTACTAGAAAGCAAACAAAGCTGGTGTGGAATTTCCACCCTGAGAGGTTTGAGGATAAGGAAAAGGGTAATACTATATAGGTTGCGCATATGTAGTTGCATTTCTGTAATATATCTTTTCATCTGCTTATAAAATATTTGCCTAGGCTGTAAAATAAGCAGGACCTTGAACTTTCTAAGTCATTTGTGCAACACCTGTGAGATCTAGCCTCAAGAGTACAGCCAGCTGAGCTGTTTGTACTGTTGTCATCCTTTTGCTAGATAAGGATGGAATTTTAGGGAAGTCGTAACTCATTGCAAAAAAAGGAGATAGTGATTTCTTGGACCAACTTCTACAGATAAAGGTCTCAAAATCATGACATTAACAACACAGCATTTCTTTCTTTTGGTAGCTTGCAGTACTAACCGTGGTTATGATTCATAGAAAGGTAAAGTTGTCATTTATGGCCCAGTTTTTTCAATCACACCAGTGACATTAATAGGAATTCATCAGGAAATCTGAATCCAGTCTCATAGTGTTCAGATAATAGTTCTGTCTTGAGTAAGAAGTAAATTTTTTTTGAATCTTGAAGATTGATTTTTCCACTGTTAAAATCAAACTTGGGAAGATTTGTAAGCATTTTTAATACCTAAGTATATATTTCACCACTCCTCTCAGCTTCAAGTGTTGATTTACAGTACATGACCATACCAAGTTATGAATGAAAGAGGTAATTAGACTAGATTAATAACACAGCAGAAGCACTGGTTTTCTAGATACGATAAGACTGGGACTGTATTTAACCATAGACTAAAATAATATTCCCTTAAAGGCCATTGCAAATGTGTGAATAGGTACAGAGATGTTAAAATGACAAGCACAGTGTAAGGAATTAAATCCACTGCTAAGAATTCTTTATGAACCCTAAGCAAATATGAATATTTTGCTGTGGGGGTAAGGAGGCACTCATCTAAAGTTAGAAGAATTAGTCACAAAAATAGTGGTTGGAAGGTATAGAAGAAGCTAGGCACTGATTTCTTCATTCAGAAATTTCTGGATAGATAATAATACCAAGAAAAATATATCAGTTCTATTTTGTGTCTCCCATTTTAATGTGGACTCATTAGAGATTATCTAATGAGCTGTTCCTATCAGAGATATATAATTGGCCTTTTGGTTAAAGGAGGATTAGAAAAGATCTAGGACTGAAAAAGTATTTAAATTTATTGGGTTTTAAATATGTGCAAGGAACTAGAATGTAATATCATGCCTATATGTGACAATTTTATGTTTACATAAAAATGATGAAGAGTTAAATCCTCTACCATTAAATCACTGGTGATAGACTTGCCCTGTGTGCTTGAGATGCCAGTGTTTGTGTGATTTTTATGAGATAGCATAGAAATTAGAACAGCAATCCTGAATGCAGTGCTGCCAACAAAATGCAGTGATTCTAGGCAAAAGTAAGGGCTCTTTTATTTTTTTTTTTTTTTTTTTGGGAAACTCTGTGTGTCCTGTTACCTGGATGGGGAGAAATGCAGGAGACCATTAATCAGTGATGGCTGGAGTTGACAGAAGCTTACCACAATTAAAGGCTGCCCAGAGATCTCTCCTGGTTGTCTTCTACCTACATTCACTTCCAACTTCATCTGTTTTCCTTGTCCCATTTGTTGGTGCTAGGCTGGAGTAAAGATAGTGGGTGGTGGAGTGGGAGGCTGTGTGTTCTAGGGTGGCCTTTTCAGGAGTGTCCTCTCTTAATGCTACTGCTACTGGCTGTATATGTACATTTTGGACATGCTGAGATGTTTTTGTCCCATGCTCTTGGTCTGGAATGAAGGCATGAAATGCTTGTATCTGTTTTCAGAAGGGGAAGCCTCTCTTCCTTTCTTTCTGTCATATCCCTACAGACAGTTGGAGACACAAAAGATGTCTTTTGCAAGTAAAGGTGCAAAAGAGGATTTCAAAAGGAGAACTGATTTTTTTTTTTTTTTCTTTCTCTTATGGACTCACATAAAAGAAATTAACTCTGGAACACATTCAGCACAGGCAGTCTGTGTTCCACCTGTGTTCACATGTCAAAATAATGTGATAGCTACAGATTAATGGCTGATACAGAATTTACAGAATGAAAAAATCCTATTATTAAAGGCATGGCCATCACTGTTTTCTCAGATGAGGAGGAAGAAGTGGCTGATTTTTCCCTTTGCTACTCCAGACAGATCTAAGTGTTCGAAATAGTATAAATTCTCCTGATAACTGAGAAGATTCCGGACTTTTTCTGGAAAGACAAGTAAACCAAAATCTGAATCCCATAAAGCAAAATATTTTTTTTTTTTGTCTCATGCTCACCAAAGAAGCAAACTTCTCAAATTTCAAACAGGAATCTCTGCATAGAAGTAGTTAGAAAGGCTTTCCTGCCTTTGATAGCACAGAGGTTCCTGAAAACTTTTGAAAAGGAAGATTAACTGGAGAAGTAAAATTCAGAAAAGCATTTTTATCTGAGTTGCAGGACAGATGAAAAGAATTATTGTAGATACATCACACTGTATTTGCAGATATTTTGGACAGGATTTTCAGCTTGCTCAGATTTGTTTTCAAAATTTCAATTTTCATTTGCAAACAAAATCAAGTGTCCAAGTTTTCAGGTTGGGCAGAACAATCACAGTTGCTTTAGTTTGTCAGGGCAGACTGTATAGCTAGCATGAGCTATTGGAAGGATCCAGCTCTTGACACTTGCCCTACCTTTTAGAAAAACATTCTGTTTCTGTTGAATAATTTCTCATGATCAGAACCTCTCACACATTTACAAATGTATTATTCCATTAATCCGCTGGACCGAGGAGCCCATTGCAAAGGGTTGTGCCCCTGTTAGTAGCTCATGGCTACAGTAAAGACATCATCTTATCATCTCTTTGATTAAGTAAATAGGCTAAGCTCCTGGCATCTCTTCCTGCAAAGCGTGATTGTCAGAGCGCTCATCTGTCTCAGGACCAGCCTTTGAGCTCTCCCTGGTCCCACAGCAGAATGGGGGCTGTGGCTCCCTGCCACAGCTGCATGGGGGCTCAGAACAGTTGCAGCCCTGTGCAGAATAATAAATGTCCTGGCTCCCACAGGAGTTACCATGCGCATGTCCAGGGTTCTGCTGGCTTCTTTAGGCACGTGGCTAAAGGAGTTCATGTACTGCACTGGGAGTTCATGTCCTGCCCCACAGCCAGTAGGATTTCCCAGCTGCTTCACACCAAACCTCTCTGGAAAGCGCCCATAAGGAAGAGTTGCTTTATTCCCAGAGTTGGGACTTTTTCTATCTGTGTTAAAAATTACATTGACCTGTATCAGTGACCTGTCTTCAGTACCATTGACCACAATACCTCATTTCTGTCATTGCTAAAACTGGACAGTAGTAAGTGACTGAATTTTCTCCCAGATTGGTCAGCATTTGAAAAGCATAGGGCCAGGGTCAGTCCCCGAGGATCCCACTAAACAACTTTCCCATTTCTAGTTACATGCTAAAACCTACTTTTTAATTAATTTGATGTGTGCCATTTTAATAATTTCTTTTTATTAATAAAATGCTGTGAAGGACTGGGTTAAATGATTTACAGAAGTCTAAGCATATTATAACAATATTTTACCAGTGTCAATCAAATTTATAATCCCATCTGAAAAAGGATATTGTGAAAAAGGATATTGTGATATTTACCTTGACAGTGTTTGTTTTCCATTGATTTAGCATTATGTGTATTTCTGTTTTTCAGAAATTAGTATCTATTTTATCAGCAGCTCCATGTTAAGTGCCTGGCTAATTAGCCATGACTAGTACAGTAGAAATTCCTAGAATTTCTATGAAATTAATGAATCTTTTTAAATCTAGTCCTTGTTTAAATTCCTATTTAGAAATCTATCTCTAGTTAAGCACTAAGAAAAATTCAGGAGTCTTGAAGGGTCAAACTTCTCACAAAACAGGGATCTCTCGGTTAAAATGATAAAGTGAATAAATTGTGAGCGAAATAATGCTGGTATGGAAGAGATAGTTTCTTATATTGCACCATCTCCAGTGGCTGAGAAGCAGCAAATGTACTTCTGGGTCCTCAATGGCCTTTGGTCCCTAATATCCTTAGATTATTATATCAGCTAGCAGCTGACTGACTGGACATTATATGAAAAGTGATTTTATTAGAAAGTAAATCATACTGCATAATTCTAAAAAAGGGAAATGCTGAGACTTTGAAAGATGATTTCATTTCTACTGATGATCTGTGAAGTCAAGAACCTGAATTCTTGTTGAGAAGGTTTTGGGAGTGCTGATTAGATCTTTCATATGCTATGGCTCTAGAGATGTTATTAATTTCTTATGAAAACCTGCTCTTGTAGTGAATTACATGATACATTCATATATCTCTATAGTGCTTGGGCTATTGAAAACAGTGACACAAAGGCCACATGCTTGTTTCTAGCCACATGTGTAACCAAATGATGAATATAAGGGATTTTGCCTCAAAATTAAGAAATCCGTCTGAAGAGCTCAGTTGGCATCCAGCTCACTTAACTTCAGACAAATAGATGTAAACGTCTATATCTAGTGATTTCAGGCTCCCTTTAGTGTCAGTAGAGAGGAATTGTCTCTTCTCAGGCATGATTCATATGACCTAGTTTAAATATCTACATGGGGATGAGATTAATTGTGTCCTGAAAGTGCCAGTTTCTCTCCATTTGCCAGAAAAAGCTTAGGTGACTAGCTGAGATGTAGGTCTCTTTCTTACAGACATTTCCATCTGGTGAAATTAATCCTGTCCTTCCAAGCAGGAAAGATGGGTTTTTTAATGCTGGTCAGGCGTCTTTTTCTCTCCTTTTCTTTTGCTTATAACAGAAGGAATACATAAAAATGTGGGGAGGAGGAACAAGCTGTTGTGAAGGGTCAGCCAAGATGCCCTGGAGACGAGGCAAGAGCAAGAGCTTATGGGACTGTGAGATCATCCAATTTGTTTTCCTTTGTTTTTGTCTTGGTTCTTGCTTCTAAATGACTTAATTAATATACAGAAAATAAGCAGTGAGCAATTGTACTGAGCTGTTTTCAGCATATTTCTCTCTTGCCCAGCTGGTAGATCAGCCCATTACTTAAATGGTGTTCAATTGTTGTGTTTTATTTTAATTGCTTTAAAATTATGAGAGAACAAATTAAGGGCTGCATACTTAGGTCTGGTTCTTTTCTGAGCTCTGTGAAGCTTTCAGAGTGTAGGCAGGTGCTGCAAGGACATAAAAAAAAAAAAAAAAGAAATGAGAGAGAGAGAGAAAGAACTCATTAAGTTTATTAGATTGAGGCACAGGGTCTTCATTTGAACTTGGTTCCTATCAGACAGTAAATCTAGATAAATGAGAACAAGGAGGAATAGTTTTAAATTAAAACAGGAGAGATTTAGATCAGATGTTAGGAAGAAATTCCTTACTCAGAGGGTAGTGAGGTACTGGCACAGGTTGTTCAGAGAAGCTGTGGGTGCCCCATTCTGGGAAGTGTTCAAGAAAGTTTGGACGGGGCATTGAGCAGCCTGGTCTAGTGGGAGGTGTCCCTACCTGTTGCAGGGGGTTTGGAACCAGGTGCTCCTTAAGGGAGTCTTCTAATCCAAGCTATTCTATGATTCTATGAGAAACCAGTTCAGCTCACCTGAGATTAGACACACACAGTTGTCCAGCTGAACAGCTGAATGAATCATAAACCTCAAAGAGGACCCCAAATAATGGGATCATCTCAGGGGTACACTTGGGTAGGAAGAAGAAGACTGATCATGAGCCTAGAAGGGTAGGTGTGGCTCTGAAAACCTGAACTGCTGCCAGGAATTCACCAAAAAATGTCAGTGTTAGTAACAGAGTCCCTAACACATCTTAGGGGGATATTTACTGAGTAATAATTAACATAAAAATATTTATACAGTACATCCACAATAAGTTTGCTATGTCTCTATGTGTCTTTCTGTTTAAGATAATTACCTAGTTTTTAAAAGCTAGAATCTGGTTACCAGGGAATCTGTGAAGACATAATCACTCTTAGCTGTCTGACCAAAACAGGTGACTTGATCCTGAGAATTTCCCAGGTAGATTTAAATGTTGATGTGATTCCCTAAAGAGGTCAAATTCTGCAAAAGTTTGAATAAGTGAAGTTAATTGGTTAAGTGAATATTTATTTTGTTCTTTTTCACACCAAAAATTTAGTACTTCTCAACCTAAACATGAGCTTGGATTTAATTGTAACCTGTAGCTTGTTGCTATGTAATTGCTTTTAACAGAATTAAGGTAAGGGAGAGTGTTTCCTGTCTTCTGTTTTCAGGGCAAGCTACATATTTAATACAGAAAAATGTTTTAAATATTTCTTGACAAGCTAATAAATCATGAATGTATGGATCATTTCCCATCAGGATATAGTTTCACACAGGATGACAAAAAAGTTTAAAAAAAAAAGTGGGGTTTTTTTGGATTTGTTTTTTTGTTTGTTGGTTGGTTTTTGGTGTTTGTTTTTTTTTTTTTGACTCATGGTTGTTGGAATGCATCACCTGTAATGGAAAATTAAAATTTAAGAAAAGAAATTGAATAAGGAATAAAATTTTTCTCCAATGATCATTCAGGAAGAGAAGTCATGGGGCTATCCCTAGGTGATCATTCACTTCTGGGTGTCTTCTCCAGTGTGTAAGGTATTCCTGAGTACCTTTTTCAAAGTAGATTCATAGTTTCTTCAGGATTTTCTCAGTCTCCTCCATTGTTTATTCTTGCTGTTTTGCCAACAGAGCTGCCAGAAACACTTGTCAATCACAGCTGATAAGCTTGGCACATACATCTTGCCAGGAAACAATGGCTGTCTAAAAGATGAGTTTTTACTGTTATCACTTGCTAAACTCAATTGAATCCCTAGCACAGGATTTAGGTATTAACCAAAATTTAGGGTCTAAGGAGGGGGACTAAGGGTGAGTGAAAGGACGAGCAATTCAATTGGTGAAAAATAAGGGCTAGAGGTACTGCCACAGCAACTGGGTAGGTCAGATGTGTCAATGGGAGCAGCTTGCTCCCAGCAAGATTGCACATGAAGAACTTCAAAAAGAAAGCCCTGTGTATTACACAGATTAAGGCAATGTGCAACCAATAAAGAATGTGTGGGAGGAGAAGAAAAGAGAAAGTAAAGTTTTTTCCCAACTGAATGAGTACACAGACTGTTTAACTCTCAGTGGACAAATAAATCCCTTTGTCACTGATCTTCCAACTGACTGGGCAGAATACCCCCTCAACCCCTCCCATTACCCCCAAATGCCCAGCAAAAGTATCTCTTCTCTCTCCTTGCTAACTGTCAACAGCACTGAATCACTTCTGGGTTTTCCTAGTTTATTCTGGTCTTACTCATTTCAGTTTTATTATGCCTAAATTGCATCTGCCATGGTTCTGTCTCTTCACACACTTACAATCTCTCCACTGCTGACATTTGATGTTAGTTTCTGGCTTTGCATCAAACTTATCTATGTATCACTACTTTTCAACATGGTTCTTGTTTCTCTGATCCCTGAAGTGATATTTTCTCATTGAAATGCTGTCTGTTTCCCTTGCAGTGCACATCTTTCTGTGGGTACCTTGAGACACAACTCAAAAAAAATTGCTGGCCTTACTGTTTGAAATCTTCCAGATCTTCTTCCAACTTTTGCTTCCTTCTTTTCCTTTCTATGCCTCTCAGAAGTTCACTATTATACCCTCTGAGAATTTGCCTTTGCATAGCAAGTTAAAGGCAATGCAATATCAGAACAGTGCTATGCCAATGATACAGAAGCACATTTTGTTTAGAAGCAAAGCATAGCAGAGAGGCATAGAAAATTGTAGGGCCTGATTTTGATCCTACACAAATTGCAGTGTGATTTCCCACCACTGTAGTGGTGTCCTCATTGTATGTCTCCATTCCTTCCCTTTCAGTCTGTCTTAGGGACCACTATTCTCCTTGTTCATTCCAGAAAGTTGTGTCAGTGTCTTCTCTTTCCCTTTGCCTTTTGCAACTCAGTCCCAGCCTAAGTCTCTTTTACTCAAATACCTCATCATCTGGAAACCACTGTCCTGTGTCTTTCATAGAATCTTCCCTATGTTCAGCAATTTCTCCCCTCAAATAGCTAATCTACTTCACTCAGTTCAACTCTTCATCAGGGAAGACTTTATTTTGCCCTGTTTAATTCTTTCTTCCAAGGAGAAAAAAATTTACTTTGTTCTTCTCCTTTCTTTACCAGATTATACCAGTTTCTGTTTAGATTAAAAACGAATAAAAAGAAGTATTTTCCCTCCTTCTGTAACTACTTCTTAGGTCCAAAATGTTATCAGCCTAGAGCAAGAACAAACCTATTGCACCTCTCTTGAAATTCATCAGCTTTTTGTTTATTGAAGGTCACTAGTGAGTAGAGGCAAAAAAGCTTTCAGAATGAGAGATTTTAAAGATTGAGGCTGTTTCCTTTAGGAAATGCATGATTTAAGAGGCCACAGTGTTAAACATTGTGAAAAAGGTAAATTTTCTGCCAGTCTCAAGATTTTCCTACACATTCCACCAAAGAGTCATTTAGGGAAGCTGAAAGACACTCTCCTAAGTCTGGTGAAAGGATTTATGAGTGAAAGGATCACTGGAATCTGAGGTCAAAACACTATGGATGCTGAGAGTTTGGAAGGACTTCAAAAGGAGAAAAAAAAAGAAAAAGTGACAAAGTTCAAAAGTAGAAATTAGATAAATTATTCTGTTGTTACAATTTCACAGTCCTTCTTACTTTTCTCTGCCAGACGTAAGTCAATGAGTAAGATGATTCAGGTCAGTTTTATATTTCATGTATTAATAATAATTAGGAATAAAATAAAATCCAAAAACTTTATAAACACAGTGATGAAATTTTCTCCCTTAAGAAAAGCCTTATAAATGAATGGAAGGTTTGGACTCAAGGAAAAGAGTCTCTCTCATCTTCATTTCTCTGAGGAATTTATAATCCCTGATGTATTTGGCTGAAGTTTATCTTTCTGTTTCTCCTGTTTAAATATCTGGCAGAGAACTTCTAAGATTTACTTACCTACCATAACCAGAACTCATTGAAAACACCTTCCCAACCATTAGATTGGATAATAAGAAAAATTTCTTCACTGAAAGCATGGTCATGCATTGGAACAGGCTGCCCAGGGAAGTGGTGGAGTCACTGTCCCTGGAACTGTTCAAGAAACATGTGGACAGGGTGCTTAGAGACATGATTTATTGGTGGACCTGGGAGTTCTGGGATAATGCTTGGGCTTGATGATACTTGACATCTCTTCCAACCTTAATGATTCTATGATTCCAAGAAAAATATACTAACAGTAAGAGTACAATAAAACGTGAATTATATGTAAGTGGTGGTGTAAATTACCTCAGAGTACAGGCAGGCCAAAGGTGCATTGAATACTCATTGGATGCCTGTAAAGAACTAACTGCAAGTGCATTAAAATAAAGACATCCAAAGAAAGGCATGTTTCTACCAGCAAAAGCAGAATTTGCCTTAGGAAAAAACAGTTGTTCTTGTTAGGATTATTGAAACAGTTACAATCTGAGTGATGCTGAGAAATCATTTTATGTTTCCTTGTTGCTGACAGTCAGATTTGGCTCAGGCTATTGTGCAATGCTTGTTCCCTTAGATGTTTTCAAGGGGTGTTAATTGCAAGACAGCAGCAAGTATGGTCTGAAGGCAGCACATTGCACATGGCTTCGTACGTATTTTCATGCCTGGTCTTCTATTGTGAATTATTCTGGAAACTTAAATGTAAGGAAGACAGGGAGACCTGCATTAGTCTCCTTCTCTCCATGTGGATTCTTTTCTTGCTGAGGTTTTAGGGAACCATGCTTTTCTCACACTCTCTGTGAGGACAGTAATAAACTGAGTTTCAGAATAAATAGCTCAGTTTCAGTTACCTGAGTGTATTTTTTTTTTCCTTTGTTCTCCAAGGCTGGTGGACAGAAGTTTGGTTACTTTGTCCAGTACTGGTTTGACCACTGATCACAGCGGTCACACAGCATTTTAGAATACAATAAGATTAATAAAGTATGTGAAAGATATTAAAAGTCAACATCAGAACCTTAGGAATATAGAGGAGAAAAAAAACGTAAACCAGACAAACCTGCTTTTTTTCATCATACAGTTCCATGTAATGACTTAAAGTAAAAAAAAGCCATCTCCAAAATATTTACCTAGAGTGGCTTCGAAACTTTCATAGTGGAAATAGTAAATTGAAAGTATTGAAACAATGAAAATGCAAAAAAGTGCTCTGCAAAAATAGCAACAGGTTTGGGGATTTAATGGTTTAACATTCCATGTAAAAAAAAATAGTGCTTGTAAAATAATGTTTCTCTCACTCTCCCAGATCTTCCAAAGGTTTGCCAAAATGTTGCATATCAGTAGAACCTTTAAAACTGTGGATATGGCATTGGTCATGCATGTACTTCCATGCATACTTCAGAAGAGGCCAAAATGTTGAACTGGGACCCATAACACCTCTGCTGATATTTCAACTCGCTGCTCTCTCATTAAATCACTAAGGTTACTTTGACTTAATCTTCTATGTTCAGAAAATGTCCCTCCAAAGAAGGAGAAGGACTATTATGATCCTTGTAGTCTTAAAATGAATTGCCTATGGTGTTAAACTAACATAGAGGGTGGTAGCTGTAATTTATGTAACATTTCTAGCCAGAGAAAAGAATGTTAGGACCAGTAAGGCAGTTTTGAGAATAAGAGAAAACAGAAATCCTTCACAGGGGAGTTACGTGTTTTTGTAGGTCTTACATTACCTTTCCTGGACCTTGTTCTGTCAGCAAGGTCTGTGTCCTTACATAGCCCAACAGCAATTATTACTTTTTTCCTGTAGTGATCTACTCCCAGGACACTTTCTATCACCTTCTATCAGCAGAAACAGCATTTGGAATGGTAGCTAAACAGAAAAAAAAAGTGTGTCGTGTCAAAATGAAACCCAAGTGGTAAATACTGACAACAGCTGTGAGCCTTTTCAGTTGGAGACTTTTATTTGGAGGCAGAATCTATCCACCCAGATGGTTGAGATGGGCTGTGAAAATGGATAATGTACTTGCTGCAAGAAATGACAGCAGTGGAAAATGTTCATTGTTTGTCTGGAAGAAGAAGAAACAGTCTGTCTGAATGGATTGCAAGGCCTCAGCCTGCTATCGTGAATGAGCTATACAGATCAGCTCTAGAAAATGTTGATAGTAGTTGTCTGTTGAGAGAGATAAAGATCTCAGCTAACCCATTTGGTAGATTAACACGAGTAGAAATAAGGTTGGGTACCCCTAACAATAAGAGCTTAGTTTTTACTCAATGGGAAGAATGCCAATTGTTCCTCAAGTCTGAATCCTAGGTCATTATAATTTTATGAAGAAGTGTTCATGAAATTAAAATAAGCTCTTCACAGAGAATTCAAGATGCACTGTTCCTGTAGGTAAGGAAAGAAATGCTCTAAAAACATTAACAATAATTTACTGTAGGATTAGATCATCTTTCAGTGATTTCTTGGGGGAAATCTTTACCCTCTCTCTATTTCCAACCACATAAAGATGCCACAGATGCTGCAGAGCCCTCAAGGCTATTTTCCCTCCCAACTTAAGAAGTTTCTCTTTCAAAAAGCCTTTGTAGAAGAGCACTGGGTGGCCACTGTATTCCATCAAATCTGTGACTGCTAATTACACCAGGCTCATTCCACCACTTTGAGTAGCCTAGGACCAAGAAGAAAGAAATAGAAATGTAATCTGTTCTACTGCCTTGCTGCTCTTGGATTTCAGTTCCTAGTCTATACCTGCTATAAAATTGGCACAAATCTTTATAATATGTAATTTGCAGTACTTTTCATTAATTCTGTTTCATACAATTTTTCCTGCTCTATTAGATAGAACAAATTGCTAATTTAAGGCCATGAGTATTACTGTAACATGCTTTCCTTTTTTTTTTTTTTAATTTGCATTGTAATTATTATTTCATCAGCTATAGACATATAGTGGTTCACATAATTAATTTCACATGTGACTGTAATACAGACAGGACAAATGAACGTAGCTACATGCTGTATTCAGAACTGCATCTTCTCAGCAGAGGGGATTTGTTCAAGTTCCTTCTCTTCCAAATGTGAGTGATTTCATGGTTTATTCATGATGGTTATCCATGCAAACATGCCTAATTGTTATGGAGAGTGTGTGTAATTCCGCATTTCTAATCCAGAAAACAGGAGCAGTGAGGATTTATAAACAAAGTTGACTCAGTGGGAATGATAACTTCTAACCCAAGCAAGCTGTTGCTTTGATACTGAATCACAGCTGCTCACTTCAGTGGTGCAAATCCATTTCCCACTGCTCCTTGCTCCCGTTAACCTGCTGAACCAACACGGCTAAATGACAGCGTGGAGCCATCTCCACCCCATTCTGCACATCATCAACAGAATTGTTTCCTGTGTTAAATTCCCACTGAAAGTAAGGGTGGGACCTGGGTATAGCTGAGGCATAAACGGATGGTTGTGGGATTAGCTCTGGTGTTGCACTGAAGACCTGAGGCAGCCAGCAGAACATTTATTGATGAGGCTGAGTCTCAGAGGCCTGAGCTAGGGACAGAAAGTGATTTTCTCCTTTGCAAATGAAGCACGTCTGCTCTGGAGTCACTGAATAAGTAATATGGTGATACCTCATGACAGCCTTCTTGCAGTCACTTCTCATAATACTATTTTTGACCTTTTCAAGACCACAGCTTCTTCCTTCTTAAAAATAAAAATATCTCAGTGATTTCCTCCCTGTTTCTGCTTGTATTACATTTTGAAGCTTACTTTTAAAGGTTTGCATCATAATTCATACAAGATGTTTTAGCTAGATAAGTAAATCGATGGTGATAACCATCAATAGCACGTAACAGGATTAGCAATGATGAATAATATTAGTAGAACAATTCATATACAGTTTTGCTTGTGTACCTAGTATTTATGCCAGATTGAATCTTCTTTAGAATGAGTAATTACACTACATTTATAAGGTAAGCAACATTTTAAATAGTCTATTGTTTAAATTGGTAACTGTTGGGTAGGCTGAAAGGCAGCTTCATTCAACTAATTGCTGCTATGACCCAGACTTTGCAGCAGATATTAAGTCTAGTTTTCTTTTACAGCTCTTTCAAGCTCTGCTTTTTCTTATGAGACACTGTAAAGAAGGAAAAAGAAAGTTTTTTTCCTTCAGTATCATCCAGAGAATATGGAGAATAAAAGAAGGCAATCGTTTACATGCAGTACTGGTGTTTTAAATAAGAAGGTTACACATGCATTGAAGTGCCTGTCTTAATGAATTTAGGACTACTCAACAACAATATATAGGGTTGTCTGTATTTCTGTATTAAAGCTGACTCAATCAGTAGCTTAACTCTCTGATGATCTTTTTCTACTACATTTCTTTCAGAATTGTTTTAAACTTTAAAACTTTTAGTAATGCTAGAAATGGCAGTGTTTTTTTACTCAGCAGCTCAGTCTGACACTGAGAGCAAATGTATTGAAGAAAAAATATTCTTTCCGCCCTATTAATATCCTTGTATTTCATACAACCATATTCTGGGCTGCATCCAAAGCAGCATGGCCAGCAGGTCTCTGCTTTTTCAAGACCCCACCTAGTGCTGCCTCCAGCTCTGGAGCCCTGAATATAAGAAGGGCATGAACGCGTTAGAGTGAGTCCACAGGAGTCCACAAAGGTGTTTAGAGAGCTGGAGCAGCTCTCCTGTGAAGACAGGCTGAGAGAGCTGGAGTTTTTCAGCTTGGAGAAGACTTTGGGACTTTAGAGTACCTTAAGGGACTATGAGAGAGCTGTAAAAAGACTTCTGACAAGGATATATAACAAAAGGACAAAGGGGAAAGGCTTCAAACTGAAAGAGAATATGTTTAGATTAGACATTGTAAGAAATTCTTCAGTTTAAGAGTGGAGGTGAGGGGGTGTGCACTGGCACAGGTTGCCCAGAGAAGTTGTGGCTGCCCCATCCCTGGAAGTTTTCAAGGCCAGGTTGGATTGGGCTCTGAGCAACCTGGTCTAATGAGTGGCACTAGAAAATCTTTCAGGTCCCTTCCAGACCAGAGAATGGATAACACTGGGTTTCTTTTTTAACTTGTACTTCTCTAAAGGGAGATTGAACTAATTGTTTGTTATAAAATCTCAGAGTAAACAGAATGTTTCCCTCTTCGAACCAGGACCTGTCACATACAGGTTCTCCCTCTCTGCCTATCAGTAAGAGGAGTTTGTGAACTCCCACAGTTAAGGTCTTTAAACGGAATTCAGGCATCACACTTCAGTGAAATATTGTAGGGATGCCTGCAGCTGCTGTTTACTCCTTTTGTATTTGTTTGTTTATGTTCTTGTGAAAAGATGGAGCATCAGTTTACACTATGAACCATGCGGCAAAAAGGAAGCTCCTAAATGGTGCCTGAAAAAGAATTTTGTAAAACAGCATCCTTGGGGAAGAAAAGTTACAGGGTATCTGGGTTTTTTTTCTTCTGCCTGTAATGCTTTGCTCATAGTATAGATGAAATCCTAAATATACTTTGCTTATTAGGATCTGCTGATAAAAAATGTCCAGGTTCAGGTTTATGCAAATGATTCTCTGTGTCTTTTGTAAGAAACAGATGCTTGTCCCTGTGTTGTTTTGCAAGTGATTTAGCATATTACATCCTGCAAAAGGGAACAGGAGATGGTATCTTTCTACAAAGATAACTTCTGTAAGGGTAGCTAATGCTTTTTCAGGCACTTTGTACTCCAAAATGAGATTGTGAAACAGAGTAACTGGCAGCTGAATTCCCAGCTAAGGGTTAGTTATTTTCCCTCATTTGTGCTGTCTCTGGATGTGAGATTTTAACACTCTGTAAATAGCTTTGGTTCCTGTTCTACTGCAAGTGCTTCTATTATTGGTAATATTCGAATCACTATGTTACTAATATTGCTTTAATATTATTCTTTAGTACTTTTAAATACTCAACTTTCTGGAAAGAAAACCCAAACATATGCTCTAATAACCTTGATCTTTCAGCTAAGGTCTTTCTAGCTTTCATGAAAATCAGATTTTAGGTATCTCAAATAATGTAACTCCTAATAGCTTGTCATTAATAAAATTTTAGGATTCCTCCTGTATTAGGATATGTGTGAATGCAAATATTACACTTCAGCAACTTTAATTTGGTTTCAGAACCAGTTCTACAAAAATATACTAAAATGCCAACCTCAGAACAGATGCACATGATTTATAATTAGCAGAGGAATACTTACTCAAGAAGTTCTTGTGGGTGGACCATGGATAGACACCAGATGCCCACCAACCCACTCTATCTCTCCCCTCATCAGCTGGACAGGGGAGAGTGCATATATGATGCATGGCTCTTTGTTAAGATAAGGGCAGAAGGAGATCCCTCACTAGTTACTGTCATGGGCAAAATAGACTTGACTTGTGAAAATTACTTTATTACCAAAGATAGCAGAGTAGGATAATGGGAAATAAAATCAAAGCCTGAAACACCTTCTTCCCACCCTTCCCTCCTTTCTGGGCTCAACTTCACTCCTGATTTCTCTACCTCCTCTCACCCAGCAGGGAAAGGGGATGGGTAATGGGAACTGTGGTTAGTTCATCAGACATGGTCTCTGCTGCTCCTTCCTCCTCAGGGGAAAGGTTCTTCATACTCTTCCTCTCCTCCAGTGTGGGGTCCCTCCCAAAAGAATAGTCCTCAGCAAACTTCTCCAATGTGGTTACTTCCCATGGGCTGCACTTCTTCACATACTGCTCTAGTGTGGGTCTTTTCCACAGGGTGCAGTCCTTCAGGAGCAGACTGCTCCAGCTTGGGCTCATCTCTCCACTGAGACACAGGTCCTGCCAGGAACTTTCTCCAGAGTGGGCTTCCCCAGATTCACAACCTCCTTTGGGCATCCACCTCCTCTGGCATGGGATCCTTCAGGAGCTGCAGATGGATCTCTGCATTCCTGTGCTCCTCCATGGGCTGCAGGGGCACAGCCGCCTCGCCATGGGCTGCACCATGGGCTGCAGGAGAATCTCTGTTCTGGAATCTCATCTCCTGCCCCTCCTTCTGCACTGACCTTTGTGTCTGCAGGGTGTCTTCCATGTGCTCACTATTATTTCTGGCTGCAGTTGCTGTTTTTTCCTCTTCTTAAATATATTATCCCAGAGGCTCTGCCACCATTGCTATGGGTCCATCTTGGAGCTGGCTAGCTCTGGCTGTGTTGGACATGGGAGAAGCTTCTGACAGCTTCTCATAGAAGCCATGCTCACAGCCTTCCTCTACAAAAATTTTGTCACAGAAGGCCAATTCAGCTCTTCAGTAGAAAAAGGTGGAAGACATTTGGACTCCATGGTGGCTAGTTTTATTGTAGTGTGTGTATAGGAGTTGCATGGGAGCTAAGCCCCTAGGGTAATTTCTGCTTGACTGGAAGTATTATTTACATTCAGGACCTGTGATGGCTTTGGAGATGAGTCTCTTGGTGTAGTGAGGAAAAAAGGAAATTAGAAAAGACACAATAACAAGCTACTAGCGGAATAGTGAAGGTGTAACCCTTAGAGGGTGTATATCATGGAGGGACAGTCCATCTGGCATCACTGCCTGAGTGCCCTGCTGTACATACGTTTGCACTGTTCTTGAAACAGTTCTTATATGGCTGCAGTTTTCATCCAAATGTTTAAGGAAAATTAGTTTTCATTTGTATTTTTGGGTCTGAGTAAAACTTCATAGCCTGTGCAGTGGAGTTGGGAGAGAGACAGTATCCTACTTGTAAATTGAACCTAGTGAATTTGTTTGATCTGGTTTTGGTTTGTTGGTTTCTTTGGGTTGTTGATTTATGTTTTTCCCAGAGAAAAGTATTCCAGAAATGAAATAATTTTTTTTTTGTGATTTTCACATAGCAGTTGTGGGTCCCAAGACTTGTTTTTGGGTGGTGTTGTTTCACCCCAGCTGGGAACCAAGCACCAGACAGATGCTTGCTCACTCCCCCACCAGCAGGATCAGAGAGAGAATTGGAAGGGTAAAGGCTGGAAAACTTAAGGATTGGGATAAAGAAGTTTATTAGGGAAAGAAAAAGCTGCACACAGAAGCAAAGCAAAACAAGGAATTAATGCACCTTCCCATGGGCAGGCAGGTGCTCTGCCACCTCCACGAGAGCAATGTTATGTTATGCATAACACTGACTTGGGAAGACAAAACATCCTCTGCAAATGTCCGCCCTTCCTCCTCCTTCCCACTTTATGTACTGAACATGAAGTCTTATGGTGTCTTTGTTCAGTTCCCAGTTTGAGGTTCCCTCTTCTGGTTGTGTCTCCTCTCAGCCTCCCCTGCGCACCCAATTTGCTCCTCAGTGCACAAAAAGCAGAAATGACCTTAGCTCTGTACAAGCCCTACTCAGCAATTACAAAAACATCTCTGTATTATTAGCCCTGTGTTCAGCACAAATCCAGAAAAAAGCTCCGTTCCAGCCACTACAAAACCAATTGATTCTACATCAGCCCAAAACCAGCACATAAGGGAAGGTAGAAACTGGATTTTTGGCATCACATCTGAACCCCACCCTCACACAAATACATAAAACCCATCATTATCAGAGATAATGTATCTCTGAGAGATAATGTCATCTCCATGGTAAAAACAGCTCCTTGATTTTCTTCCACAGACACAAGATCTGTTGAATGAAATGAAACAAACCAAGTGAAGTGATAACAGCCTTATTAATGACATCACCCAGTTATGCTGGTCTTGTATACTTTTTTTTTTTTTTAATAAAAGTCTTTTTGCAAGTTTCTTTTGCATTATGAAAGTTGGATTCTGCCGCTGGGTTCACAGCATGGATTTCAGAAAGTACACAACTCTAAAGGGTATTTTTCACTCCTTGAAGTCATCAAGTGAGGATCCACAGCATGCTCCCACTCTAAACTGCATATATGCCAAAGTTCTCCTTTCTTCCACCTACACTGAAGCCGGTGCCACAGGATTAAACCTTCCCAGAGATTTGCCTCCACTCATTCAAACAACTGCAGCCAAAACCTGGGGACAGCTTTTCTGCTGGTATATTTTTTTCCCTTTGTATCTATCCCAGCAAGCAGTAGTCATGAAAAGAGGAATAGTGCTTGTCAGTCATGCAGGGAAAGCTTCCTTCCTTCCCCAGTAATGAGAGGTTAATTCAAACCATTTTTTTTTTCTTTTTAATCTTCAGAAGTGTGGTTATAGGCATTTTATTATTACCACTGCTGTCATAATCAAAGGTCACAGATTAGACAATTGAACTATATTTGTCCTGTCTTTGCTCATCTTGTCTAATCCTGGGCACATATGTTTCAGGGAGCTCACAGCAATGCCGTCCACAGTGAGCTGGGGTGTGGGATTTAACTTCAGAGAAGTCATTGATTTCTCTGCTTCGCAAGCAAGTTTTCTACAGCCTTTGGGACACTGTCTCCCAACAGATAACCAAGTAGTCATGTTCAGGAGAAAATGCAAGCCCTTATGTTACTGGGAACAGCAAGAAAGTCTTCATCTGTCATCACTGGGGTAAAAGGATATATGAACAGACTACATGAGATTAAAAAATTGGGGAAGATATTGGTGATTTTTCTGGAAGGCAGACATTACCTGCAATGAAGAGGTAAAGGGTGAGAGGTGAGAGAATGTCCCTGAACCTTAGATAGAGTAACTAGTGTGCATTCCCTCTCCAAAGGTGAAGCCAAGACCAAGGTGTCAGGAATACATGCCTTTTCCCATAAATATCTATCTTTATGGAAAGCTGAAACACTCTCTAGACAATCATTTTCCTTTTAAAAATGTTAGAGGGTAGGAGTGGTGTACAACACACAAGTATCTCAGGTTTTCTTCTCTCCTGGAATTTTTTTTCAAAAATAATCTGCTGTGTATCCTTGTGTGGCAGCACATGAACCATTATCTTTCAGCTAAAGAGGTTTTCTCTGATTGACAGACAGAACAAACCATCTTGAACCAAACCATCTTAAGTGTGTGCTTACCTCTGGGGCAGGATTTGGGGCTTGTTGTTGTGTGACCTGTGAATGTGTTACTGAGCAGTGTATATCTGGAAAGCCTTCAGCTGACTGATAGGGCATGTCTGAAACTTGGAGAAGACAGAGGGGGATTTAGGTTGCATTTCACACTTGGATTACCAGATGGTCAAGCTTGTGTACCCACAGCTATCAAACAGCAAAATTGAATTCCTTTAATGGATTTGATTATTTAGTTTATTTTTATTTAGAAAATGTTAAGCAATCCTTTTGGTTAAGTAAACTGTGAAGAAGGTTTTGAAGTTTATGGAATACAATAGAAAAATCTGTATAGCCAACTATGACTGTGAATTGTCCAGTATAATCACATGTTAATAAGGACAGTCCCAAGGCCTTGCATGTTGAGTTAGAAATCAGCCTGATGACAAAGTTATGATTTCATATTCTCTATTTGCAGATACATATTGTTTCCCTTTTCTGCTTTCCTGGTCTTTTGTGCTGTCTCTTTTTCTCTTGGGCGCTAACCTTTTGCTGAGATTGTACTGCTTTTATTAAAAAAAAAAAAAAAAAGAATGGCTGGAATTAATGGTTTACATAAACATGAACATGGACAGGTTAAAGTAATATGAATTTACTTCTAGAGATGGATTTCTTTACATTCTAGAGATGACATTAGAGGTGGTGGAATGCAATCTCTGTATCCTAATACTGCTTAAGCGTACTGTTTAATATTTTGGGAGCTTGAATGAGCATCACAGAAGCTACAGCTTTACTGGAGGAGAAGCTGGGGAAGGGCATCACTGTTTGAGCCGTATGCCCAACTTGTGTGGGTGCCAGCAGAGACAGTTTACTCAGAGGATTTGCTGTCCATCTGTCTCATCACTTAATGAGGAGAATGCTGAAAATTAAACTCAGACACAGAGATGGATTTTTTAAAATGGAATTTCACTAATTTGTTAACTTTTACCTTCAACATGGTGGTGGAAAAGGCCCAGCTACCTTGTAAATCATTTGCACCTCTTCCTCAGTTTCCTATCCCATCCAATGACCACGATGTCCATGCAGTTTTTCTGCCTGCACAGGTTTCATATTCCTCTTTTTCCCCTCCCCAGGGCTCTACTAGTCCTGGCTGCACAAGCACACTTGAAGGAGTTTGCTCCTTTCAGTCTTAAGTGCTGGACATTGATTGCAGACTGGACAACTTCTGAGTCCTGTTCCTGCTGTTTCCTAATTTAATGTTAGGCCACCAAGGGGCTGCTGGTGAGTGAGAACATTAAATAGAACCCTGCTCATGAGACACTGTGACAGCCTTGCCTGGAGAGGTAAATTGCTTATCCCCAAGCCAGTGAAACAGTCAGACCACGGGGATTTGGGAACTGCATTTCAGACTTTCGGCTCATGGGTCTGGGGCTGTGGTTAAATGGCCCTGTTATGATGTCAGGACTTTCCAAGGAAGGTCAGGCTCTGGATGCATGTACATGTATTAAGTGTTGAGAAGGGCAAGGATGGAATGGGAGGAAAACATCTGTCATTATTGCACCTGTGCCCTGAGACTCAATCTCAGCTATTAAAGTAAGCGAACAGACAGACATTAATATTTTTATTTGGGTTAAATTTATAGGTGTGTGTCATTCTCACTTTTCCCATGGGGAACAGACAGACAGGGAGAAGATATATGTGAAGGTCTGGTTGCCTCCTCAACAATTAGGTACTAGTGCAGTCTGCTAGTGGGTGAAATATATGCTTTTTCTGACAAGAGTCAAATGACTTTGGCAAATATGAAGCTGTAGGAGTTAATTTTCTGCTGCACTTTACCTTTCATAGGTGTTTCCCTAGCATTGAGTGGATGTTAAACCCTAATGTGACTATAAAGCCACTTGGCCTTCCCTCTATCCTGGTATAAATAATTACACCTGATGTAAGGCAACAAAGAATTAAGACTGCTGATTCTGTTGTTAATCTAAGAATAATAGCCTGTTCAAGGCATACTATGACTCATGTTCAATGAAAGTGATGCTGGTTATGTAGTAATTTGGAGCTAAATTTGATTTTACACCTGCACTTAAGGAAATGTGATAAAATTGCCAGTGATGAAGTGGAATCAAAAGGCACAATGAAAACCTTATCGAAAGCTTTTATCATCTTCTGTTTCCCTTGGTTTTTGTTTGCTTCATTGAAAAGAATAAGATGACAGACTGGGCTTGGTTTAACATTCAAGAAGAATTTGCACATTTTCCCAGGCTGGAGTGCTGATGTCAGTCTTTCATTTGTTTCTCTATCACGACATAGATAATTTATTCACAACAATCTATATGGATGTCATGTCCATAGGTTCTATTTTGTTTTCCTATCTATGTGCTTTCTTATATATATTTTCCTTGAGAGCTTTTGTTTAAAAATTATGTTAAAAGTTCTTGCTTTTGTTTAAGGCAATTGTCTTTGTTTGGGGCAGTTGAGCCTGAAGTTCAGGCACACCCCAGGTTTTGCTGATGACTCTTTGTTAAACCTGCCTTGTTTGTATCAGATTGTATCAGTCCTACACAGCAGAGCTTTCTGAGGGAGTGCTTAACAACTCTTTTAATGACATATCAATCCATGTCATACACTACAGCTCTGAAACTTATAACAGAGAAGTTGACTATTCTTGCAGTCCATGATTTTAACTCTTAGGATTTCAGATTGGTGTAATGTAGCTCTTTCCCACATTGCTACTTACTCATGTAACAGCTGTGTATCCCTTACTGCCAGTTCCAGCTGGATTTCCATCACCTGCATCTACACTTGTAGCATCATGTTTTTGCAGAACTGCTGGAAGAAAACCTATTGCAAGAGAGAGCAATGCTTAGCAGTCAGTTCACTGCTAGCCTAAACAGTTCTATAATTGCATTTGCAGCTCAGATTCCTGCATGTTGATATTCAGGTTCTGAAAGAATTTATTTAGGTGATCTGGAATTTTGGTCCCTTTATGTCTCATCAATATTTTGCAATTTTATATCAGCTACATTGCTGATATCACAATTTGGTGAGCTGATGTTTTTCGGGGTGAGTTTTTTGTAAATACTGAGAGTGAAAAAAAACCTCTTTGCATTCTCTCTTGCAGTGATCCTCTAATTCTGCCCTCTATTGACATATTCCTGCTTATTGTCTCCCAGTATATCTCTTGATCAGGATACTGGTGTTCCTCTTGTTCAGTCTCATTGTGATGTCTTCTTAATGTAAGTATTTGTACTCCAATTAGCTGCTTCTTCATTCATCCTCATCT
Organism: Zosterops lateralis; assembly: GCF_965231275.1. Taxonomy (NCBI): domain Eukaryota; kingdom Metazoa; phylum Chordata; class Aves; order Passeriformes; family Zosteropidae; genus Zosterops; species Zosterops lateralis. The sequence continues at coordinate 83,804,046 of NC_139763.1, read as the reverse complement.
GTTGCTGTCTAGAAGTCATCACTTTGTTCCAAACCATCCATATCTGCAGTGTTTCACTGGGAAGGAGAGAGACATGACAGTGTTTTTATCTTGTTTTCTACTTCTGTGGTCATAGTTTTGGGACTGCTTGGTTGTTTGTGTATTGTGTTCATCACTGACTTTTGAGACTGTACCACCTTGAAAAAAATGTAGTTTATATCTGATGCTTTCTTCACTAGGATGCAAGTTGCAAGTATTCCATCTTGGCAGAGTTTGGGAATCTTTGACTCCAGAAGAGTGGTAGATATGGAAGTCAAAGTCCCAGTGTGTCTGTTCAGTTGGGTCTTTGTTCTGTTGGTGTCAGAGAAGTCTGATAATAACAGTTTTACCTCTTTCCTCAGTTAATTCCTTTAGATTGGCTGTTAGACTAATATGCTAAGAGACCATTTGCAAGGGTAGCCTATAAGCCAGGGGAGTGAAAATCTGGTTGTTTAAAGCTGCTGCTGATTTTTTGGTTTAGGCCAGTCTTCTGTCTTTTAAAGCATACTTAGTTGAAAGTCATCTTACACTTTCCTCTCTCTTAAAAGAGGTATTATAAAAAAGATGAATTATTTCTTAAAAGAGGTATTATCTCAAAAGAGTATTATAGTGAAAATCTTTCTAATGCCTTTTACCTTTCACTACATTTTTGTGGCAGTGGTAGCTATCAAGATTTCAGATTGCAACACCTTGTTCTGAGACCATTTCCAGTAGTTCTTTTTAGTCTAAATAACATTCATCATGAGACAAATATTTATTTGTATGTCAAATATTAAATTATAATATATTTCTATCAATTTATAAAAATACAAATATTAGAGATAAGTGTCAAATATTTAATTCATAGTACAGCAGTGAATACATCTTCTTAGAAATCCTAATTTTACATTTGAGATGTAGGATGTAGTGAAGATTAAAGGTCCATATTAATTTTCTATGAACTTACTGGCAGTGCAAATCAGTGCGATTTGTTGCTGATATTCACATACAATAGCAGTGCACTGCTCCCATAAAAGTACAGAAAATAGGGATGTAAGGAGACTGTTAGAAGAGGTGGACTGGATTCACTTTGTCTCTTGGTAAAGTCCTTGGAAGCTCATCAAAATTCCAGCAGTGCCTTGAGTTTAAACGAATGGAAAGCTTGACCCACTGTGGTGAATTGCTGGCATTCCTTTGAATACATTAGTTCTTCATAAGTGAATTCAGCACTGATGTAGCAGGGGAAGATGGGGAATGGCTGCTCAGCCACAAGGCCACTTGAGACCTAACAGTGTGTAGGGCAGGCTACTTGCTTTTTGTCCTCTTCCTCCTAGGAAACGTGCCTTGAATTTGTCTAGACTGATTTCAGCGTGCTTGAATGAACATGCCCGAGGTTCTGAAGGCATTTGTATTTGTGCGTAGAAGTCCTACAGAATTCGGTAAGATCCCAGTGTTGCTTGTGACTCTTACCTCATAGAGGTAATATCCTCTCATTTCTGTCTTTCTCAGCCTACCCATATCTGCTTGCATCTCCCTTTGTATCTGAATTCAGAAAGAGAGAGAGAGAACAGGCATAACATCATGCCCCCTGTGATGCCTGCAAATTTATCCCTCTCTGATAAATGGCAATTGTTAGGGAGAATGATCAGGGAATGGAGCAGATTTCCTGGAGACACCCCCTCCCACACCAAGAGAGGGACAAAGAAATTCTTTCTGCTATCTCATAAGAAAAAATAGAGGCACTACCAAATGAAATTAATTTAGTGAAATGATGAGGCTGCAATAATGATATCCTGGCATTACTTTGCAGTTTATCCATCACAGTGCAACATCTCTGCATGATAACTGAGCAGCAGTGACATAAAATCAACAAATGCTGTGAGGTAGTAAAAGGATGTTTTAATGTAATTATGTAGTGATACCATCTCTGCCCATAGAAATGATCCCTCTTCCAGCAGCTATGGCAAGCTTAAAAATCAGGCAGTACATTTGAATTAGAAGAGATAAACACAATCAATCAATATAGGTATTATAGCTGTACATTTACTACAGATGGAAAATAGTTTTACTTCTAAACAGAAAACTGCACATATAATAGTCTTAACATACTCAGCACCTATTGGCATCAGCTACAGTAAGCTGATTGTAGGAATTTGCAATGGATCTCAGAGGAGCAATGTAAATGAGTAATGTTGCCATTACAATATTCATTCCTATATAGATTTTAATTTCTACATGAGTTCTCTTTGTTTCTGAGTGGAACTATATTGACACAGTATTTTGTCCATGTAAAATCCACAGTGTCTGCAATAACAATAGCCCAGTGGATTGCACTTCAAATATGATTATAGACAATTCATTTATCCAGACCAGTAGAATATAAAAATTTTCAAGTCAGAACTGTTGTGCCCTTTTCCCTTGAATTTGCTGTGCAGTTTGATACCATTTCTTGAAATATATCAGCAAATGTAAAACTGTTTCTATGACACTAAAAGAGTAGTATAGTGAAAATTTATATGAAGGATAAAATTCAAGCACTGAACAGTGAAATGTAAAGAGTAACCAAGATGATGAATGTTCTTTCCAGTCTATACAGTGTATTCAATAAATGCTTTGGATGAACTCAGTCACTCTACCTCCACTTTCTTATCCTGCCTTACAGTGTGTGCTAAACATCTACTTACACCAGCACACAACAGTGTGTGTTGAACACGTGTAGCTCCACAGTCACACCTATACATCTCCTGTAGCCCTGACCTTATGTCCCGTCCCCCTTCCAGTTCTGGACCTAAACCAGCTCTACTCACTGCTAGTTTGTTGACTGCTTTGGGAGTCAAAGTAGAGCATGAATAATTTTAACAAAGTTTGATGCTGAATGGTAAGTCCTTTCGAACCTCCAGGGATAAATAAAGGGATAAAGGAAATATCTGTTTCAAAGACAGAGAATGGTAGGTTTTGCTTCCCTGAAGTCAGAACAACCAACTACTTGAACCAAGAATAGAAGCCTGGGGTTCACGGCTCCAATGATGAGTCTAAATTATGCCTAAGTAATACAAGCTTGTGGGAGTCATTAATCACTTGCTTTTCTTTCCCTTCACTTTAGAACCCTAAAATATCTGAAAATAAAATAAAAATTATATTCAGAAGGATAATAGATAAAATTGGAGTTGCACGACAATTAAAGAACCACAAATAATATTTTGTGTTGCAACAATGTTTAATGAACTGTGAAAAACCAGGAAAGTAAGGAGAGATTGCTGAAAGAAGACATAGTATTTTTGGGGGCGTAGTAGTAAAGAAAGCCCATAGGAAAGTGGATTCTATAAACCATCTCAGTGAAAACTATTGTTGAGGAAGTAGTCTTTATGAATAATGACCTTGTGTTGGTCATCGTTGTCATGGTTTGGTTCAATTTTGAAAACTTGGTCACGCCCAGCAGATCTCCCAGGATTGCCATGTGTATTCCACCTTTATCTTGCAGGTGTTTCCTGCATTTTTTCCTAAATTTTTCTTTGCTCTTGCTCGTCTTTGAATTTCCATTATGTAAAGATGGTTGATTTTCTGTCTCAAGAAAAAGCAGACAGTCACTGGCTAGCTGCCTTTTCATTATAATTTATGTGAATATGAGTTTACACTGGGTGTAATCACTGATGAATATTCATGCAATCTAGTATCTTTGAGGAATTGTTATCCTGTTTAATCATGCTTTAAAGCTTGTGATCCTCTTTCCTGTTGATAATGCTTCTTACCATATTTCCTGTTTCGAAGAGACTGAGCCACTCAAAGATGCTGAGCTTAGGTGGTGATTTGGGACACTGTGCAGAAGTGGGATGTGTTTTCATCTTTTTTGAGAGCTGAGGCCAATAAAATGCCTGGCATTGTCTTTGGGAAGCTGATAAGATCAAATACTCCCTGGTGTTGGGAAAGCAAAATAAGCAGTATATCATAATTTTTCTCTGCTATTAGAGGACAAAACTCATTCACTTTCAAGGCAATGTCACCTTCAGCAGCCACTTTGCTTGTCACTCAGGTCACTCCCTAAAGCAGGAGTCCAGCCGTTCTCCAATTTCAAGAATTAATCTTTTGTGTAGGGGGAATTTAGCAAGCAGTACTGAAAGAGCTTGCACCAAATTGTGTCTGGCTTAGCCTTGTTGCATTGAATACACAAAAGGACCTCTGTGCCCCTTCCCTCCAATTGCTAATGAAGCTAATTGCAATCTCTGGTTGCAGCTTCTGGGGCTTTCTATGCCTCTGTATGCACACAGTGGAACTAAGACAAACCAGGGATGGGGTTCTCGTTTTACAGACCTGAAAATGAATACAAAATATTTATACTTTGGTGTAGATTAGCTATGCTATCATAAGACTGGCACCAGTTACACTTTTCAGGACAAAATATATTATATACTAGTAAAGTAAATGTATTTTATATAATATACTCTATGAATATATTCTATAATAATATAGTAAACCAGAAGCAAGTACATCACCCTAAGAATTTTCAGTGTTTCTTCATGTCTTCCAAAAGAAGGTTTTTCTTGTTCTTACAGGAATTCTGTAAGATTTCTGTCCTGTTTTTCTGTCAGCTTCTTAAAGGGCTCAGACCTGGGAAATGGCTTGTACATGGGCAATTATAGATTGCTTGAAGACATTTGTTTTTCACCTCCCTGGGCATATTACAAACCTATTTTGTAGGTATAGAAACACAGTCCTAACTTCACTTAACTGATCTCTACAATTCAGTATCTTGAGGAAAAAAATTCTGATGCTGCCTTGGTTGTATTCCAGTGTTTCCCTTGTGCAGTCTTCATTCCTGGGGGCTCACTGATTATGCATAGGCCATCTTTTCTACAGCTACATCATAACACTTGTTTTGTCTGCTATGAGATATACCATTGGTGTGTACAGACAGACTCTGGGGCAAAACAATTCTCCTTCAATTTGTCCTTCCAAGAGCACCTGTGCACAGCTGTGTATTGAAGGAATATTTCTTAAAACTTAATACCACCGATCGCTTTAAAATCAGTCAGTGTTTTTGTGTAGATGTTGAATCAATGACCATTTGGAGGAGGATTAGTACAGTGTATTTATTCCCCAGGCTCTCTACAGTGTCCAGACACGGTATTTTTTTTATGTCAGAGGAATGTTGTGAGGGTGATGTGGCATAGCACGGCAGGGCTGCAGGGAGTGGAACAGGAGGGGGCACGTACATCCAGCTCCAGCCTTCCTTCGGGTACATTCCATTCCATTATTAAATGAAATAGAAGGTTCTTCCACTTGTGCTTCTGTTATTTTGAGTTTTGGTTAAAACTGGAGTTTCTAGTGTGCCATAAATACACTTTATATAATGATTTCCCTTTCAGACTCCTTAAAGGAACTAGAGTAGTTTTTTTTCTCAGGAAAAAACTCCAACCCTCATGCTTTCCTAAATTAGTAGAAAAATAAAATTTTAACATGGTTTTTATGCAGCAATATTTTTGAGGGTTAAGAAAAAGTTATTGCCATCACAATTAACACTTACATGTATTCATCTGTTATCTCTTCTTTTTTTAGGATTATTTTTGCTTCATAACTAGCTGTTAAAGGAGTCTGGAAAGGTTGATGACAGTGATGTATATAGGATGTTTAGAAGACTAATTTCTTCCTCTCTCCTTTACAAGCTATTTTGTATCTTCTGAACATATAAAGGCTAGATCCTAGCTCTTTGCTTACTATTTTCTATTCAGCCATTAAGCTCTTGACAAGATGCCTGAGTCCATCTGTCCCACAGTAATTTAGAAGCCACAAAAGCACCTCAGTTTTCAAATGAACTAGAGAAGTAGTAGTTTTAAATGTAAGAACATGCTTCTCTGGAGTAAAAGATTGGCATTCACCTCTACTGAAAGATGTTCTGGCTGTCTTTATGTAGTATGGGATGCTCATTACATTATTACTGACGTGTACAAAGAATTGAAACTTGGGTGCTGACCAGACAAGAAAAAAAGTTGCTCTCAGTTCTATTTCAAAATCATTTTGCTTGATACAAAATCGATTGAATTGATGATGCCAAATATTGATCTCTTCTCCTCCTGTATTTCCATCTGTGCCTTCTCCTATTACGTTTAATCTTTTTTTAAGCAGATAAAGAATTTGGAACAAAATTTAACTGAATGATTAGAGATTTTATTCTTTTCCCCCTCTGCAATAATTGCCTGAGAAAGCGAATAATTAGTTCAACTGATCACAGGACACAGAGCCTGCAGTTCCTGAGTCCCTGCTCTATTGTCAGACACTTGCCTTGGGAAGTCATTTAATTTCTCTGCTTACTGTGGAAAACTGTACTTGGTAATTTCTCAGGAGTATAACACAGCTAATGTTAGAAGAGGATGGGGAAGATCTATCCTGTTCTGCTTA